>NC_062545.1:110431331-110741153 GCF_016906955.1 Phacochoerus africanus
GATATGGACTTTGTAGAGTCTATATTAATTTGTTTCTTAGAAAGGTTAATAATAATAAGGTAAAGGTTAATAATAATAATAAGAAGTCAACATTTCCTACCCATCAAATATCTTTAGCCAGTTATTTTAATTTTTTGAAGGTATAACATTGATTTTTTATTTTTTTGCTTTTATAAAATATTGAAGTGATAAAAAGAAAATTTATAAAATATAAGTTTAAAAAAAAAAAACTTTCTTGTGTTAAGAGAATCTCAGAAATGGATAAAAGCTGTTTTGCAGTTGTTTTTTTTTTTTAATGCTGTACCTGTGGTGTCCGGAAGTTCCAGGGCTTGAATCAGAGCTGCAGCTGAGGCCCACGCTGCAGCCATGGCAACACCAGGTCCAAACCGCATCTGTGACCTATTTTGCAGCTTGTGGCAATGGCAGATCCTTAACCCACTGAGCAAGACCAGGGATCGCACCCACACCCTCATAGAGAGAACATTGTGTCCTTAACCTGCTGAGCCACAGTGGGAACCCTCTTTTACACTATTTTACAATTTGGGTGAGAGGGTATGGTAACTTTTTGCTGTATGGACTTCCAGATAAAGAATTGGAGCAGGGGAGTTCCCGTCGTGGCTCAGTGGTTAACGAATCTGACTAGGAACCATGAGGTTGCAGGTTTAATCCCTGGCCTTGCTCAGTGGGTTAAGCTACAGCTCCTATTAGACCCCTAGCCTGGGAACTCCATATGCCACAGGAGCGGCCTAGAAAAGGCAAAAGGACAAAAAAAAAAAAAAAAAGAATTGGAGCAATATTAGTTACTCAGACTTTTATGTCCTCTCAAAGCATATTTTTAAACAATATCTTTTCTGTGTTTGTTAATAACAGTAGAAGTGATGCATGGGCAAAATAATTAAAACTAAAACAATTTAAGAATCATATTTTTCCTATAATGGATTGCTGATTTAGAAATATGTATTTTCCCAAGCAATTTTCTGTATAGTAAGGTTCCAGATGAGCAAAGCTCTGGTTTACTGTGGTAAAGGAGAAAATTTTTGAGTAATCCAGATATTTTTTTCCTTATCTTCTTGAGAACTAAGCAAAAATCTTATGTTTTTCAGGTTGCCATGGCTCTGTAGAAAAGAGTTCCTCTGGGAGAATAACATTAGGTGAGCAGGCAGCTGCCTTAGCAAACCCTCATGACCGGGTGGTGGCTTTAAGGAGGGTGACTGCTGCTGCTCAGGTTCTTCTGGCCAGAACCATGGTCATGAGAGCTCTCTCTCTTCTCTCAGTCAGGTAAGTGTTATTCTGTGTCATATGATGCTAAGTTAGTTTCTAGCATACATTAGACAGGAATCTGGTCTTGTTTGGTAGGATAATATACAAGTTTTAGAAACTGAGTATGTACTGTTGAGTGAAAGAAATTAGACATCGTCAATCAGTCATTGAGTTAATGCTTGACTCTTTTTAGGTAGAAAATATTGCTGTTATAGTAGCTGAGTAAACTGCAAACATTTTTATTTTATTATCTGAAATGAGAAACTAAGGCTCTTGATCCATTTGGTATAGGGTAAAAATAAAAAGTCAAGTGAGTTTTTCTGCAGAGTTTACCAACTGTATAACTAAAGCAGCCTGCATACTCCTTCATGGAGCCTCTTGCTATGTGTATACTATGGAGTGTATTGTGAGAAGAGGAAAGTGAGCCACATATACTTAAAAGACATCCATTTAAGAAATGATTAAATAGGGGTATTTAACAGTAAATCAGTGAAGAGAGAAGGACCCTGAAGGAAAAATTCAAAATAAAATTTAGATAAGACTGTATGATGTTGGCTCAAGAACAGATAGTTTGGACCATGGAGGAGAACAAAGTTCAGAAACTAACTCACTTATGGAGATAAACACTTGATTTATGGTTTATTTTATAACAGTGCTTCAGACTCATTGCAGAGCAATGAGGAAAAGAAGGAATTTTCAGTAACTTGGACTTGGTCAGATGGCTTATTCACTTAGGGAAAAAAATGAGTCTTGGCTCCAACCTCACACTGTATCTAAAACAAGTATTTTCAAGTGCCTCTTTAATTCTAAATGTGGAATGTAAATCAATAAAGTTTTTGCAAAGTAGCAGAGGAAGAATTTATTCTTGATCTTAGAATAGCCAGAGATTTCCTAAGTCTCAGAAGGCATTCACTTAAAGGAAAAAGATGGACACATTGAACTGTATTTAAAAAAAAACCTTTGTGCAGCAAAAGTCATTTAGAAAGTAAAAAGAAAAAGCCACTGAGGAGTTCCCATCGTGGCGCAGTGGTTAACGAATCCGACTAGGAACCATGAGGTTGCGGGTTCGGTCCCTGCCCTCGCTCAGTGGGTTAACGATCCGGTGTTGCCGTGAGCTGTGGTGTGGGTTGCAGATGCGGCTCGGATCCCGCGTTGCTGTGGCTCTGGCGTAGGCCGGCAGCTATGGCTCTGATTTGACTCCTAGCCTGGGTACCTCCATATGCCGCGGGAGCGGCCCAAGAAATGGCAAAAAGACAAAAAGACAAAAAAAAAGAAAAAGAAAAAACCACTGAATGGGAGATGATCTTAGCAGTGCATATAATCAGTAACAGAATATTTTAAAAATTGTTTGAAACCAATAAAAAAAGACAATCCCAAAGAAAAATGGGCAAAATACAAAATTATATAAAAGAAGATCTTGAAATGGCCAATAAACATGAATAATGAGGTATTGAACTTTATGGATAAATGAATCATGTTAAGTTTCATTTATATAGGCATATCTTTATTGTACTTTGCTTTATTGTGCCTCACAGATCATTGCTTTTTTTTGTTTGTTTTTTTTTAACAAATTAAAGGTTTGTTAAAGGTGACCTTGTTTTGAGCAGGACTGTTGGTACAATTTGTCTACTGTTTGTTCACTTCATGTCTCTATGTCACATTTTGGTAATTCTTGCAGTATTTCAAACTTGTTTATTATTATTATATTTGTTATGGTGATCTGTGACAGTGATTTTTAGTGTTACTATTGCAGAAAGATTACTGAAGGGTCAGATAATGGTTAGCTTTTATTAGCATTAAAGTATTTTTAAATTAAGGTATGCTATTGCACACTCAGCAGACTACAGGATAGTGTAAACATGACTTTTATATGTACTGGGAAAGCAAAAAAATTTGTGTGACTTGGTGTACTGCAATATTTGTTTTATTGTGGTAGTTTGGAATTGAACCCTCATCATCTCCACAATATCTTTGTATCAGTGAAAAAGAATAATTGCTGCTGTAATACAACAACATGAATGAGTCTTTTAAGCATAATATTAAACAAAAGAGCCTGCCCAGACAGAGAATACACACTTTATTATTCTATTTATATAAAGTTCAAAACCCGACAAAACTGGTTTATGGACTTAGAAGTTAGGCTAGTGGTTACTTCTGAGGGCCAAGAGATTGAGAAGGGCCCAAGCAGACTTCTGGAGTGTTGGCAATGTTCTTTTCTTGTCACATAGGTGTGTTCAGTTTGTGAAAGTTTATGATTAGTGAACATTCTTGTTATGTTATACGTTGGTAATTTAGATATGCTTCAAGTGTATGTCAGTACTTAATAAAATCAAAAGAGCTATGGGAGTTCCTTGTTGGCCTAATGGGTTAAGGATCTGGTGTTATCACTGCTATGGCTTGGGTCACTGCTGTGGCACAGGTTTGATCCCTGGCCTTAGAACTGCATGCCAAAAATAAAAATAAAATAAAAAGGTGTTAATAACAGTTTCCAGCTTATATAATATTTTTGGACATCTTTTAGGACACATATGACTAGTGATAGTGCAACTTGCCTTATATTTTGGTTGTTGGTACTATGGATGAAATGTGGGGACACCAGTGACCCCTTAAGTCTATTTTCTTTATGCATTTAAAATGTTTTCCTTTCCCATCAGTGGTTCCAGTTGTAGCCTGGCTGCTGGTCTTGAATCTCTGGGGCTTACAGATATCCGAACGCTGGTTCGATTAATGTGCTTGGCTGCAGCAGGGAGAGCGGGCCTCTCCACCAGCCCTTCTGCTATGGCAAGTGCTTCAGAACGCTCACGAGGTGGGCACAGCAAGGCCAACAAGCCCATTTCTTGCCTGGCTTATCTGAGCACAGCAGTGGGATGTCTTGCATCAAATACTCCTAGTGCTGCAAAACTTCTGGTACAGTTGTGTACACAGGTGGGATAGTTTTCAGTGCTTTTCTTGTTACATAGCTTATTTCTAGTTGATTCTTAAAGAATCTTCTGAGGTAAAAGTCTTTTTGTTCCATAATTATATGTTTGTTCTGATTGTCTTTTCAGAACTTGATTTCTGCTGCAACAGGTGTAAATTTGACCACAGTTGATGATCCAATTCAGCGAAAGTTTCTACCCGGCTTTCTCCGAGGAATTGCTGAAGAGAATAAGCTTGTAACTTCTCCAAATTTTGTTGTAACTCAGGCCCTTGTGGCATTACTAGCAGATAAAGGGGCCAAACTGAGACCTAATTACGAAAAGTCAGAAGTTGAAAAGAAAGGTAAGTTTCATACAGTTTAAATATACAGTCTTCTAATCAATTTGATGTGTTTTTAAAAAAATGTTTTTGTATGGTTTTATGTGATGATCATATAACATCATGTATACTTCTTAAGTTAGATCGTAAAAGATGTGCATGGATACTTTTTCATTGTGCATGAAAATAAGTATTAGTAAATGTACCAAATTGGTCTTGGTTTGATTAGACTATTTTATTAGATTATGGTTTGTGTCACCATAGATAGTAATCCTGGTAAGTTTCCATAATATAATTTATATAAAATAGTGCTATTTTTCTCTTTGTCTTAAGATGATAATGCCTTGAAGGGTTTACTTAAACATTACTGTTTACCCTTGGCTTCACCAGGACCATTTGGCCCAGAGAGATGGGCTTTTAGATATATCAATGCAGTCTCTTGAGTGACTATTAAGACTACTTTTGAGCAGCTGAAGCCAAACTGTTGTTTTTTAGGGCATGCGCCCTCTGCCCTGGCCTTAAAATGATTTCTGCTCCATTCTCAGTCTATGTATCCTTAGAGCAAAGACTATTGATTGATGTATGTAAATGTAATTTTGCTGTGAATCAGATATATTGTAGAATCTGATGTGAGATAAATGCTTTATACCTTGTACGCATATCTTAGTGAAATAATTGCTTGAAAAAATAATAATTCTTAAAAGATGGTTAACCCATTTTTGTTTGTTCACCACCACCAGCTCTTACCTGGGCATCATTTCATTGTTTTGTTTAAGCAGGTTTAACTGCCCAATTGTATGCCCATCCTTCCTATGATCCTTCTGCTGTAGGCCCTCTGGAGCTGGCTAATGCCCTGGCAGCCTGCTGCCTCTCCTCGAGGCTATCCTCACAGCATAGGCAATGGGCTGCTCAACAGCTTGTGCGCACTCTTGCTGCACATGACCGCGACAACCAAACCACTCCACAAACACTTGCTGATATGGGAGGAGATCTCAGAAAATGCTCCTTTATCAAGCTGGAGGCTCATCAGAACAGAGTATGTATTTTGAGCCCCAAGTGTGTTAATTACCTTATGTAAGATAAAATAATTTCTGCCTTTCTCAAAGAGCTTCAAGTTTAGATCTTGAGGAGTGCCTCTCTCTCTTTCTCTCTCTCACACACACACACAATTATCAATATTTGTCTGGTAGTACCAACTTTCCTTTCTCTATGTGTATATGTTAATGTATGACATAATATTATACAAATGGACAAAATCAGCTGGGAGATGAGAAGAAAACCAGAGGGCTGGCCTCACAAGAGATGAAGGCTTTTATATGCAAGAGGAAAAGAAATTGGCCTCACTGTTTTAATGTAACCCACTGGGCCCCGAGCAGTGACAATGGCAGTTTAAGAAATGAAGACTGACTCCTCTTTAACCAATCTTAAAATTATTTCTTAGTCTGTGTTATTTGTTTTTTAGAACATATTAAAGTATATCTATTTTATTGACTTAAATAAACTTTTTAAATTAAATAAAATGTTTAGGAAAGATTCTAACAGGTCTAAGGTAACTCAGATGAGTTTATGCATACTACTTTAAAGCTATTCTTCAAATAGGTATATTTTACAACCCAGTTAGAAAATGAGACCATGCATGTTGTGTCATAACATGGATCATTTTCTTTTACAATTTCATGGTAGACTATTTAATTTTTTTCTTTTCTTTTTTCTTTTTTTTTTTATGCTTTTTTAGGTTTGCACCTGTGGCATATGGAAGTTCCCAGGCTAGGGCTCTAATCGGAGCTACAGCTGCCAGCCTATGCCACAGCCTCAGCAGTGCTGGATCCAAGCCTCGTCTGTGACCTACGCCACAGCTCACAGCAACGCCGGATCCTTAACCCACTGAATGAGGCCACGGATCAAACCCGCAACCTTATGGTTCCTAGTCGGATTCATTTCCACTGTGCCATGTTGGGAACTCCCGACTTTTAAAAAATTTAGTTGAACTCTTTCAGATGATAGAATCATTTGAATTAAAACTTTCTCAAATATTGCTGGACTTTTAATGTTTTCTAGGTAATGACTTGTGTTTGGTGTAATAAAAAAGGACTCTTGGCCACAAGTGGCAATGATGGCACCATCCGGGTATGGAATGTCACCAAGAAGCAGTATTCACTGCAACAGACCTGTGTGTTCAACAGATTGTGAGTGCTCTATTGGGTGACATTTAAAATAAGAGAATTCTACACATGTTATACCTTGGTTGTGTTAATATAATCAAACTGTCACTATATTTTGTACAGTTTTTCTTTTAGAACAGTTACCAGTGTGTTAGTAATTTAGAAAATAAAAATATTAAATATCAGTATTTGGACTTACTCAGAATTAAATCAAGGTCTACCATGCTAACATTATAAATGCTTAATTCTACAGAACAGTTGGCTAATTTTCCATCATCCTTCAAGGATTATTTAGGAATTAAGAACAGATTTCATCTGTAGCAGTATGTGGCATCCTTTATATTTTAATAGCTAGCTATAGGTATTTTCTGAGAACTTCCCTAGCAATTAGGCAAACAGAAGTCAGTGTGATCTGAATAATAATCATATTACAACCCCTACAGAATCAGAATATCTGTTGACAGTTATATACTACATTAATAGATGAATTGTCTAAGTACTACTCTTCTGTAATTCTACCTTTTTACATTATGACAAACACTGGCAGTTTTATGTTTGTCAATAATGCTAGCCAGACTTTGGAAATGTAAGAATCAGCCATTATGTACTCTAGTCTCTATGAGACCCTTACTTTAAGGTTTGGGATTTAGTTTACTTTTGGATGATGGGGATTAGAATTCCATACATCTTTGTTGTATTCTAGGGAAGGTGATGCTGAGGAAAGCCTGGGATCACCTAGTGATCCAAGTTTCTCACCTGTTTCCTGGAGTATCAGTGGCAAATACCTAGCTGGGGCTTTGGAAAAGATGGTGAATATCTGGCAAGTTAATGGTGAGAGTCACATAAATACTAGTAAACTACTGAAGGTACTTTTTAAAAATAAAAGCCTTTCTCTTAGCCTTCTAAGTCCAAACATTGGCTTCTTTCACCTTGAATCTTACAATCTCAACTGAAAAGCTATGCATAGTATGGTTTAGATTAAAGAAGAATTGTTCATTTCCTGGCTTTTCTTTCTAGGAGTTTCAGTTAATCTAGTTGTTTTAAACTAAAAATTCTTTCCATGTACCACTAAGTGATCAGGTAGGATTTGAAGAGAAGTAGCAGTCACTACATTTTCAGCTATGTATGCTTTTGAATTACTTGAAATATTTCTATTAATTTTATCTGTTTAACAGGTACAAACTCTTGTCAGTTTTTAAGAATATCTCTCTGGAAAGTAAAAATCATCATTATAATCTTGGCCTTACCAATGTTTTTGTTTGCTTTTGCTTATTTAAGAAATAGCTCTTCTATTTCATATATTTGAAGGAATAGCTAGCCTTTAAGTATAGGTAAACTTTGTATGTTAATTTGATTTTCAGTAATTATTAAGAAAGGACTTAAGTGTTTGACATCTGTGCACTGATTATTTTCCTTTATTCTTTCTTCCATGAAGCTATCATTTTGTCCTATTAATAGTTATAGAAAAGCTACTAATTTGATACTCATAAGTAGTATGTAAATGAAGGATCCTACTTTGCATTCTTATTTACTAGTAGGCTATTTACTGCTTTGAGTGTATTAAATTAAATAGTTACTTATTTTTGTTCATGGTACTGTTTTTAAGAATTAAGTGACAACTAGTTAACATTTTCTCTGTCTTTAGGAGGAAAAGGGTTAGTAGATATTCAGCCTCATTGGGTATCTGCCCTGGCTTGGCCAGAAGAAGGTCCATCTACAGCCTGGTCAGGAGAGTCTCCAGAATTATTATTGGTAGGACGGATGGATGGATCACTAGGACTAATTGAAGTTGTTGATGTATCCACCATGCACCGTCGAGAATTGGAACATTGCTATAGAAAGGATGGTAAATGACTGGATTTGTGTCTTGTTGAGAAAGTGTTGGTTTACTTTTTTGGCACGTTATGTAAATATTGCTTTTTTGGTTTTGTTTTCTAAATTGTCCAGTGGTATTGCATTTTAATTAGTTATTAAGTTGAAAGATATTTCTCTGTCAACCTTTACCACACATCACTGCCAAAATGAGATCTAATAGTATTGTAGTAGTCATTTATCCTTTGTATAAATGTCTGAACACTTATAGTGGGCCCCAAGTCTCCTTAGCAAATTAGAAGTGTCCAAGTAGAGAAAGTATAACAATTATTGGTGGAGATGAAATCATTAACAAATGAGTGAAATTGAGGAAATAGAGGAAGGAGGAGAAAGAGAGGGAAGTTTCTGATCTGAGAAGTCGTAATAGGAAACCTACTTTCACTTATTTTTCACTGTGTTCCCTTTGGATGGCTAGGCATCAGACTAGTTTTTATTAGATGCTTTAGGGAGGTTGGCTGTCTCAAAGATCCCATTCCCAGCTTATATGGTACTCTTTTAACAGAATAGAACAGGTTTTTGTTTCTTAAGAATTTTAAATAGATAAACACCTTCATAGGGTTCAAAAAATTTAAAGTTTAAAAAGGTATGTAGTAAAATGTCTTTCTGACATGTACTCAGCTTCCAGGTCCCCATTCTTATCCTACAGATACTATTTTTTTTTATTTCTTTTATGGCCTTCCAGTGTTATGTCTAATTAAAAAGCAAATATAAATATAGATTGTTAGAACATGATATGTTTGATATCGAAACACACTGAGTAGGCAATATTAAGCAAAAGAAGGGACAGGTAATTTTTTTCTATGACTTGGGTTGTTTCACTTCTCTGTTGTAAGGCAGATTCTGGTACAAAGGAAAGAAGTTTATACAGTGACTTAAAATCAGCAAGGGAATTCAATTTTTGTCTCTCTTTTTCAATTACCACCTGAAAAGAATGAAAGATTAAAAATGCGATAGTCTTTGTCACTTACACATAACACTTTTAAAGTGGGTTACATGTAATTCCTGCAATAAGCCTACATTTGGTCAGATGCATTAAAGAGATATTTGGAACCTTAATTGCAGTAGTTGTAGTGGTATATATTTATTGCAAAGTCTGTCTTTTAAGTTAGACAATGACAAATAAATCCCTCTTTTCTTTTTTTGAAACTTTTCTTGTTTTTACCATGTTAGTGTCTATAACTTGCATTGCTTGGTTCAGTGAAGATAGACCATTTGCAGTGGGATATTTTGATGGAAAATTGTTACTGGGAACAAAGGAACCACTTGAGAAAGGAGGCATTGTTCTAATTGATGCACATAAGGTAAAGCATCTTTATCAGGTGGTTACTTTTTATTGTTTTATACTGTAGTATTACTTGATACTAGTTTTTGAAAATATTTTTACATCAGTCACATGATTTAATATTCTGTTGTTATGCAAAGTCTTTGGACCATGTATATAAATGGAAGAGTCTATGTAAGAAACACACTGAGATAAGAAAGGAGTAAAACCAAAACAGTGAAATAAGAACACCCATGGAACAACCCCTATCAAAATACCTCCTACTAATGCTAGAAATTCCATCTGTGAATAATGATTCCTTTATTTTTTTCTTTCAATACTGGTGCATTTTTATTAATTTTATTACATTTATAGGTGTACAACAATCATCACAGCCAAATTTTACAGTATTTCCATCCCAAACCCCCAGTGCATTCCCCACCCCCCTACCTGTCTCATTTGGAAACCATAAGTTTTTCAAAGACTGTGAGTCAGTATCTGTTCTGCAAAGAAGTTCATTCTGTCCTCTTTTTAGATTCCACATGTAAGCATTTGATGTTGGTGTCTCGTTGTCTCACTGACTTTGCTTAGCATGATAATGTCTAGGTCCATCCATGTTACTGCACATGCTGTTATTTCTTCCCTTTTAATGGCTGAGTAATATTCCATTGTGTGTATGTACCACATCTTTATTCAGTCCTCTGTCAATGGACATTTAGGTTGCTTCCACAACTTGGCTATTGCATATAGTGTTGCAGTGAACATTGGAGTACATGTGTCTTTTCAAGTCTTGGTTTTCTCTGGATAGACACCCAGGAGTGGGATTGCTGAACCAAATGGTAGTTCTGTTTTTAGTTTTCTGAGGAATCTCCATACTGTTTTCCACAGTGGTTGCACCAATGTACAATCCCACCAACAGTGTAATAGGGTTCCTTTTTCTCCATACCCTCTCCAGCACTTCTTGTTTGTAGAATTTTTGATGATGGCCATTCTGGCTGGTATAAGGTAGTACCTCATAGTGGTTTTGATTTGCATTTTTCTAATAATGAGTGATGTTGAACATCTTTTCATGTGTTTTTTGGCCATCTGTCTGTCTTTTTTGGAGAATTGTCTGTTTAGATCTTCTGCCCATTTTTTGATGGGGTTGTTCATTTTTTTGGTATTCAGCAGTAGCGGGTATTTATAAATTTTGGAGATTAATTCCTTGTCAGTTGATTCACTTGCACATAGTTTCTCCTATTCTGTGGATTGTCTTTTCATTTTGTTTAGGGTTTCCTTTGCTGTGCAGAAACTTTTAAGTTTAATTGGGTCCCATTTGTTTATTTTGTTTTCACTGTCATTACTCTAAGAGGTAGATCTGAGAAGATGTTGCTGTCATTTATGTCGGAGAGTGGCCTACGTTTTCCTCTAAGAGTTTTATAGTGTCTGGTCTTATATCTAGGTCTTTAATCCATTTCGAGTTTATTTTTGTGTATGGTGTTAGGGAGTGTTCTAATTTCATTCTTTTACACGTGGCTGTCCAGTTTTCCCAGCACCACTTACTGAAGGGACTGTCTTTTCTCCATTGTATATTCTTGCCTCCTTTGTCGTAGATGAGTTGGCTGTAGGTGCGTGGGTGGAATTCTGGGCTTTCTCTCCTGTTCCACTGATCTATATTTCTGGTTTTGTGCTACTAACATATGCTTTTGATGATTGTTGCTTTGTAGTATAGTCTGAAGTCCAGGAGCCTGATGCCTCCAGCTCCATTTTTCTTTTTCAGGATGTCTTTGGCTATTCTGGGTCTTTTGTGCTTCTAAACAAACTTTAAAATATTTTGTTCAAGTTCTGTGAAAAATGTCCTTGGTAATTTGATAGGGATTGCATTGAATCTGTAGATTGCCTTGGGTAGTATAGTCATTTTGATAATATTGACTCTTCCCGTTCAAGAGCATGGTATGTCTTTCCATCTGTTTGTGTCATCTTCAGTTTCCTTCATCAATGTCTTATAGTTTTCAGAGTACAGGTCTTTTGTCTCTTTGGGCAGGTTTATTTCTAAGTATTTTATTCTTTTTGATGCAATGGTAAATGGGATTGTTCCCCTAATTTCTCTTTCTGATCTTTCATTGTTAGTATATAGAAATGCAGTCAATTTCTGTGTATTAATTTTGTATCCTGTGACTGCCAAATTCATGGATGAGCTCTAACAGGTTTCTGGTAGAATCTTTAGGATTCTGTAGGTATAGTATCATGTTATCTGCAAACGTGATAGTTTTACTTCTTCCTTTTCAATTGGGATTCCTTTTATTTCTTTTACCTCTCTGATTGCTGTGGCTAGGACCTCCAAAACCATGTTGAATATTAGTGGCAAGAGCAGACATCCTTGTCTTGTTTCTGATCTCAGTGGGAATTCTTTCAGCTTTTCACCATTGAGAAGGACGTTAGCTGTGGGTTTGTCATATATGGCCTTTATTATGTTGAGGTAGGTTCCTTCTATGCCCAAACACAGGTTGCCAGTTCAGATATTTATAGGTCCATCTAAACAAGTAACATAAATTCATGAAGCCAGGAGTTGAAATGTATGAAGGAGGGTAAAAAAAATTTAGAAGAACCCAATAGTGACAACCATGTAAATAAAAAACATGTTCCAGATTCTCATAGTATTTGCTATTTTGGTATAATAGGTGCTTTTTTTTTTTTTAAGTTCCTTCCTTTTGGCTCAGGAATAATGAATTATGGCTCAGCAGTAATGAACCCCACTAGGACCCAAGAGGATGTGGGTTTGATCCCTGGCTCTGCTCAGTGGGTTAAGGATCCAGTGTTGCCGTGGCTATGGGTGTAGGCTGGCAGTTGCAGCTCTGATTTGACCCCTCACCTGGGAACTTCCACATGCCACAGGTGTAGCCCTAAAAAGAAAAAAATAGTTCTGTTCATTTTAATATTTTATTAATTACTTGTCAATAATATAATTTTTAAAATGCTAATGAAAGATAATGTATCCCTTTTGAATCAGAATTTTATAACTCATTCATCTAATATTTATTGAGCTTTGACCACAGCAAATATATATATAATGCAAACTGTATTAAAGGGTGAGTTGGTCCAGTGATTGTTAATGATATGGCAGTATCTTATTTACATAAAATGTTGAGTTCAAAGTAATGCTGTAATAGAAGTATAGGTAATAGGTTGAGTGTAAAGTATTTGTGAAGGAAACATTACTAGGATTTTTTTTTCCCTTTACCATTTTAAGGATACTCTTACTAGTATGAAATGGGACCCAACAGGTCATATTCTCATGACATGTGCCAAAGAAGAAAATGTGAAGCTCTGGGGGCCTATTTCAGGATGCTGGCGCTGTCTGCATTCACTCTGCCATCCATCTATTGTAAACGGCATTGCTTGGTGCAGCCTTCCAGGGAAAGGATCCAAGTTGCATTTACTGATGGCTACGTACGTTGTAAATTTGTGTGTGTGTCCTAACTTTTAACTTAGTATAGATTGTGAGGTTCCCATTGTAGTGCAGTGGAAATGAATCCGACTAGTAAGCATGAGGTTGTGGGTTTGATCTCTGGCCTCTCTCAGTGGGTTAAGGATCCTGTGTTGCCGTGAGCTGTGGCGTAGGTTGCAGACGTGGATCAGATCCTGCGTTGCTGTGGCTGTGGTGTAGGCCGGCAGCTGTAGCTCCAATTGGACCCCTATCCTGTGAACCTCCATGTGCTGCAGGTTTGGCCCTAAAAAGCAAAAAATAAAATAAATTAGTATTGATTGTTACTTGCATTAAGTATGTCTTCTGGATAATCTTAAACAGTTTATTGTCAGTTATTGTTCTTGTAATGTGTAATACCATAAGATCACCTTGGAGAAGTAAAGAGCAATATTCCAGTATGAAACTTTGGATAAGTAATCCCAAAATAGGTAGTCTCTTTATCTGCATGTGATATTGTTAGAATATAGGTCCTACTTATATTCCTTGAGAAAGATTATAGCATACCTACTACAAATAAATTTTTAAAATAGTATTGTAGTAATTTCTATCGGGTCTTAATTGGTGCTGTTTGAAAATATTTTTACTTATGTGTATTGAAATTTTTCGGTTTTATCTGACCATATTTTTTTAAGTGGCTGTCAGAGTGGCTTAGTATGTGTTTGGCGTATTCCACAAGATACCACACAGACTAGTGTGACTAGTTCAGAAGGATGGTGGGACCAGGAATCAAACTGCCAGGTAAATGTTCTGGTGTTTTTTAAGACCTTATTTGAAACCACATTATGTTATCAAGTGATCCTCCCTTGTTTACTAAGATTCTCACTACTTAGGATCTCAAACACCCCAAGTGCCATTAGAGAAATGTGAATAATTGTCATACTCTGTGTGCTGAGTTATTTTTTATAAGTCATAGATACCATAATTGCTTGGTAAGGTGAGATATTCAGTAAACATTGACGGTGATCATTTATGGTATATAATCAGCACTACTGATAGGTGAGTCCTAAATTAAAGTCTTTGATACAGTGAAGTATGAACATAATGGGAGCACTCCTATCCAAGGTATCTACTAGTGATAATAGAATTCCGCTTATGTAGAATGATTCCTTTACCTTAAGCAGATGTTAAAAATTGGAGTTGCTGTTGTGGCTCAGCAGGTTAAGAACCCAACTCATATCCATGAGGATGTGGGTTCGATCTGTGGCCTCACTCAAAGGGTTAAGGATCCAGCATTGACACGAGCTGCAGCGCAGGTCACAGATGTGGCTCGGATCGGGTGTTGCTGTGGCCGTCACATAGGTCGGCAGCTGCAGCTCCAATTCCACCCCTAGCACAGAAACTTCCATATGCCGCAGGTGTGGCCCTAAGTAGAAAAAAAAATTATGGTAGATGCTCACAGAACCATCTAGGTAAGTAACATAAATTCGCAAAGCTGGGAGTTGGAAGGTGTGTAGAAGATAACACACACACACACACCCAGGAGTACCTATGCTTCATATAAAAAGTACAGCTGCCACAGAGCTGATTGCCACTCTCCAGAGGTGGGAGCCTGTAGTTACCAGACTGTCTTAATTTTTTTTTGATAGATGCCGAAAATTCAGTGTTTTAAGTTAAATCTCCCAATATTAAACATTGGCATCTGACTTGAAATTCTGTAAAACACTGAATGGCCGGTTAAATTGCATCCCAGAGTTACTAGTTTGCAGCCTCTGTTGCTTTCTTTTTTATTCATGATACAGATACTCCTGGAAGAAATATACTATGTCATTTTTGGGTAGATAAGTATATCTGATGTTATACTCTATCACAACCAGAAGGAAGAGGGAACTTAAAATCAGGGAGAAATGGATGAGAAGGAAGAAGGAGATAGCTCACTAATGGGAGGAAACTATCATAGAAGCAGAGGTCAGAATATTAAAGATAAATCTGGTTTGCTCTGTATGCCAAAGAATAGCCTACGGACAGACCTTACCTATCTCACTCCTAAAACCTGCAAAGTAAATATGAAATTCAATACCATGTGACATACAGAACCATAAACCAACAGAAAGAGGAGCTTGTTTGTAAAGAGCCAGCATGTGCAATTTACAAAAAATTACAATTTACAAAAAAAAGAGGCTAAAAATGGAAATTGCATAAAGGGAAATTTAAAAATTAGAAAACTCATTCAAAAGTAGAAGTTGCTCTGTAAATCAACTATAGTGGAAAAAATAAAAATCATAAAAAAAGTAGAAGTTGGAATTTTCTTTTCTCTAAGGGATAATTGGAACTTAGAAATGTTGTCATTTCTACCGGTTTAAAGAGTAGGAAATCAGCTCAGAAGTGATTAAAAAAAGATGGAAAAGCATCAGCAAAGGAGAACAAAGTTGATATTTTATTATTTTCTCTTTCAGGCTAGCCCTTATGAGAGATTTATCCTTCCCTACACACCCAATTTTATACTGAAATATACCTAAGAATGAATTTTAAATCTTGAATCTATAAGTTGTTTTAATTTCAACATTTGTTAAAAATAAAAATGAATTGCAGGGTGCACATAGGAAATCAGTTGGAGCCAAGTGTGTTTATCAGTTGCGAGGACACATCACTCCTGTCCGGACCGTTGCCTTTAGTTCTGATGGGTTGGCCCTGGTGTCTGGTGGACTAGGTGGCCTCATGAACATTTGGTCTTTAAGGGTAAGAGTATAGATGTCATTTTTAACTTAAGAAATGTTTTTGCATTAACCTATATATGATAAAAGTTAACCCTAGGAATATTTTGTGTAATAATACCTTGAATATTGAAGAAACTCCTTTCAGAATTCTCTGCCCTTTAATTTTTCTTAGTGATGTATTTTTAAAGTCATTTAGAAAAGGCCCTAGAAACTTGAATAGTAGTATGAAGTTAGGCATTGCCAAATTTAGTTAAAGCGTAGGTTTTAGAATAGGTTTTTGTGAGTGTGAACGATAAATTTAAAATGTAAATAATGACTAGCTAAGTAGTGTTTATTGATAAATACATCTCATTTTAGGATGGCTCTGTCTTGCAAACTGTTGTGATTGGCTCTGGAGCTATTCAGACAACAGTATGGATTCCAGATGTTGGGGTAGCTGCTTGCTCAAATAGATCAAAGGTAATTTCATAATGTTATCAAATTGTAAGCCTATAAGTTATCTTAGAAATCATAGCCCAAGCATCCCACTTTACAGAGGAAAAAACTGGTATCCACAGGGATTTTTACTTGCTCAAGATAATGCAACTACTTAGTGGTGGAAGGAAAACTAGAGTCTAGTACTCTCCTGTAGCCTAAACTTTAGGGAAAATGCTTAATTATTGAGTGAATTTCCACCAGAAGTTATAAAGATGATTTTTCACTTTCTCCCATGATTTTTGAGATAGCACTCAACTGTCTCAAAAGAATCTTCCCTGAAAAGAAGGACCAACCCAAAGACACTTAACTCAAGTATACAAAATGTATCTAGGCTTTCAAATTTAATATTCTAGTAAAAAATACTAGTCCTCTACCCTGAAATAATTTTGTGATATGATTATCCCTAACAGTATTGCTTTTCATACTGTTAATGAACAGCGCCACTGTGCTGCTTTGGTTTACATTTTATGTAGTTGGTGATATTAAAATAGAGCTGTAAAGTTGCATAAATAGTCCTTAGAAGTAAAATATGGAATTAGACCCTAGGCAGTAGTAGCCTGCAGAGAATAAACCATAGATCCACAGAGCAGTACTGCATCTTTTGTAGATATGTCTGTCCCTCTGCAGGCAGAATACCACTTCTTCTAGTACCCTTGTGGTCATGACAGACTTTTGAAATGTACTAGATAGCTTGTCCTACAACTGCTATGAAATAGCGAGTAATCAATGTCTGTTTAAGAAGAATCACCTCATCCAGGGTAGTTCGTGAATTTTATAGTTATTTCTCATTCGCTTGTTTTTACCTTGGACAAAATTTATGATGTTTTGAAGTTCATAGGCATTAAAAGTATAGCATAAAATGGTCAAAAAGAAGTGTTTAATGCAGACCCTGGAAGGAATTTTTCATATATGAATGGCGATAAAGTTGTCTCTCTTTTATTTAAACAAATATATCATGTGGCATGGTTTATTTTCCATCAGGATGTTTTGGTTGTGAATTGTACAGCAGAATGGGCTGCAGCCAATCATGTTTTAGCAACTTGTAGGACAGCACTGAAACAACAAGGTGTTCTGGGATTAAACATGGCTCCCTGCATGAGAGCGTTTCTGGAGCGGCTACCCATGATGCTTCAGGAGCAGTATGCCTATGAAAAGGTAACTGACTATACTAATGCCTGCAAATTTGCACATGACTGGTGGTTTGGAATTTGAATTAAAGTGTGGAATATATCCCTTAAGAGTATGAGGTCTTAGTAAAATAAATGAGGCTATTTGGGCAGAATCAAATGGAAGATAAGTCATGCCTAAAACCCTTGTTCAGTAATCCTATGCCTACTTTTACTTTATTTTAGTGGGAGGAAAAAATTTTAAATAACCCTCAAATTTGTATAGTGTTTCTATCATTCTTTTTCATATTATTTATTCTTTTTGAAACTTCTTTAAATCCCTGTACCTCAGAGTATATCATCTTTCCTTTTCTGATCCATATATCTTTTTCGTGTGGTTTTGCCATCCCAAAATTGGGAGGGTGGGGTGGATATGGGTGTCAGACTGAATAGCCCGTCCATTTGTCAGGTGAATCCTTGTGGAAAGTTTAGTGAAAGTGCTAAGGATGAACCAAATTAAATACTAGAATGCAGAATTGTGGAATTTGGACTTACTGCCCGGGCCACAATCCTGTATAGCCTGTCTTCCAGCCCTCAGTATTTAGAGTATGCTGTTCCTCTTTGGAGTCCCTCCCCCCCTTTTTTTGCCATGCGACATTAGTGTAATCAACTGTTACCACACCCAGTTAATTTCACTAATAACATTTGCCCAGGTTTTCTTTTCTGAGTTACTCAGTCTCTCATCTGGTACATCTAGGGAGGACCTTGGAATAGAGCTGTCTTTGATGGCTACCTTTACTTTGCCAAAGAAGAAAATGTGAGCAGGAGAGGTCTCCATGGTTCAGTTATCAGCTTTTTTTTTTTTTTTCTTCTAAATTCAAGAAAAACTGTAAAGAAAATATGCTAAATGCAATTTGGTATCCTGGGTTGAATCCTGGAGCAAAAAAGGAGCATTAGTGGGAAACTATGTAAAGTTCTGTGGTTTAGTTATTACCAGTGTTAATTTCTCAGTTTTGATGACTGCACCATGGTTGTATAAGATGTTAACATTAGAGCGGGTTGGGTGAAGGTTTACAGGAATTCTCTGTACAATCTCTGCAACTCTCTGTATATCTAAAATTATTTCAAAAAGCTTAAATAAAACAGTAAACAAAAAATATAGGCGTTCCCTGGTGGTGTAGGGGTTAAGGACTCTGCATTGTCACTGCTGTGGTTTGGTTTACTGCTATGGCTCAGGTTCAGTCCCTGACACAGGAATTTTCTCTTAAAAATGTGTGTGTGTATGTGTAAGTCTACAGGCTTTCAGAATACAGTAGGCTAATTTATAAATATTTGGAAGGGGCTCTTCAGCATAATATCCTTGCATTTTCCCTTAGCCTCATGTGGTTTGTGGTGACCAGCTTGTTCATAGCCCCTATATGCAATGTCTGGCTTCCCTTGCTGTGGGACTTCATCTGGATCAGCTGCTGTGTAACCCTCCAGTGCCACCACACCACCAGAACTGCCTTCCTGACCCTGCATCCTGGAATCCAAATGAATGGGCCTGGTTAGAATGTTTCTCAACCACCATAAAAGCCGCTGAAGCCCTGACCAATGGAGCACAGTTTCCAGAATCTTTTAGTGTTCCCGATCTAGAGCCTGTTCCAGAGGATGAACTTGTATTCCTAATGGTAAGTGTAATATGAGCTACTATTACATGTAACTGAGATTGTGTACGGATGTCTAGCAAGTAGCAGACCCTCAATAACTGTTCACTAGCTTGAGTAGAGCAAGATGTACCCCCTATATAAACTTAAAATATTTTGCTTTCAGATAGTCACTTCAGTCTGATGGAATGCTTCTGTGGTGGCAGGGATTAGTTATGAGAATTGTGGAGCTTGTTTAAACTTGCTAATTTTCAATGACATGGTCCCATAGTCCCATATTTGTCCCATTTTATATCCATATATATATGTGTGTATATATATATATATATATATACATATATATATATATATACACACACACATATATATATATACACACACACACACACATATATACTAAAAAGGCAATATATATGTGTGTGTACATATTTTAGCATCTTTTCTTGGTCATCTTGTTAGATTTATTCCACATATAGATTCTAATTTGGGGGCACTTCAGTCATGTTTAATTGAATATCTAAGAGCATTCTAGTTGTCATTTCTTTCTGATTGTGTTTGAGGGTGTCTAGATACAGAAACTGATGGAAATAAAATGCCTAGGTAGATAATTCAGGCCAGCACTTGATCTGACAGCCTCTTTACCTAGTAAATATTTATATAAACAAACATTTGAATATATAAGGGTAGATACAGCATAAAGTAGACATGAATTGAGGAAAATTATCTAAATATAGAATGTTAATTAGGAAATGTCCTTCTGAGCCAGTTTACCTCAAATCTATAATTTTGTAGATTAGGAAACTGAAGCCTACAAAGGTGAAGCGACCAGCTATACAATGAATTCATGGGAGCGGTGACTCCTGCACATGACCTTGCGCCAGTGGGTGCTCAGAAATGGTTAGCTTTGAATCACCAGTGTGTTAGTGATAGCGATAGTTGATAGTGAAGTATTTATAATAAAGAAATATTAACAATGCATAAAAATCAAGTTTGACATCATTGTAAACTCTTAATTTCTAAAAATATTACCAAATTCTTTTTTGGAAAGAAGACTTAATTGTTAATTAAGAACAGATAAATCTTTGGCAAAAAGATTTTCTCAAAAAATGGCCTAGGGAGAAGGGAGGACTGCATTGTGATCTTCACGTTGCTCGTAACTGACCATATGATCTTGGGCTTCTCCTTTCCTATTTAAAAAAATTAATTAGATAATTTTAAGTCCTCTTGAAAAAAAAGATAAATCTTGATTAAGGAAAATTAATCCTGATGTTTGCCCTGTCTTGCAGGATAACAGTAAATGGATTAATGGCATGGATGAACAAATTATGTCTTGGGCAACTTCGAGACCTGAGGTCAGTAAGGATGAAAATAACCGTATGGTGATTCTTAGTAAATCTTCTAATTCTAAATGCTTGTGTGTTTGTGCCCTGGTATTTCTCATAGAGACTGGCACATACTTGCACCCAGTATATGCTTGTTTGAATGAATTAACAAGTCAAATTTTGACTTAATTGTGGTTTTCTAGGACTGGCACCTGGGAGGTAAATGTGATGTCTACCTGTGGGGTGCTGGCAGGCATGGACAGCTGGCAGAAGCTGGAAGAAATGTAATGGTACCTGCAGCAGCTCCCTCATTCTCACAAGCCCAACAGGTAGCTAACAGGGTAAAGAAATGGAGAAGAAACTTGGGAACTGACAATTCTGATTCCCTTGCTGGGGATAAAGTTTGTCCATTCCATAGTCCCTTGTGAGGAACCCCCAAGGAAAGTCATGATATATAGTTTCCAAATAAAAGCACCCTATAGTTTTTAACAGACTCAAGTTTTGTTAATAAATTTTTAAGTTTTTCTTGTTTTCAAGTGTGAAAAGTTTAATATTACGATGCATTAGGCCTTCCCAGTACATATTTATAGAAGGTATTCCTATTATTAATTCTCTCTTTGGGGCCATAAACTTACTAGGATCCTTAGCCAGATTTCATTGACATCCCTCCCCTCTTCCAGTAATTGTGGTACTATATTTCCAAACTCTCCTTGAGGCCACTGCTTTCTCTTCTGTTCTTCTCTACCTCAGTAAGTCCCAGGATGCACTACTCTTTCTTGTGTATATCCCCTCCAGTTTCTCCTTCTTGCCAACCTCCAGCCTGTCTTTACTAATTTCCATCACCCTTTCCTTTTTCTTCCTTTGTAAGATTTTGTTGTTAATGTTATTATTTAAAATCTGCACAGTTGGCTGAAATCCCTGTAGATAACACATTTCTAAACTGTCATAAATTGTCAGATGAGCCTCATACATCTCTTGGTTAAATAAGCAGTTTTATAATTATTATTAAGGACCTGTAGCAACCATGTAGTTACTGTCATCCCTTCCCATTTAGTGAAAGGATAAAAGAATTGATAAAGGTATCCTAGGTATGTATGGAATCATTTTAAATGATTGAATGTTAAAGTTGTATAATAAAAAATAATGTGTTTATGTGTTTAACTATGTGTTCTTACACCAGGTCATATGTGGTCAGAATTGTACCTTTGTCATCCAGGCCAATGGCACAGTGTTGGCTTGTGGGGAAGGAAGTTATGGCAGATTAGGACAAGGAAATTCAGATGACCTTCATGTGCTGACAGTTATTTCAGCCTTACAAGGTAAAATTATCCTCAGTTAAAAGCTGATCAGAAACTGTGGTCTAACTAGGAATATTTGCTTATGTTAGAACTTAGCTCAAACTTTTGATCAGTAAAGCCATGTAGAGTTTTCACTTAGATTTAGATTATCATTTAGGCATGTATAACTTCAATTTCCATATTTCAAGCTATTTTATTTTTCAAGTTGTTTGTCATAGCAGTGCTAGAATTCAGTGATATAAATAGCTTTTTAACACATACTGAAGATTGTAAACAAATTCTTTAAAATTGCAGAACTGTAACTGGGCAACTATTAATAGCAATAGTAATTGTTCATGTGTTTCATTAAAATTAAAAATTAATTTATACAGAAATGTGCATATGTAATAAAGACTTTAAAGGGCATCTTGGTCGGAGTTCTCTGTGACTTGAAGACAGAACACCTCTGGAGAAACCACTGCAGGAGGCCCTGGCTTGTTCCTTAAGTTAACTTTTACTGACTCTAAAGCCTACAAAGAGAGCAAATAGAGTATTTTTTAAGTAAAAGTGTACAGGTGACATGAGTTCAGAACGAATTCCTGAGTACCTCTAAGTTCTCTTCCTTGAGATCTAAGTGTGAGGAGCACAGCAGTGGGGATGGAATGGCTGGGTTCCTGTCTGGTTCAATTACATCCTGCTTCTGGGACCTTGCACAAGCTACCGGACGTCTTTGTGACACAGATTTCCCCAAATGGAAAAGTGGTGATGAGAATATCTGCCTGATAGGTTCTCTGTGAAACTAGAAAGGAATGATCCATGTAAAACATTTTTGAGAGTGGCTAGAACATAGTCCTGAATGACCATAACTGCTCCTATCACTCCACTCCTCTTCCTTGGCATCATCATCATTTTATGTGACTGCTCTCAACTTGCTAGGTTATAGATGCAAATCGGATTTAAAATTAAAGAAATTATTTTTGTTTCTGTACTACTGTTTTGATAATTTTGGATTCTATGAGACTACCCTGTAGCAGCTACAAGTAAAGAAGGGACTTTTAATAGCCAATGACTTGTGTTGGGTTTCTGCTCTGTTCCAGGCTTTGTGGTGACCCAGCTGGTGACTTCCTGTGGTTCTGATGGGCACTCCATGGCCCTGACTGAAAGTGGTGAGGTCTTTAGCTGGGGAGATGGTGATTATGGCAAACTCGGCCATGGGAACAGCGACAGGCAGCGGCGGCCCAGGCAAATCGAGGCCTTACAAGGAGAAGAAGTGGTGCAGGTCAGGCAGGATATGGATAAGTTTATCTTTGAATATAAATGTACTTGATGTCAAGTTCTCAAATTTAGGCAGTGAGAAACAGTAGTAAAAATATATTAAACCATCAAAAAGAGCCAGTGTTTTTTGGTTGTTCATATTCATTCTTGAATGTATCAGGAGTTTGAATGGGCTTTGGTGTTAGAATGGACTCTTTTTTTCCTGAGTCAGCTGGTTGGCCCAGGCTAGGGTACTTTGGGTCTTTGAAAGAAACACAGTGGGATGTAGCTCCTGCCCCATAGTTCTTGATTCAGTGATAGATGGAAAGCTTTGCTTTCAATGATACGTTGGAAAGCTTTGCTTTCAATGATAACGTATCATTACTGTTATAAAGGTTAAGTTCATATACATTTTTCTGGAAAATCATTTGGTGATCTAAAGTAGTATTGGGAAGTTGCATAGCATCTTAGAGTTTACAAAGAATTTCCCCATTCATTAACTCATGTAGTCTAGGTCATCTCTACATAGCTGAAGGGTAGCAACAATTCTTCAAGGTCTGTTCTCTAGCTTGGTCTTCCTGAGGATGATGAGGTAGGTTAGACTTAAGGAGCAGGAAGTTGAACATACTGATCTTGAAGATCCGAGTTGTAAGTGAAGTTTATTTAAAGATTATGAGTTCCCATTGTGGCTTAGTGGAAATGAATCTGGCTAGTATCCATGAGGATGCAGGTTCGATCCCGGGCCTCGCTTAGTGGGTTAAGGATCCAGGGTTGCCGTGAGCTGTTGGTGTCGGTTGCAGACACACAGCTCAGGGGTCTGGTGTTGCTGTAGCTGTGGCACAGGCCAGAGGCTATAGCTCCCATTCAACTCCTAGCCTGGGACTCTCCATATGCCGTAGTATGGCCCTAAAAAGACCAAAAAAAAAAAAAATTAAAGATTAACACCTTATTAATAAACAAAAATGGTTGATTTCTCTCTTTCTTAGTTTACCCTCTTGTTTAAATTTTTTTTCTTGTTCTGTTTGTAGATGTCTTGTGGCTTCAAACATTCAGCGGTGGTAACTTCAGATGGCAAACTCTTTACCTTTGGGAATGGTGACTACGGTCGTCTGGGTCTTGGAAATACCTCCAACAAAAAACTTCCAGAGAGAGTGACTGCACTGGAGGGATATCAGATTGGACAGGCATGGACTAAGTCAATAATATATTCTATCTGATCATAGTTTCTTATTTCCTCTGTGTGCATTTAGACACTGTCCTTTCAGGAAGACCAGAATCACCAGTTTGTACCTTAACCTGCTGTATGTTTTGTTTTTGGCCTAATTGATAATTGATAAGCCATTGAAAGTCTTAACTTAGGATGTGAATACTTTAAAGTCCCCTTCATAATAAAACTTGATTTGAAACTTTAAACAGTACATATTTTTCTAATTCCTATTCAGTTGCCTGGAAGTAGGTGGCTGCATAGAAGCATCATCGGTAGCTGCTGCTCTTAAGCAATAATTGTCCCTGTCCTGTACACGATGAGACTGTCTCTTAACAAGGAGATGAGATATTTTTATCTCTTAATGTATCCTTCCTTAGACTGTCTCTGGTGTGAATGAGTATTTTTTAATCATATCTACTTTTTCCTATCTTTTGTGCTAAATCAGAGTTAGCCACTCTGAAGAATTTTACTTTAAAGAAAAAAGTTATTTGTGGAGTTAGGAATTTTTTCTTCATGACACATTTTGGTTAACATATGTAGAAGGCCCTAAAAAGTAAAAATTTTTGGAAACACAGACAGGTTTTTTTTACCGAAGTAGAGAAAAAGGATCCCAGAAATGGGTATGTGTTTTAGGAATTATAATTTGCCTTACTGACCACCGTGTTATTTCTCCAGGTGGCTTGTGGCTTAAACCATACTTTGGCAGTATCAGCAGATGGCTCCATGGTGTGGGCTTTTGGAGATGGCGACTATGGAAAACTAGGTTTAGGAAATTCCACTGCAAAATCTTCACCTCAGGTCAGTATTCTCTCATCTAGGGTTTCATAATTTTCTTCTATGGCAGTACCTGTTTTTAGTTGAAAGTAATCTACCTTTAACATTTTTGGTTATTCACGACGAAGTTTAGAAACTTCTTTTGCTTATTCCTAAATTTCCTGCATTCTAGATCTTGATTTTTATTTTATTTTATTTTTTTTGGTTTTTAGGGCCACACCCGAGGCATATGGAGGTTCCCAGGCTAGGGGTCAAATAGGAGCTATAGCTGCCAGCCTATGCTATAGCCACAGCAATGCCACGTCTGCAGCCTACACCACATCTCGTGGCAATGCCAGATCCTTAACCGGGATCATGAATACTAATCAGATTCGCTTTCTCTGGGCCACGACGGAAACTCCTAGATCTTGATTTTTAAATGAACCATTAATGACTAAACTGGATATAAAAGTTCTACAGGGACAAGCCTCTGTCTTTATCATTGGCTGTGTAGGACTGTCTTTCAGCTAAAGAGGAAATAAACATATCTCCAGGATGTCTTATGGAGGGAACCATTAACAAACTTTTGTAACTCTGCTTGTCGCTGCCATCTCAGCTTCTTATTACTAGTGAATTATACAGGTTTGCACCTTCTTTTAAAAAACAATAGGGAATTGCATGCATAAACAAATAATTTAGAGGCTTCTGTTCACATTGTAGAAGGTTTCTTGGCTCTTCCAAAGACCTCCTGTGGCAATCCTTTTATGTGGATTTTTCAAACATATTTAAAAAGAAGCATGATTTGGAGTTCCCTGATGGCCTAGCAGGTTAAGGATCCAGTGTTGTCGCTTCTCTGGCATTGGTTTAATCCCTGGCCTGAGGATTTCTGCATGCTGCAGGCACTGCCAGAGGGGAAAAAAAAAGTATAATTTACAAATACTCAGTTTATATTCAACTCCAGATTCACGGTCATATATAGTCTGTGACATCCTGATAGCTAGACTGGTGAATATTCAGCTAGGGATACAGAAAGCAAAAAAGCCCTCTCTGGAGCAACCCATGCTTTGAATGGTCTTAGAGTATTTTTTAAAAAAAGGCCATAGGATTCCCTTTGGTTTCTGTTGCCCAGAGGAATGTTTCCACTTCACATGAGATCCTGGGGATTTTAGTCAAACACCCCTGCCCCCTCTACAATACTCCCCTGCATTCAGGTAGTTTGCAGAGCAGTATGAGAGTATAACATTTAGGAATGTAGATTTGTCTGGAAATAGGTAGATGATTATTAGTATTTTTCTGGAAGATAATCTTTGAGTTTATACATGCCAGTGTTTTCCTTTGTAAATTATATGCCTTACACTTTTATTTTGCAGAAAGTCGATGTCCTCTGTGGAATCGGAATAAAAAAGGTTGCTTGTGGAACTCAGTTTTCTGTTGCATTGACTAAAGATGGTCATGTGTATACCTTTGGTCAAGGTGAGACATTTTCCAGGCATTCCGTTACTTGTTTTGTGCACACATGTATTACAGAAACTTTTGCCCTCCAAAAGCACATTAAATTGAGTCATTTTTCATTCTGGGTGATGATTGGCCACTATGACCTTCATTCACTAGCTTCTTTTCTGCTCCTTTTTCATGATATTTGTCATAAGGACAAAATCTCCACCCCACTGATGTCCCCTCATTCCAGAGTCTTCATTATTGTCAGAAGAGTTCCTGGCAAAGCCCTTCCACTTGTCCTCCCTGCTTCCTCTGCATGCTGCCACAAACACTGCTTTGACCACCAGAGTTCCTCTAGATGCTGCCTCACTCCCCAGCCCTTGCAAGGACTGGGGGTTTGGGTCTTAGAAATAATAGGCAAGCAGGATTCAAATCTTGAGTAAATTCAAAATCCAAGCATCCACAGTGGGATTCCTTGGTAGTATATTCACCTTTCTAAGTGGAACCGCTTGGCAAGTTGTAGTAATTGAAGGGTGTGTGAGGAAGAGACAGAAGTAAGCCATGATTGAAGTTTCTGGACTTGTAAGAACATTGATGCTAACATTACTGAGGATAGCTGGTTTGGGGGAAAGAGATAAGGAGCTTATTAGTTTTGGTCATATTTAATCAGGGCTTTATATTCTAGACTGTATGTATGGAGAAGTCTAGCAGGTTACCAGGGATTTGGATCTGGAACTCTGAGGAGATTGGTAATGAAGATGTAGGTTTGCATAATGCATAAAGTTAGTAATTAAAGCCATATTAATAGTCTGTAAGGAACCCAGGGAAAGAGTATGGAATGAAAAAAGTAGAGGATAGAAATCTAGGGAATGTGAGTAAAGGGCCCGTGAGCATAGGAAGAGGCCTGTGGAGAGTTGACTTTGAAAGATGTGGCCAGGGGAGGTAACTGGTGAGCGAGATTGCAGAGTCTCTGAGGGGTAGAAGGAGCTGAGGCCATGTTATCAGAAGCTAATGTGCAATTCCCTGCGCTGGAGCCCAAGAAGTGCAGTGGGCAGTTAGGAGCTACTCACGACTTTTGAGAGTACAGTTTCAGTTCACTGGTGAGCACACAGTTAAGCTGCAAAAGGTGACCAGGCCAAACAAGCCTTCAGTCTATGGAGCAGTGGGGACTGGCCTACACTTTCTAGAAGTTTGGCTGCAAAGATAAGGCGACAGGTTAGCTGGAAATTTGAGGACAAGACAGATTGCATGGTGTCCTTTCTTAGAATGCAAGGACTTTAGGGCCTTTGTGAACTGTGTGCCAGTTCTCTCGTGTGAGGAAGCTAGAGGTGCCACTTGGTTAGAAATAAGTTACTAATTTTAAGTTTAATTTTATTTATTGTTATGAATAAGGAAACTGTGACCTTTTGCAAAGAAACTGTCAAACTTTATTCACTTAGAATCTAGTACCTCTTATCAGAAGAACAGCATTTGCCCCAATTACCATACCATCAGAGATGTAAATGACTCATAAGGAAATGCAAAAGGACTCTGGTGTGCCCTCCCTAAATGTTCTCTTCCTGTTTTTTCAGATCGCTTGATAGGCTTGCCAGAAGGGCGTGCTCGCAATCACAATCGGCCACAGCAAATCCCTGTCCTGGCTGGAGTGGTCATCGAAGACGTGGCAGTCGGAGCTGAGCACACACTTGCTTTGGCATCAACTGGAGATGTGTATGCCTGGGGGAGCAATTCAGAAGGGCAGGTAAATATTTATCTTGCTTGCTGTTCTCTTATATTCTACATTTGGCAAAGGGATCAGCTGGAAACTCATAATATCTACCACAGTGTGTCATGCACGTCACTTGGCCATGAGACTGATTATTTTGAGTCCAGCTGTGGACTAGTAAGTATTATATCATGGTTAAAAAAAAAAAAATCTATGGAGTTCCCATTGTGGCTCAGTGGTTAACAAATCCGACTAGGAACCATGAGGTTGAGGGTTCGATCCCTGGCCTTGCTCAGTGGGTTAAGGATCTGGTGTTGCTGTGAGCTGTGGTGTGGGTTGCAGACGCGGCTCGGATCCCGCATTGCTGTGGCTGTGGTGTAGGCCGGTGGCTACAGCTCCAATTAGACCCCTAGCCTGGGAACCTCCATATGCCGAGGGAGCGGCTCAAGAAAAAAAAAAAATCTGCCAGTACTGCTAAGTGATTAAGAGGATTAACTGAGTGTGTGTTTGTGTGTGTGTGTGTACATACACTGAGAAGTGCCTGGCGCCCAGGAAGCAGCACTTTATAAGTATCTGCTATATCATCATTAATCATTGTCATTTTCACTACACTAATAAAAGAGCTAGGTTATCAGTTGGAAAATGGAAAGAATGAAACAATTCTTTTATACTTTATGACAGTGTACAAAGTGTGTTTGTGTTTATGCAGGAAGTCTTGTCACTCTCTCATCATGCAGAGGAGTAAACTGAGCCTCCAAGAGGTTGAGAAAAGACTCAGAGGTTGATGTGTTGAGCCTACCCTGTACACAGAAGGGGGGAGACACTTTGGTGGGGCTTGTCTGAGATGCCTGCTACTACATGCGGAGTCCCACCCTCTTCCTTCATTAATCCTCTCTGCTCTAGGCTGCCCCTAGAGCCAGGGACCCTTAAGGTCAGATATTATACATAGTAGTTTCAGTTTGGCTCTGTGGTCTTCTCATCACTGTGTTTACAGATGAGGAACCTGCTCATCACTGTGGTTGAATATTGTCTTAAGGAGAAGAGAGTTGATATTGAAGACACCTTTGGGAGGTCCCTGGCAGGGCCTTGACATAAGCCTCCCTGATAATGTTGAGGTACTTAGCCTCTAAAACACTGGGTGTCCTAGTCAGACCCTAAGATCTGGAGATGAGAATCTGCTCTGTGTGAGTTTTTATAATTGTTTATTGTTACACAAGCCATCCATGTTAAAAATCAAGAAATCAGTGTGTTTTAAATAAAAGCTCTATAGCTCATTCTGGTTTTTTGTTTTTGCTTTTTTTAATTTTCCAAGAATTTCCTCTTTAGGAGTAGAGTTCAAAGATTTTTTTCAGTCATTAAGACTCATTTGCTGTATTTGGAATAGCCTTGTTGCAGCTTAGTTTTTAGAAGACAGTATGAGCTGTGAGGATTTTGATAGAGAAAATCAAAATTAATTTCATTATTTTGACACTGTTGCTTGGTACAGGTAGTAACTTATTTATGTCTGCTACCATCCAACACAGATTTTGTCATCTTGGCTTTCTCTCTTCCTCTTTCTCATTGAATCTCTGTGTATTTGGAATTTATTCCCAGCTCGGCTTAGGTCACACCAACCATGTTCGAGAACCAACCCTCGTAACAGTTCTGCAAGGGAAAAACGTTCGACAGATCTCGGCCGGGCGCTGCCACAGTGCTGCATGGACAGCCCCTCCCGTCCCTCCAAGAGCGCCAGGTGAGGGTGAAATATCCTTATCCATGCTCATGCCACTTCTCTTTCAGCAGTCCCCAGCTGCACTGTCCACTTGCCAGCTTCACACTGCATCCATGCACCCTTCTGAGACCATCAAACCTTCCCCCACATAAACCAAAGCACTATTTGTACTAGAGCATTGCAAATACTTTCTAAGCAGGTGGTTCTCCTGCAGACTTCATAACAAAGCAGCCCCTCCTCCTCCTCCCTGAAAGAAGAAAACATAGCACCAGGCAAGCAAAATTTATTATTTTAGAGCAGCGACTAAGTTTTATATTTTTTTATATATATATAAAACTTAGTCGCTGCTCTAAAATAATATATATGTATGTTATGTAAAATATATATGAAAGTGATGAATTTTAGTGTTCTAAGGCATGCTGTTAGGAATAAAGATTAAAAGCCCTGAAACCTCTTGTCAGATTCTTCACCCTAGTCAACCATTTGAAACAAGATGTTGTCTATCCATTGGCACAGCAAAAACAAAACAAAACAAAAAGTTGCTGTTTCACTCCAGTGTGTATAGCAGGACTGCTGGGCTGTTTCTACCTTTTGTGTGCTTTGCTTTTAATTTATTTTGAAATCCTTATAAATGTACAAAAAGATATAAAGAAAATAAAATGCATATTTGTATACTTAATGCCCTACTAGGTACTCTCCCTGATTGGATCCATCTTCTGTTACCTACAAAAGTAACCATTGCTTTAAGTATGATATTTGTCATTCTTACGCATTTCTTCATATTTTGAGCTATTTCTTTTCCAGGCCCTAAAGTCCTTTCTAAAACCACCCTCTGGTATCTAAGGCACTAGAACTTGTCTGAGGTGACCTAGTGCCTGAAAACTTCACATGCTCATCCCTTTTTTGTGAACCCCTCTACTTCTTAGCCATAGGTCCTTAGGAAAGACTCCCCATGGAGATTGTTTTCTCTTAGATACCCTGAGAGAGCAAGATAGGGCTGCCTGCCAGGTAGATTCCAAACAAGCAGAAAATGGTTTCTGATTAGCGAAACCCAGAATGAGCAGTGCTACCAAAGCACTAACAATTTCAGGTACTCAGGGGTCTCTTCAGCTTCCAGCAGGATTTCCCTTCTTTCAGAATGGGGACCACATGTGTGGTGGCTTAAATATTCAGACTCTGGAAACACATTGCCTGGGTTGAATCCTGGCTCCTCCACTTATGAGCTGAGTGACCGTGAGACTCAGTTTCCTTATCTGTGAAACAAGGGCAGTAATAGTACCTATTGTTAAAAGCTACAGGAGCAAATGAACCAATTCGCGTGAAGCTCTTAGAACAGTGCCAGGCACATGGAAGTACTTGATACATGTTAGCTTTAACTAATAGTAGGAAAATACTCTGAAAATTGAGCTGAACAAATCTTTATGTGTAGGAAACTCAAATAAGTTGAATATCATGTTCTTAGTCTGTTGTGCATTTCTGTAAGAGAATAACCATGGATGTAGTCCTGGTAGTCTTTGTGTCTGCTGAGCTCTTATTCTTGCAGTGTAAAGCCTTTGTGAATCATGTACTCCTATCTTTCATTTTTGTCACGGTCACCTTCTGTCAGATCCCTAGTGAGTGTGTGTGGTGGCTCTGCTGAGTTGCCCATTTCCTTTTTCCAGAACTGTCTACCTACTTGGTCCTGGCCCACACGTTATTACGAAGATGACTGTTACTGAATAAGAAATAATGAATGTGGGCTTTGGGGGTGGGGGTTGTGAGGGAACTGCTTAAGTCCCATAATTAAATGAGAAACTAAATTCAAGGAGAAAAAAACAAATTTCCATAATGATAAATTAACAAAAGATGTTTTAAAAACCAACGCAAGTGCATCCAAAAATTAAGATGAGGAGTTCCCGTCGTGGCGCAGTGGTTAACGAATCCGACTAGGAACCATGAGGTTGCGGGTTCTGTCCCTGCCCTTGCTCAGTGGGTTAATGATCCGGTTGCCGTGAGCTGTGGTGTAGATTGCAGACGCGGCTTGGATCCCGCGTTGCTGTGGCTCAGGCGTAGGCCGGTGGTTGCAGCTCCGATTCAACCCCTAGCCTGGGAACCTCCATATGCCGCGGGAGCGGCCCAAGAAATAGCAACAACAACAACAACAGACCAAAAAAAAAAAATTAAGATGAATTGATGGATAGGATTGATAAATAAGTGATAAATCATATATGGCAAAATATTAATTACAGAATTTAAGTGGTAGGAATGGCTATTCATGTACACTTATCTAAGCTTCTCTGTGTGTTTAAAATATTTCAAAATACTAAAAATGAAAACAATGAATTTTCCTTTACAAGTGTGCATTTGCTTTTTGGGCAGGTGTGTCAGTGCCTCTGCAGCTGGGCCTGCCTGATGCAGTGCCCCCCCAGTACGGGGCGCTGAGGGAAGTGAGCATTCACACCGCAAGGGCCAGGCTCCGGCTGCTTTACCACTTCTCTGACCTCATGTACTCGTCCTGGAGGCTACTGAACCTCAGCCCCAATAACCAGGTAACATGCTGGCTTGGGAAGCAATGCTCATAATGTGCTCGCCAGTTCTCAGGGCCTTTTTCTCGGCCTTCAGAAAATTCTTCTCTGACTAATGGTTTTTACTCCTAGAACCCTAGAGATGTAGAAAAGGCAGCAGTTCTGTTTGCATTTTATTGCTTCATTAAAGACAGTCCAGATATAGGTTATCATGCTGTTGGACACAAAGTGGTCTTCCTTCTGTGTTTTGGTTTGTCCAAGTTCAAGCAAATATGAATGACTAAGCATGTATTTTCTACAAAGTCTAGTGTGTGATTTTAAAACTTAATTTAGTACACAAAGATGTTAGCACAACAATCAAGGTGGTTATACGAGTCTGAGAAATTTAGAAAACTTTTTGCTCTCCTTATAAATGAGCTTACAAATGAGCATGCCCAGTGGAGGGGGAGGTAGAGGAGATAAAGTAAATTTGGCTGAGCTGTCTTTAGAGAACAGTCTAGTAATTTAGGGAAAAAGTGAGCTGGTTATGTTTGTTTGTTTAATGCTCAGGCATGCCTGCCAAAATGTGTATTAGTTTGTAAAACTGTTAGTCAAAAATCTGTAAGTCATGGGCATATGAGAGATTTGACAAATCATTGCTAGAAATAGATAATCAACCAGGCAACAGAATACTGTGCAGCACTAAACAGAGTGTTAACCTGTTTGTAATTAGTGGAAGAAATGTTTATGATACAAAGTGAAGTGAGAAAAACAGTGGAAAATTATATAAACAGTCTGATCTCAAAAAAGTGAAAAGGAAACTGAAAGGAAATAGATGCAAGTGTTAATGAGGCCATCTCCATATGGTAGGATTATGGATGATTTTATTTGTGTACTTGCATGTATTCTTTTCTGTATTTTCTAAGTTTTTTTTAAAAAATCATACTTTATCAGAAAAAAATATTTTGAAAAAGTTTCTAATAATAGCTATTACCCAGGTTTATGCTTTTAAAGTGCATTTCTAAAAGTGAGTGTTATTTCTCTTAAGTCTTAGATTGTGCCATTTCTGCTAAGCTTACTTTCTGTTACAGAATAGTACATCTCATTATAATGCTGGAACATGGGGCATTGTGCAGGGACAGCTTCGGCCTTTGTTAGCCCCAAGAGTCTACACCCTCCCGATGGTGCGCTCTATAGGAAAAACCATGGTTCAAGGCAAAAACTATGGACCTCAAATTACTGTAAAGAGGATATCAACCAGGTTAGAACATGTGTACACGTTTCATTAACATTTTTTAAGATGGACTTTTTACTAACTAATCTCTGTGAGCCTTAGCATCTCCACTTGTTAAGTGGGATAGCAATGGTATTTACATCAGTACCCAATGTGGTTACAGTGGGCCTAGCACAGTTTTTGGCTGTGGTTAAACTGGCCTGTTGATTCACTGTTGGGAAAATACCTTCAAGTGACTTTTGTGGTTATTTGGGAGAGTTGTATTTCATTCGGTTTTCCCTTTCTTTTAAAGAGGACGGAAGTGTAAGCCCATCTTTGTTCAAATAGCGAGACAAGTAGTTAAACTGAATGCGTCAGATCTCCGTCTGCCCTCCCGCGCATGGAAGGTTAAGCTGGTTGGAGAAGGGGCTGATGATGCTGGAGGAGTGTTTGATGACACGATCACAGAGATGTGCCAGGTATATTTGCAATGTCCCCTTCTGAGTTGTCCACTCAGGTGATGGCCATTTTATTGTTTGCAGTGATTATCCTGGCAAGTTTCTATAAATGTCAGCTAGAGTGCAATTGTGAGCTGTACATAGGTCATGCTGCTAATAATGTGTAGGTGAATTATCACAAGGGTCTGTGAAATGCTTTGTGAAGATACCTTATGAGTAAGTGCCAGTACTTAGCCATCTATCAGGGACTCACCATCTGTTGTGCTATATAACACTGGCAGAGGACACAACAATGACACATATTTGTATTTATGTAACAAACAAATGCAGGACCACCCCTGAGTTCCCATTTATTTTGGTGCCTTTAGAACAAAGCAGAACTGCCAGGCTCCAGGGAAATTAGAAAAGCAAATCGTAAGAGTTTGAACCAGTTCATATTTTAAGATCTACAGTGGCAGCTTTACTCTGTCCCCTCTAGCTTTGCCTGGTATCAGGATTTGTCTGATAAATCCTATAGCTGAAATAATACTTGGCTATCATTTAATAAGTTTATTTAAATATCACTATACCCTGCTCATGGCTATCCCAACTCCTGCCTTGGATTGACTTTCCATCTTAGTTCTACATACTGCAGAATATTTTCTACATGGAGGAATTCCTAAAGTCATTTTAAATGATAACCACAGTAATAATTATAGAGATGGCTGGTTGTCATATAGCATTATAAATTCCTCAATATTCTCTTTTCAGTATGATAGTTAATGTAATTGCTTTGTTTTTTTGATGCATTTGACTGTCATTTCTAAAAAAAAATAATAATTTTTCTTTCTTCTACAGGAACTTGAAACTGGTATTGTTGACCTTCTTATACCCTCTCCAAATGCTACTGCAGAAGTGGGTTACAATAGGGACAGGTAAGGGCAGTCAGCAAGTGTTCGTTGAATGTCTATAATAATAGCTCACGTTTATGGAGTGCTTACTATTATGCCAGACACTGTTCTAAGTGCTTTACATGGATAATCCCATTGGGCCCTCATTTATAGCTCTAAGGAGTAGGAACTGCTATTGTTCTCTTTTCAGAGATAGGAAACTGAGGTACTTCCATCATGATTTACTATTTATTATGAGACCAACTCAATGATAATATCAAGGGGTAAAAGAAATGCAGGCTTGATAATGACACCAGACTTGTTTTGTGTTTCTGAAGGTTCATATGGCCTTTCCTCAATGAATTAAAATTCATTCGAAAGCTTTGATATGCTATCCAGTCATAGCAATTAGTACTTGCAATTATGTATTATTCCTATATTTGTCAAATTTTGAGTTTTGAATTCTGCTTCATGGACTCGTAAATTATAAATGAAATTATTTAACAGGGCATCTTTGAGCCGGTAGCTTAAGGAATAATAGATTCATTTACTCTTTTATAGTTCTCCTAAAAATAATTCAAAATATGGTCCGAAACAATAGTGATAGGCCACATGTGGCTATTGAACACTAGAAATGTGGTTAGAAGAGTTGAAGAATTGAATTTTAAATTTCACTTAGTTTAAATAGTCACTTGTGGCTAATAACTTCCACATTGGACAGCACAGGTCTAGACTAATATTATAGATGTTTGATAACTTATTTCTGGAGTTCCCTAGTGGCCTAGCAGGTTAAGGACCTGGCATTGACACTGCCGTGGCTTGGGTCCCTCCTGTGGCATGGGTTCACTCCCTGGCCTCGGAACTTCTGCCTGTTAGAGATGTGGCTAAAAACAAAACAAAACAAAACTTACTTCTTTTTCTTTTTTGGCTGTCCTGCAACCTGTGGTGTTCCCGGGCCAGGGATCAGATTCAAGCCAAAGTTGTGACCTATGCCATAGCTGCGCCAGGCCCTGTATCCTGGTGCTGCAGAGATGCCACCAATCCTGTTGTGCTATGGCAGGAACTCCCAACAAAACTTACTTCTAATAGAAATGAGGACAACTTTGTTTGAAATATATCCTTTAATTCTCCAGGTTCCTTTTTAACCCTTCTGCCTGCCTTGATGAACACTTAATGCAGTTTAAATTCTTGGGAATTTTAATGGGGGTTGCCATTCGTACAAAGAAGCCTCTGGACCTCCACTTGGCCCCTCTGGTATGGAAGCAGCTGTGCTGCGTCCCACTCACCCTGGAAGACCTGGAGGAGGTGGATCTGCTCTATGTGCAGACTCTCAACAGCATTCTTCACATTGAAGACAGTGGGATTACTGAGGAGAGTTTCCATGAGGTAAATCCTGGCTGGTCCATGTTTCTACTGGTATTGACTGGAATTTTTCTGGGTAAAAATCAGATATGTTCTTCCACTTGCTGTCTGGCTGACCCGTGCCATATATCCTACTGCTGCGCTTAGCAATTCAACCCAGTAGTTTCAATAACTGCTAACAGAGTCAGCTCCAGCACCCAACTCATTCCTCTTTAAACCTCTCTGCCTCTTAGAGTGAGGGACAGAGAGAACCCACCTGGAGAGGGAGGCCTGGGGTGACCAGAGTTCATCAAACCGGGTTTGGAGGCAAAGAGATTCAACCTCAGTTTTAATACAACTGGGGGAGTCAGCACTCCCTGCTGATCAAGTGGCCTGACCTGTTGTCTCAGTTGCTGTGTTTTTCATCCTTAAAATTTTTGATGATGTTACCATTTTGCTATATTTAAAGTACTATACATTTTGTGGTCACTTCTACCATGGAGTAAAAATTTTTTTTCTTCTATTCTTAGATGATTCCTCTTGATTCTTTTGTTGGCCAGAGTGCTGATGGCAAAATGGTTCCTATAATCCCTGGTGGAAATAGTATCCCACTCACATTTTCCAATAGGAAGGAATATGTGGAGAGGGCCATTGAATATCGACTTCATGAAATGGACCGACAGGTGAGATGAAACATTTGGGGAGATGCATTGTTTGCATTTGTCTCCAAGCAAGAGCTGTCTGGTTTCTACTGAATTTTGGCACATGAATTTGCTATGTTGATTGAGACTATATTTCAGTCTCTGTTCAGAGACTTCTCAGGCCCTGCTCTCTCCTTACTCAAAGGCTTAGGTGAGCTCTGAATTGGTTGCTGGTTGGATTGAGGCCAGGCTCTCACCCAGCCCTTCAGAACCTACCTTCTCACTCTTACTCTTCCTCAGTCCTGTTTGTCTTCATGTGTTACTGCCCCCCAACCCATTGTCCCCACTGCAGCTGCGTCAGTCAGGGTACATATGAATGAACCCCGAAACACTGGTGCTTGCAATTCCACATGAGCGCCTCTTTCCCCTTCCTGCTGCAGTCCTTCTGGCCCCAGCTGAGAATGCATCTCCTCTCCAGACCAACTTTTCTCCAGGTCCTTAACTATACAGATCTTTTTTGTTACCTAGAAATTCCTCAATATCACATAATTCTGTGTTGTGCACTACAGAGAATTAGGCTACAGAGTTTGCGATTTCTTTCTTCACTTAGCATGTAAGACACTGAATGAGGAATGTATTTCATACATATGACTTCTATATCCTTGTTCTATGCTAAAATATAGTAAGCATTTAGTAAATGATGGGAATATGATGAGTGACCATAGAAATGAATGTATACAAAAATGGTGGTTTTGATTATTCAGTCCTTAATAACCACTTCAGTAATACCTTATTTGCAGAATATGTTGGGTTCTTCTCAAGAGCTGGATACAGGCTCTGAGGCTGTGTAGTAGTTTGAAGTGTGTGTATTCTGCACCATTCCTTCTTTGACTCTGACTTTGAGCCAAGTCTAGTCAGCAAACTGTACCCCTTAGCTTGATAAGGGTGGATCTTGTCAGCAGTTTACATAGGCAGGGCTTAGGGTTTGTGTCTAGTTCTTGAGTATTTTTAATCCTCACAGACTGAATGACCCCAATTTTATGGATCACCTACTGCATGCCAGGAGTGGTACCAGGTACCTTCATGTGCTGCTCGTGTTTACCAGAGTTACTCTGTTGAGATGGGGATTGTTATTACCATTTCACAGATGAATGCACAGAGTCCAGGGGAATGAAGTGATGTGCCCAAGGCAGAGGCAGGATCACAGACCAAGTTTATTGCTGGCCCTTCCTCTGAGGGTCAGATTGACCTGCTTTCCATCAACTGTGCTCTGCTCTGCCCTGGCTTTGTTCCTTTTCTGGTGAGAAGGCCTTCTTCCTTCATTTCCTTCTTGTCTCCTGGAACCCAGGGTTCTTCCCATAGCTGTTCCGACTTGTTCTCCACCCAAGTAGCCATCCCTGTACCTCAGGCCCTCCCCCGCCCCCAGACTGCTTTTGGTTTGTTCCTCCCAGGCATGATAGCTTGTTTTTTGGCAGACTTTGACTGGGGTATTCCCTTTACCATCTGTAGAGACTGCCCTCACTGCCAGTCTGTTAGCCCTGGGCATGACAGCCACATAGAAGCACAACTCCAGGGCCTTCCCCAAGGTGTGGCTTCTGTTCAGGTTCTCTGATTCTTTTTTTTTTTTTTTATGGTAGATAGTTTTGAGTTGGCCAAGAGTAGAGAAGTGCTTAGGAAACAAATCTTGAATAATGATGCATCTGTGAGAGTATGCACTACTGCCCAACCTTGGAGGGGTTTTGCCAAACAGACCATGAGGTTAGCAGCACCCTCTCTCCATTCCCTGACTAACCTATTCTCTGCACTCTGCTAACAGAAGCTAACTACCCTGTCACACAGACCCACTGAAAATTCTTCTCATAATCATGTGAGCAGCAAATATTTGCCTTATCTTTTCAGATGAGGAAATCAATGTAAAACAAGTGGTGGATTTGGGATTCAGAAACCAAGTCTCTTGATTAAATTCTCTGTCCTTTTTACTGCCTTCCTACAGAAAAGGGACTTCCCAGTTTTGCTTTCTTCTTGGTACTTTTTTTTTTTTTTTCACAATTAGCACAAATAATTTTCACAAAAAGAAAGTAACTATTTTCAAAAGAAAATGTAAATTACAGAAACAATAGAGGCTCTAGACACATCCTCCAGGAGCTTCTTATCCTGATGAGAAGAAGTGGTACCCCAGATAGCTCAGTTTAACAGCCCTCAGCCATTGTGATTAGGAGTGTGAGTGGGAGGGCCCCAGTGGGCTGGAATTTTGTGGGGGAGGGAAGGTGGGCTCCTGAAATGACTTCAACTGGGATAAGAAGAAGTGTATTAGTCCCGTAAGTGGACAGAAGCTTTCATCACAGGTCAGAGACAAGGAGGGTGGGTGGTGTGCAGTCATGCCAGTTCTGAGGGACGAGAAGCTGGTCTGGGGGCAGAGGAGCATGCATGAGGTGCCTAGCCCAGTCGGGGCCACTGTGGGTGCCTAGTGTATGCACACACGTTGAATGAACAACCTCTCCTGGTTGCAGGTGGCTGCAGTCCGAGAAGGGATGTCCTGGATCGTCCCTGTGCCGCTGCTGTCCCTCCTCACCGCAAAGCAGCTGGAGCAGATGGTGTGCGGGATGCCTGAGATCTCCGTAGAAGTCTTAAAGAAAGTGGTGCGGTACCGGGAGGTGGACGAGCAGCATCAGCTGGTACAGTGGTTCTGGCACACACTGGAGGAGTTCTCCAATGAGGAGCGTGTGCTCTTCATGAGGTTTGTGTCTGGAAGATCTCGACTCCCAGCCAACACTGCTGACATTTCTCAGAGATTTCAGATCATGAAGGTTGATAGGGTAAGTAAGATATGTTTTCTTTGTTCGTAGTGCCTGCCCTTATTGCTTCCTTGTGGCTTGCATGTTGGGCCTCAAGTAGGCCTGCCAGTTCAGGATGAATGCTTGGTATTTTCGAATTTTTTTTTTTAAATCAAGCAGAAAAACTTGTTCAGAAATACCAGATAACGTCAATGAAAAATGGATGTAGAAAGCACACTACAACCAAGAGTATTCACTAAGTCTTCCAGTGTCTTCCTGAGTGAAAGCTAAGCTTCGCAGGCAGAGCATGGTGTTGCCTCTACCTCTTATTTCTTAAACCTTTTCATTGTGTGACTTGTGCACTGGGACACGTTCTTGTTTATCAGTTTTCACGAAGATTCGAACCATTAACTGGTGCATGTGCTACAGAAGGAGCCTGAAGGCACGTGCTCTGTGTTGTGCATCCCAGAGCAGGCAGTGCAGCTTCTCTGCAGCCTGATCAAAGGGCCCTGCTGTGGAGTCCCAGCCCAAGCTGCTGTTTTGACAGATGGCTTAGGACTAAAAGGGCTTAGAGCCTTAAATGCACACTGCTGCCAGAATCATCTTTCTCAGGCACCCATCTGACCATGTCACTCTCCTCCTTTCTTAACATTCAGGGCCCCTTGTGTTGACCCCAGGATAAATGCCGACTGCCTTAGTGGCCTTAAACACCTTTGCAGTCTGGCCTCTGCCTCTCCTTCTGATATCACCTGTTGGCACTTACTGTGTTCTGGCTATAGCAGGCTACTTGTCTTTCTCCTGACAGACCACACTGTGTTTAAACATCTGTGCCTTTGTGTAGGCTCTTCCTTCTGCTTTAGTAAGTTCTCCTCCCACCCCTTTCCATCTCTGCCTGGCAAGCACTTACTCATCCATTAAGCCCAACACCAGTGTCATCTCCAGGAGACCCTCCCGGATCCTTTCCTGTGCCTTCTGACTATTCCTGAGGGCAGACTTAGATCTCCTTTATTCATCTCTTGGACACTTGGTTATACCCCTTGAACTCAGCATTAAGTTAGAAGTATCTGTGTTCCTTCTTTCTCCTCCTCCACCCCATGTGCCGGGCAATCCTCCAAGTAGGGTCTGTGTTCCAGAAACGTAAGGAAAGTAGGGCTTCTTCACACACAAAAGGTCCCTTCCTGCCAGTTTCATCAGGTTTCAGTGTCTGCCTTTCTGGTGTTTTTCCAGCAGCTACTCCTGGAAGTTGGTAGAGTCACAGCCATCCCTCCCCTGCTGCCTCCTGTGGCTGCCTGGGCTCCACTCCTGGGCTGGGCTTGCTGGAGAGGCCGCGCACAGGAAGGGCTATGAAAAGAGCCTTTCCATAAATTTTCTACATGACTTGCCAGAAACTATAAATTGTAAATCTGTTTTGTTGCTTCAGAGAGAGGTGGGAGGAGGAAATGGTTTGCTTCTATTCAGCTCTGGGAAAAAGACTTGCCTTATATCTGTCCCAGGCTCCCCTGCCATCCCGGGAGTTAATCCACCATTAATCCTCTGCCTGGGGGGTTTAGCCTCAGGAAACTGACCACTATGGGTCTCTCTTTTGTGACTTTTAAACTGTTTTTCCCAGTTTCCAAATCAGAGCCACCTGTTGACAGTCTCCTTCACTGTCTTTGTGGGTTGTGGTTTCTCTGCATTGGAACCTTGTGTCATCACTAGCTCTAGCACAGCTAAGCTTCTGGGCCCTCCATCCCTCACCTCTTAGAAACGCACTCACCTATGTCAGGTTCAGGGGAGGAGGAAGGCTGGTTTCAAGGAGAGAGAGCAGGTTCTTTTTTTTTTTTTTTTTTTAATTACTCAAATGAATTTATCACATCTGTAGTTGTATAATGATCATAACAATCTGATTTCACAGGATTTCTATCCCACAGCCCAAGCACATCCCCCTACCCCCCAAACTGGAGAGAGAGCAGGTTCTTTTTTAAAAATTAATTTTTAAACAGAATTGTAAAAACAATGTAGAATCATTACTATCATTAAAATAGTTTGGAACTTAGTGTGTTTTCAGGGCAGGAAAGTGTTTGCAGGGAGAGACAGGAATCCTGTCTCTTCAGCAGTAGCCATTCTCACCCTTCACCGTGTGTAATTCCTTGCAGTCTTTGCCTCAAGTGTACACATTTTTGCATGATGTATTTAGAATGTTGTATTCTGCTTTTTTCACCTAACAGTCTGTCCCAGCACTTTTCTGTTTTGCTTCTAATCAGCATAGTTATCATTTGAAATGACTACATCACTATAGGTTAAATGGATATTCTGGGCGGTCATTAACTGCTCCTTCCTCATCTGAGCTGTGTGCTGGCAGCTGTGGCTGACGAAGGATGCAGAATGCTCGTTAGGAGGACAGTGAAGGGAGGAGTATGGTGGCTCCCTCATAGTTGTTCCTTCCATTTCGCCACCTCTGCTGGGGGCTCCCTGCAGCAGCTTCAAGTTTGCACCATTGGTGAAAGAGAACAAACTCCTTTCACTCCTCCTCTGTGGCAGGCACTGTGTGAAGCATGTTCTCCTAAGTAATCCTGCCAATCAGGGCTCCCCCTCACTTAACACGTGAGGGCAGTGGAGGAGTGAGGAGAGGGAAGAAGCATCTTTATCAAAAGCCTCAATGGCCACGGGATACCTTTCCTACCAGGGCCACTCTGCTTCCTCTCGAGGTGTGGTCATTCATGTCTGTGGAGCCCACCTGAAGGCAGAGAGGAGTGCTTTCCTGACGTTGGGGGTGGTGGTAATGGGCAGCCCTGCTCCCGCATGGCACCCCAGTGCTGCAGTCACAGCTGTGGGTCTCTCTCTCTCTACAGCCTTATGACAGTCTGCCTACCTCACAGACCTGCTTCTTCCAGCTGAGGCTGCCCCCTTATTCTAGCCAGCTGGTCATGGCCGAGCGCCTGCGCTATGCCATCAACAACTGCCGCTCCATTGACATGGACAACTACATGCTCTCCCGAAACGTGGACAACGCCGAGGGCTCCGACACTGACTACTGACCGCCAAGGGTGCCGTCACCCCTCTTTCTTGTCAGTAATGCTCACTTCCAGTTTAATGTTGATATACTTTTATGGTAACTATATAGATGTTTTAGGAACATAAACCAACATTATAAACAGTGGCCACACTTAGTTACTCTGAATGTAACAAAGAAATTAGATGTTTTTATTTTTCTGTGATTGTACAAAAAAAAAAAAAAAGACAAAGTGCTCTCAGTCAGGTTTTTCCCTCCATATTTTTGGTCACTTTTGATAAGTTTGCATGGAACCATTTTGGTGCATTTTTAGTTGGGAATGGTACATTTTTGTAAACCCACCCAGTGAACATGAAATTGTACATTGTGTATAATTGTTCATTAGAAAGGACAGTTTTACATGAATATTCATATATTTATTTTGTTTTAATTTGAATTGCCTGTGCAGGGTTCCTTATGCAGAGAAATAAAGCCGATTCAGGAATCAGCACATGGGCCACTTTTGTTATTGGAGCTTCCGATGGAGAGAGGAGTGAGCTTTCAGGCTCGTCTGACTCTGATAGCTTTTGACTCATCAGAAACATTCCATCACACTGGGCTTTGCTTGGAAATGACATGGCAGAGGGCCACGTGGGTATAGTAGCCCCTGTGGTGGAAACTTTGTTTTCATTTGTTCTGTCTTCCTTGGCCTCTCTCTGTGTTCCCTACTCCAGGGTCCTTGTGTTAGCCGCTTGGTCCATCCTTTTAGCACCACCCTTCCCTCTTCTCCATAGCTGGCTTAAAATGTAACACACTAATAGGAGCTTTTCTTGAAAAGCCCCATGATACCTGGTATGGGATGCACCTCTGCTTGGCGAGGAGGAAGCCAACTAAAGTAATGCAGTTCTAACCCCCCACCCCCCATCAAGAAGTTAAAGAGCAGAACAGTTTACAATTACATGTCATCTACACTGGAAGGGGAGCCAGTGGGCACTTAGCATATGTGAGTGAGTGAATGTGTGAGTTCATGTAAGAACTAATGGGTGGCTTTTATATCCGTGAATGTTGGATGGTAGGGCGTTGTACAGGGGACTGGGAAAGGGTTCCATCCTTGATGCTTAAACCCAGCCCTAGAAGGCCCTGGGTGATGTGCTTGTTTGCTCAGGCATGTCAGAATAAGCATGTGGTCTGGAGAAAGGGCCATCTGGGGAGCAGCTGTGAATGCTTTGGCTGCTGGAGGGGGAACAGGAAGAGGGCAAGGCCTTGGGTGGCTTGTCTTTTTCATCCACTGCAAGTTCATGCCACATGCTGCTTCCATTGTACTTTGTGGATAAGGACAAGGTTGACAGCCTGCTCAAATGCGATGCCAGAGAGCCTTACAGGCAGTTGTTTTCTACAATAAGGTAAAAGGTATGTGTTTGCAAACAGAAATTGGATGAGTCCCTGATCTCAGGAACTGAACTGAGCTTAGTACAGATATTCTTCTCCCCATAGTTCACTTTCCACCCTTGTAGAGGCTTAGGTCATTTTGTTTGTTTGCTAGACTCATTCAGGTAACAAATCCTTACACTTCTTTTTTTATCACCCTTAAACAACCTTGAGAGAACTTTGACCACCAGCTTTTAAAATTTAAGATTTCCACAAAGGCCCTTCAAGGTGCACCTTTGTTCTTGGCCTCCCAGCTTTGTGGCTTTTGCCCAGCGCTGCCAGCCACATGAAACCTACATCCCAGTTTTGAGCTTGATTTTTAGCAAAAAGCAAGTCTTGGGCATTGAATGCCAGAGCTAGAGGACTCCTAGAGCTAAGGTGTCAGATTATCTCTCACTTTACAGAACAAGAATTCAAGGTCAGGAGAGGGGAAGTGCTAGATCACAGGTACTTACAGACTAGAGCTGGAAGACCTGGCTTCCTGGCAGCATGCTCACGGTGGAGTTGAGGGGGCTCAGTGTGTCCCTGTAAGACAAGCCTCAGAGCCCAACACCCCCTAAGCAGGCTCTGCCTCCAGAGAGCAGTCTGGAGCCCCTGACCTCACAGTGTGCAGCCCCAGTCTCGGCAGGCCCTGAGGACCCTGTGCAGACCAGCCAGTACCCTGTGGTGTCAGGGGCCAGCCTCCCACCAGGGGGCACTATCCTGCCCTGGTGCTCAGGTCTGTACTCCCCCCTCCCCCCCTTTCACTTTGGCTGCCTTGGCTGAAACTGAGAGTGAAAACAATCAGCATTTAGGAACCGGGGGAAGTCTGTGGTCTGCTCTAACAGAGGCTGTGAGGGCATAGGTCACCTCCAAGACATTTCTAGGTGGCTCTGCAACAGGCTCAGGCTCCCATCTCCCCCAGCATGCTCTCTCTTCTCTGGACATGCATTGGGTTTCCTGACTGCCTTTTCTGAGCTATGCCTACTGATACCAACCTTATGAGAGCTGGGGTCAGTCTTCAGACGTGGCTCAAAGACCATGTCCTCCATCACATGTTTCCGGACCTTTCCCATGTAGGCTCAGCTTGCTTCATTCTACTGTCTGTGCCTTGTGGGTTCTGTCAGGCACCTGGCTTTTTTAGCCCCTTACAGATGTGAGGATGCCTTTCCCTACCCTCTGCCTTCCAGGTGCTACACATTTAGACGATCCCATCATGGTGTCACAGAGAGGGTACTGCCCTATTTTACAAATAGAGAAACAGAGGCTTGGAGAAATCATAACTTGTCAAAAGTTACAGATGGTGGAGCTGAGAGAGCACTCAAACTACCACCCCCACCCCCATTTGCATGTCTTCTGACTGACTCCCATGAGGTAAGGACTGGCCCACCCAGCCCACGGCCAATACCCAGTAAATGTTTGTGAGATGAATGAATCAGTGGATTAATTAAGTATGCAATGTCCCTTGTTCTGTGTACATCTGAGAAAAGACCTTGAAAGTTGCTTTTAGATTAAGCAGGGCACCGTGTTCGGTCCAGCACTTTGCTCAGTGCCTGGTTATGTGAACAGTGACTGTTAGAAGGCAGGGTGGAGAGTCAGTGCCTGCCTTCTGGGAGCACCTGAGACGGGCCTGGGGTCAGAGACCCAAAGCTCCTGTGTGTGTGTGTCGGGGGAGGGGGGGTAGATCTTTAGAAACAATGCTGGACACAGCTCTCAACACAGTTGTAGTTCTATAACCACTACAGTCTTGGTATGTGGGGGTTACTGAACATCAAAGGAAACTTAACCCTCATTTATAAAAGAGCTTCCATGGGAAAAGGAGCCTCAGGGGAATGCAGGTTATCCATATTCAGGCTAAATTTAAAGTGACCTTTGCTTTACAAACACAATCTCATAATCCTTAAGAGACCTTAACAAGCAAGATTGTCTAGCTTTCTCAATCAGGTAAGAAAGCTGAGATTTGGAGCAGGCCGACCTGCCCTTGGTTGGAGGAGAACTAGAAACCAGGATCCTGTTCCTCAGACTAAACCACCAACTCAGGGCAAACAGGACCTCTGGGAATTGGGGCCTATCAGAGATGATGAATGCAAAGCCCTGGGGTTTAAATAGCTCTTTTAAACAAACTTTTAACTCTCTGGAAGCCTGAGCTTTCTTTCAACATTGTTTGCAGTAGTGGTTGAAAAATTAAATCCCTGCAAAGCCTCTCTCCAGAGTCCAGAGCAATGGTGGGTAAAATGGAAAATCACCCAGCGAAAGGCTGCATCTCATAGGCTAGTAGTGGGCCCTTCCATTCCACGCAGCTAGTGGCAGTCCAACCAGGGGTCCAAGAGCAGCAACCGAGGCCTTCAGCAGCCCATGGAGGGGTCTGGGCGGGTGAGGTGCTGCTTGCCTGCCCACAGGTTCTGCCTAGAGAGGTTTCAGTGCCTCTGGGCCTTCAGCCAGCATCATCTTTTTGGGGCCCTGGCTCCTGCTCGGGGTAGGCTGGGTGGGGGATCTCCAGCTCTCATTTCATTCTCATAATAACCTGTGAGGCCTCCCTCATCCCTTATTTCTCTGATCACCTCTCCTGCTCACCTTTCCTCCTCATTTACTCTGTTTCAGCTATACTGACCTCCTATTCCCTAACACACCTGCCATGCTCCTAGTTTGGGGCCTTTATGCTGATGGCTGTTTCCTCTGCCTGGAATATTTTCCTCCCAGATGCTCTCCCTCACTTTATTTCTCAGATCCACCTTTTCAATGGGGCTTACATTGATCGACCTCATTTAAGTTGCTTCTGCCTTTCCCAGCAACTCCCAGATAGCCTCTTAGCCTGTGCTTCACCTTCTCCAATACCTAACCTTTCTATACACCAATTACTGTCTCTTCCCTCACTAGAATGTAAGCTCCTTGATAAACAGAATGGCTTATTCTGTGCTGTTTCTCCAGTATTCAGGCAACATATTAAGGAACCTGTGAGTAGGGATCAAGAGCCCCTTTCACAAACTCCTGGCCTCAGGTGGGTAAAGGACCTTGATCTTAGCTGGTAATGGGAGGAGCCAGAGCGTGAGCATGGCCCACCCCTCCACCATCCTCCCTGCCTTCCCCACTTAGCCAGTTTTCCCCATGTACCTGGGACCAGGAGGCTGCTGGTTGGCGGAAAGCCTTTGCTTTGGTGGATAAAGGTGGGACACCAGTGACTAAAGCCCTGAAGTTGGAACTCCAGACGTTGCCACGTTCAGCAAATCTAGCAGGTAAAAATTTAATTTTGCATCAGCTTTTAAGGGTTTCATTATCCAGTGATCTAACCAGGGCTATTGCTTTTAAGTCTTCGGGTTTTTCAAATGATTTTTTTCCCCTTATTAATGAGAGAACGGTAGAAAATAAGGATAAAAACGGCTGTTTATGAAAGAAGCACATCAACGAGAGAGTTTTCTGGAACCTTGTTTGCAGTCCCTCCTAGAAATGCATCTGCCCGGAAAAAAGGCGAGCACGCTGGGGTGGCTGTAAAGCAAAGCCTCAGTTCGATGGCTGTCTCGGTCCCTGCGCCAGGGGTTCCTTCCCTCTTCCCGCTGGCGCACCACCTAGACCCTCCAAGGGCCCGGGGGTTTCACTGCGCGCTTTTCCCGGGGTGGCCCGCCCCGCGCGCTGCGGGGTAGCCCCGGGTGGCCACGCCTCCCCGCCAGGTTATTTAGATCACCAAACTCGTTGGTGTTGGGTAGGGCCTCCTGCAGCTACGGGCGGCGCCAGGCGGAGAATGCGGTACGCGGGAGAGACGGGGAAGGGTGCTGGTGTTTAGTGAGATAAACACTGGAGTGTTTTCCAAGCATCGGGCCATCAAATTTCCCGCTTAGCCTGTGTATAAAATCACGTGAGGTAGGCGCTCGTATCCTCGTCTTGGATGAGGATGTGGCGGCTGTCTAGGAGCTGGAGTTCAAGCCAGGTCGCTCCTTCCGCCGGGACGCCCGAGGAGGGTGTCCTCCCAGCGGAGAGGTGCCCAGCTAGCGTTGCAGCAGTTTGCGGAAAGCGGCCCCGGGCGCTTGCGGGCCGCGCGGGAGCTGGTCTGGGATCATGGCTGCGCTGTGCTCGGCGCGCAGCGTCAGGCGCGGGCACGCGGCGCGCAGGCGGCGCAGGCCAGCCGCGCTCACGTTGCGGCAGAAGTCCACGTGCAGCGTCTGCAGCGCGCGCCCGTGCGCCGCCACGGCTGTCAGCGTGCGGTTGGTGACGCGCGCGCAATTCTCCAGGCGCAGCGCGCGCAGGCGCGGGCAGGAGAGGAGCAGACGCACTAGGCAGTCGTCGGTGACGTGACCGCAGCCCGATAGCGTGACGGATGCCAGGTTGGGGCACCTGCGGAGAGAACGCGGTGACCGCGGGCCAGGGCCGAGGAGGGTGCGGTTAGCATGCTAGCGTGCGCCCCTTCCCCGCGCCACGCCGCTTCCCGAAGTTCCCTGAGGTGGTTGGTGCGTTTTCCAACTCTGGGAGACTAGGCGTTTTAGAGACGAGAACTCTGCAGTAACGCAGCCTGGATCTGAACTGGGGCTTTTGTCCCGTTTCTCCTTCCCTTTCTGCCACTCGCCCCGCCGTGCTTTAATCTGCGTGAGCTCTTAGCCTCAGGAGACCCCAGTGGAGACCCAGGTCCGTGCCCTGCTGTGAACATAGGGATGCTGGTTCCAAGGAGGAACGACTGTAGCTGCTTTGGTTCTCTCCCCACCTGTTGCCTTGGGTAGGGGTGAAGTAGGAGTTGGGGGAGGGAGAATAACGCCTACCGGTGGGATTGTTGGAGGATTAAATGAGATTTGGGATGTCTGGAGCCTGCACAGGGACTTCTATAGGCAATCAAAACCCATGTTTCCTGGGAGCGAGCAGGACCAGACTGCTTCCTGTCAAAAAGAACCTGACTGGTGGGTGCTGGCTTTGGTTTCCTGTAGCCAGAGGAAGCTGGAGTCAGCCCCCGGGAAGGGGGGGGGGGTTCTGTTCCCCATCAGCCTCCCCCATTGCCTTTTGACTGAACTTGCCTGCACCAGCTCAGCTCCCTGTGCCTGAGGAAGGAAGGAACTGAAATAGATTGGGCATGGCCACATCCACACGCTGAGTTCGTCGCATCTGCCCAAGTTCACACGCCTTCCTTATGCTTCATACCAACGCTCCACCCCATTTTGTGAGGAAACTGGCCCAGAGAGCTCAAGTGACTTGCCTGTGACTTATTTGCTGTCTGACCCAGGACAAAAGTCTAAACCTTACTGGGGCCCCTCTTCATCTGACAATTGTTACCTTCAGGTTGGTTGTAAGGACTAGGTAGGTGTTTAAGCCCCAAGGGTGTTAAGTGATCCCTTCCTCTGAGAACCTTTAGAGTAAGCCTGATGCAGGAAGAAACCAGAGAAAGAGCCGCCTCCATCCTGGCCCAGCCATCCTCACCTGTTCTTCTCAACACCCCCTCCCCAGAAGACTGCCAGATCTAGAATTGGTGGATACTTGGCAATACCCACTATGTGCCCATGCTACTGTGTCATTTAATTCTTTTAGCCTGCAAGATAAGGCAATTTATCCCACTTTATGGATGAAGAAATGAGGTTGAAAGAGTTTAAATATTGGGGCTGGGGTCACATGGACACTAGCAGAACTGAGGGACTCAGAGGAGGACCATGACCATCAAGTCCTTTGCTTTTTTTTTTTTTTTTTTTTTTTGGTGACTCTGGGGACACTTGGTGTGCCCAGACAGTGGCCTGGGAGGGCCAGGCCACACCTTGCTGATTTAACTGGGCTTGAATTTTTATTTGCTAAAATCTGGCAGTTTTAGACTTTGGGGCAGACCACACAACCTGTCAGAGCTTTGGTTTGCTTATTTGAAAACTTAGGCTAGAACACTTTCTCCTTTGGGTAGCGTGAAGATTAGTAAGTTTCTAATAAGGAAACCATAATTTATCACCACCCCTATTTCCGGAGCCTAGCTTGGTTTAGCTAACTCAGAGCTGAGCCCTCTAAGCTCTACTTCCACAGCTGCACTTCACAGGTCTTGGGGTTTGCTTGCTAGGGGCAGGGTGGAGCGGTGAGCTGACTGCTGAATCTAGGAACCTTTTCCTGGGGCCTGACTTTGAAAAATCAAGGCCCAGCTGGACCCACCCAGCGTTTAATGGCTGCCAGGGAGGACAGCTGGCCCAAAAGATGGGGACAGCTGAAGCCGAGTTCTTCCTCTTTGCAGAAGTAGCTCCAGGACCTGTGAGGCTAAGGGGAGGCTTGGTGCCCATTTCCCCCATCTGGGGACTGCACTGTGGCAGGGCCTGGGAGCGGGGGGTTGCCTTGGGCCTAGTCTGAGGCTCTCCAAATCGGAGCCATCCTCTTGTGGTTTGCTCTTCCCTGCCCCCCAGAAGCCTCATAGAACTCCAGATGCCAGAGCCAGCAAAGCCAGCACAGGAGGTGGCCTACCTGTCGCACACCTGGAGGAGGAAATCATTGACCAGGCTCTCGTGCCGGCTGCAGATGCTCCTCTGGAGGGCGCTCTTGAGCCAGTCCTCAATGCTGCACACCTGCACGCGGCTGGAGTGCCAGCAGATGGAGAGGCTCCTGAGGGCTGGGCTCAGGAGGAAGTTGTCCTTCTTGAGTTCTGTGAGGGAACGGAAGTGCAGCAGGGGCCAGAGTGCGGGGTCCTCAAACACGTCCTGGAACTGGGGGCAGGTCCTGGCGAGGTTCTTCCTGCTGTCCTTGTCCAGGAAGGAGAAGAGGTGCAGCAGGCACTCCCGGTTGAGCTGGGTGATGTGCATGGTGTGCAGCGGCCACACAGAGTATGACTGGAGCCCGGGGACCTGACCTACCTCCTGCTGCTCCTCCCCAGCTCTGGGCTGGTGGACATATATGGTTGAGGAATGGTGTTTATTTTTGGCCAACAACTGGTGCTGCCGCTCTGAGGAGGGGGGAGGTCCAGGCCCAGACATACGTGCAGCAGTGTGTGGCTCGGCTTATGTTCAGAGGAATTGAAGATCTTGGCAGAGAAGCAGCGTATTGAAGTTAAATAGCTTCCTTAAAAGGGATTTCTTTGCTTTTAGCTGACAATGGCATTAGGCAGAGAGCTCTTTTGGCGTTTTCATTCGTGGTACTGGCTAGACCACCTCCGTCTGGGCCTGCAAGTCTCTTGTCACTGGGAAGGACTCTAATTGTAAATAGTGTCTGTTTTTATTTTCTGGGACATCAATAGGAGTCTTTTGCTCTGCTCTTTGTAGGAAAAGGTTTGTCTATAAAGAGCAGTGTGGTAGTTTTGTGCTCAGAGATGTAAGCAGAAGGCATGGGTAGTACCCCTTTTCTGTTACTTTTGCTCGGTAGTGACACTTTCCAGGCTTCAGAACTGCCTTCAGATCCTGCTGCCCTCCTCCAGGCACAGGGATTTCCTCGGTCTCCCATTTGCCTCTATGTATACCCTTCGTTTTTTCCATAAAGGGTTTGTCTTCAGTAGCTTCTCTCTCCAAGATTCTTCCGTGTATATATGTGTCACTTTTTAAACTTCGGTTTACTTGGCTTTACCCTTTGAGAGTTGTGTCCTGCTGTATCCAGCCTGTATTTTCCAAAATGTCAGGGTGGTTGAGGTAGCTCCTAAGACAAAACTGCTTGAAACAGTTTTAGGTTGCTGTACTTCAGTCTGCGCTTGCCCATTGAGCCAGTCACACACCATCTTCCTTGTGAATGCCCTGAGCTCCTGGCGGTGAGCTGCTAGCCAGGCTTCCTGAAGGTTTTTTTTATTCTCTATTCAGGATCTGAGATTTTTCAATCCATGAAGCATTTTCTAATATCACTTCGCTCCCGATCCTTGACCAGACCCCACCTCAGTTTTCCTCCTGCGAAGGCCTTACTCTGTGTACCAGTTGGTTGGCTTGGTGGGTAGAGTAATGAGATGAGGAACCAGTCTTCCTCTGCTAGACCAGGGAGCAGCCCCTCAGTGGTCACCTCCGTTCCTTCTCCCACATAATGGGAATTAGAAGGAGGGGGAACACTTTGTTTTGCACGTGGGTGGAGTAACACAGATGAAGCACCTCTTCTGAGGCTAAGGCTCAGTCAGCCCTGGTGCAGCTTGGCCTGTGAAAGCAGAATGCAGCCAAGGGAAGAAGGCAGCCATTGGCATCAGCTCCCGTGCTCTGAGGAGTCCGTCACAGTCACCCCACCACTTGCCAAGGTGAAACGGAAGGTCTGACTTTCCTTAAAAACAACATAAACCAAGAAACAGCCAAAAGGAAGAAGTGTTTCTCAAGGAAAGGGCAACTAGGTACTGCTGTTTCCAGCTTGTCATCGTAGTTGTCCCAGCTGACAGCCAGAGTCCCTCTTCCAGCTCTAGTTAAACGTATCCACACCAGGGGTGCTGCTGTACCACTGGTGGGTTTAGTAGAAAGCCTTATTAGCACCCTCCCTCCCCAGTCCTTCACAAACCCATCCTTTTCAGAGGGCTGAGCCCTGGAAGTAGGGCATTCTTTCACCTTCTTAAAAGACAGAGCAGTGTTAAGTGTACTGTCTGTGGGGGAGAGTCGTTTTGCTTCCTTGTGGTTTCCAAGTTGCACTCCTGCAGCGCTGCTCAAACAGTGAAGGATAGGCAGGCCTCACATTCAGAGCCTGACTCCTTCACAGGAGCATCCCAGGATATGGGGGGCGGGGGGGGGGGGGGCACGTGCATGGCTGCTTTTGGGGAGGGGTCTGGCTCAGGGCCAGGTGTTGTGACCACAGCTCCTTCTTTTCTGCCCATGTGGAGCTCGGCTGCTTGGCTGCAACAACAGCAGCTGCACAGCTGCCAGAAGGAAATGTGTGATGTGGGAACTGGAGGCAAAACCATTTGGGCTGCAGGCGCCTCTGTCTTCAAATTTTAGAAGGCTGATGGGAACCGGCAAATAAGTAACACGGAAAAACAGTGGATGTGGACACAGGTGGTTCTTAGTTTTTTTGGTTTGCAGGGGACATGGGGCAGAGAGGGAGTGTACAGTTTACCGTAAAGCAGAATTTTTTTTTTTTTTTTTTTTAAGCAATGGCACTTGACCTGTTTTGACTTTAAAAGGTGATTCTTTGCTCAGAGCCCCAAACCTGGTTCTTCAGGGTAGCGTCTAGCTGTGAAGAGGCAAGTGGACCTCATTTTTATAAAATCAGTGTCACAAGGGAAGACAGGATGAAGTTGCCCAATACAAGTGAGCTCCCTTAGGCACCTGAGTGCAGGCACTAGAGGAGCTCTCCCGCCACCCCCCTGCCCCTCCAAGTCAAGCCATCTGGGCCCACATGCACCAGCAGCCCCAGCTGGCAGGGGGTCTGTAAAAACCTACTATTACCTGTTGGCTGGCTCAGAAGGTTCATAGCTTAAGCAGGTTCATTGTCACCTAACTTTGCAACACTGAAAGGTGTTCAGAAATAATAGTCAAAAGGAAAGAGACCAGATCTTTAATGATACTTTCCATAAAAAAGATCGGGTTGGTGAAGCAGAAAAGGGGTATGGTTACAACTTAAATGAAATTGGTCACTGGCACAGTTAATCTTCTCGGCATCAGACAGACTAGGTTTTAGTGGACATAACTGCATCACAGCACGACTCGCAGAGGGCAGTCTGGAGTCCGTCGCCCTCAGACCTGAGGGGGAAAGGCATGCACCCAGTGAAGCGATGCTTAGACCTTGGACTGCAGCATGACGCCAGCACACAGCCACCCCTTCCTGTCACCTGGGACCCATGCCCTGGCTGCAGGCACAGACTTTTGCTCATGAGTGTCTCCAGAGCCCGAGTGAAGAGGATACTTCAGCAACAGGGGGACGGTGGAGGTTGACGTGGGCCAAGTGTACTAAACACTAAACCAGTGAAGGAGAGGCTTGGCTTTAAGAAGTAAATGTGTGCCCAGCCCCAGAAACCAAGCTGCTGAGTAGGTTCCAGAGGTGAGACACACATTTAATACAACCAGGGAGGGCCCATACACTTGCCCGGCTTAGTTGTGTTACATCTGGATCACTAGACACTGAGTAGAATCCAGTGGATAAGCACAGGTTTCTCCACCATGGAGAGAGATTTGTGTTGCCACAAACTGTTTCCATCCCCCACCTGTGCGGGAGGACTTGTGAGAGTTCTCCTGTTCCTGTTCCGAGGAGCCCTGTGACTTGGCACAAGGCCCTGCCTCAGCGCTGCTCTCTGAGCGAGAAGCCACCTGCACGCTAGAGACGACACAGCACGCGGGACAAGCCCTGCAGAGCACGAAGGTCAGCTTCTGAAATAGGCATGATAAGGCTGCACAGTTAAATTTTAAAAATACAAATAGGCACATTTACATCACGGGTGTTCAAGGGCACGGCTCACATGGATCCAGTCACTCTTCCAAAGAACCTTCATGATGTCCTTCAAACACATCTGCTGAAGTAAATCAGGAAATAAAAACACGACAAAAGTCAAAGAGGAGATGTGTTATCTCCTAAGCTAACTATGCTGCCCGTGCGAGGACCACTTGCCCATCTAGTCTGCTATAAATTTGGTACAAAGGCCACTTTGCTCCATCAACACTGCCTGAGGCTTTCTTGCCGCAGTTACAACTGCTGCCCATCCAGAAACTAATAATCTTAAGTGCAAATAGTCAGAGTTACAAATGTATACCTTCTAAGCAAAAAAGCCTGGGTTCGTAGGCGCAAGATCAGACGAGTTACACGTTTCAAGTTTAATGACGTGTGGTGTTAATATATTGATACGGATCAAGTTATGTGAAACTGTCACTTTTGTTGGTCAAAAAGTCACTACCTCAATTTCATGTGCCTCAACACGTCGTGTACTCTAGCATTGTAAGCCATTTTAAGTACATGTTTCCCTCTTAATTCCAGGCCCTCTGTTTCTAAGCTCTAAGGCCTGAACACGCTGGTGAAGCTTTTTTTCCCCTCTGGAATGGAAATGCAGACCGGTGCTGTCTGCACGCTCTGCACGTCAGTGGAACTGTCTCAGACGTGGGCAGCCCTGAGTCACATGTGGCTCCTGAGCTCTTGAAATCTGACCTGTGTGACTGATGAACTGAGTTTTTATTTTTAATTAAAATTAACATTTAGCTAATAACCACATGTGGCCAATGGCAGCTGTACTGGGTAGCCACAAGTTTAGACATAATGATAATTCACTCCTAGTCGTGTTAAAGTGTTTAACAGATGTCTTGCTCTGAGAAATCATGGGATTTACCCAGCTAATACTAAAGTGGAAATGGAGCCCATCTGCTCCTACAGCTTCAACTATCTGACCCAGGAGGGGAGCACCCTACTTTCCTTTACATTCATACACTTAAGAAAACCTGAACCATTTTTTCTTTTAACAGAATAAACAAGATTATTGAAAAGTGTGTTTGGCTGGCTTCACAGGAAATACATTCTGCCCCTTGTAATGACTTGTTAGAAGATTGGGAAGGGAGGAAAATGAAGACTGGGACAGGAAGGGACGTGAAAATGGAGTGGTTCTATCCCGCAGGACTAGGAGGAGCACCTTCCTCTTCTGTCACAATTGACACATCATGCCACCAGCACCCCAAGATCAGCAGGCTGGCTTGGAGCACTTACAGAAATCAGTTACCTTCATTAGACAGGATTCTGGTTCCAGATTTCAATTTGAGTCAAATCTAAATCATGCCGATACCTACTTTTCTTGAAAACAATTTTAAAACAAACTACTACATTCAAGAATAGAAATTACTTCTACAAAGCGAGAATATTTGCAGCTTGCTGCGTTATCAGGAGAGGCCAATGAGAGTGAAGACTCTAGTTTCCTTCTGTGGAGGCCAACCCCACAGTGTTAGCTGAAGTGTGGGTGATGGTCAGAGTCACTCTGGAGGTGAGCATCTCAACCTCAGGTCGCCAAGCAAGAAGTAAGCCTAGAGTGGACGTGCAGTTAATCTCAGTGCTGCACATGAGGGAACTGGGTGCTGACTTAAAAAGGCAAAACAGAAGCCACAGTTTCATCACATTGGATAAATAACACCTGGATAACATGTAGCTGAGAATTTTTTACACTTACGTGTATTTGATCTTATTTGGACTTTTCGGTACCCCTATCTCCTCCATGAAAATGCCCCAAAATCAAGAAGAAGAAATAGAGTGATTCTTGAATCTGCAGTATAGGTACAACTGAACCAACAAATTTATTTAGTTAGTGCTGATAAACAGCAGCTTTGAGAGAAAACAACAGCAGCAGTTACCTGGTCTACGTAATGATGCCCTTTCAGTTATCTTTTACAAGCAAAAGAGTGATTACTGAGCGGTCACTGAAGTCTCCTGGGCCACAGAGCATGCGCACACATGATCCTTGATTTAGAGCCAACCTGATCCCCATTCCAGCTGTGAGAAGGCAGCAGGCAGTTACAGTGCTCTTCACAATCAGGAACATACCTTGCTTTCAGGATGTGAGAGTAACAAAGCATTGATGTAAATGTGCCTCAAAGTGAGAACTGAAAACATTAATATAAAAAAGTCAAATAGAACTAAGTTCTTGAACCTACATATAAAAACCAAATTATTACAACTAAAGCAGCAAATCAAAATATCTGCTGAGGTTTTCTGGTAGAACTAAAAAAAAAAAAAAAAAAAATTAGTTGGTGCCCATGTTCAATAAGTCACTACCATTGACAAAACTAAACCCAAAATAGGAAATTAAAAAAGTGCATAATGAAATTAAATCTTGGATCAAGTATTTATGGAAAATTGGAAATGTTTGTCCGGTATAGTTGACGAATAATGATTTGGAGGAGGTATTAAAGTTTGTCAGATCCAGCTTTGGCCTGGCGTTCCACATAAAAAAGGATGTAGGCCTTGGCCTTCACGACGGTGTCTTCATCAGTCAGAGTTACAGTACTGTCATTGAAATGGAACCAGCGACCTTCGTGAGTTGCATATGCTGTGTAATGTCCAGAACCAACCCTGTAAGGAAGAGTCAAATGATCAAAGAAAAAGACTACAGAAATCACAAAAGGATCTGTGCTACCATCTAAATTGTCAGATATACAAGAAATTTTACGAAGTATCATAATTAAAGAATAAATTCTAGAGGCTTGCCATTTAAGCTGGCTGATTGAGCGCACATGTTTATCTTCTCAAATGACACTGAAATGGCAAGGAATATATTGACACTGGAAAACAGGGAAGAATGCCATGGACTGACCAGAAATTGAGGATTTCGTAGAACACATAAAGCAGTGTTCACACAGATTAATGGAGAAACTCAACAGCAAAGGAGCACTCAACCTAACAGGCAGAGTCAAGGGGTGTGGAAACATGGAAAACTGAGGAGCAGATTTCCCATCAGAGCTTGGAGGAAACCCAAGCATAAGGCAGAAATCTGCCTCCAAGGAAGCGCCTTCCCTCCTGCTTTGGCCATCAGAAGCTTTCTCTCCCCATGACCCACCACTCAGACATGGAGCCCTGCATCAGTGCTCCCAGTCAGGTAGGGGAAAGCAGGCAGGTAGAACAGGAACCTTCATAAACTACTAGGAAAACCCTTACCATTTACCAAGAACAATCAGTCTCATCGGTTAGGATGATTCTAAGTAAAGCAAAAATCATGAAAGAGAAGTGCCAGGAAGACCAGTAAAACAGTTAACCACAGATGAATTTAATGCATAAAAAAAAACACAAAAAAAACCCCTTTAAAAATTAGTACACCAGTGGTTTCAAGAGGATACTGCAACCATACAAGAACAGGTTGTTAGGAAAAAGTGGTCAGAAAAATATGATCACCGGAGTTGCTGCTGTTGCTCAGCAGGTTAACAACCTGACATAGGAGTTCCCATCGAAGGTGTTGCTGTGAGCTGTGGTGTAAGTTGCAGAAGTGTCTCAGATCTGGCATTGCTGTGGCTCTGGCGTAGGCTGACAGCTACAGCTCTGATTTGACCCCTAGCCTGGGAACCTCCATATGCCACGGTGTGGCCCTAAAAAGGCAAAAGACCAAAAAAAAAAAAAAAAAAAAAAGAACTTGACGTAGTATCCATGAGAATGTAGGTTTGTTCCCTGGCCTCGCTCAGTGGGTTAAGGATCTAAAGTTGCCACAAGCCACAGTGTTAGTTGCAGATGTGGCTTGGATCCGGTGTTACTATGGCTGTGGTATAGGCCGGCAGCTGCAGCTCCAATTAGACCCCTAGTCCAGGAACTTCCATATGCTGCAGGTGTGGCCCCAGAAAGAAAAATAGGATTGTCACAATATAAAAATGTCATGGAGGAGCTAATCTTTTTTTTTTTTTTTTTGGCTGTGCCCCAGGCATGACAAAGCTCCCAGGCCAGGGAGCAAACCCAAGCCACAGCAGTGACAACACCAAGTCCTTAGACAGAAGGCCACCAGGGAATTCCAAATCTTCAGCTTGGCTACAGATGAACCCAAATTAGTGATCTGTGAAAAAAAGGTCAGGCAATCTTCAGAAACCAAGAGAAAGAAATCACTAAAGAATAGTTAAAATATGTGAAAGATCCAGGAAATTCATTATACATTAATAAGGGTTCTAGAAAAGAGAATGGAGAATGGCATGAAAAAACATTTCCATAAGTGCAAGATACCAGACTAAGAGTATCCCTGTCAACTACCAGATACATGTGATGTGATTTCTTAGGTCCAGTTAAGATCCTACAACCTTCCAAAGAAGGAAAAACAGAAATGAGACTCAGACATGCAGTGGACTTGTCCTTTATAGATATGAATGGTTATAAATGGCTATAAAGGGGAAAGGATTTCCAGCATGGATTGCCAAAGTCTGAAAGTAAGTAAAACTGCCATTCTCAAGCAGACCAGAAAGCAGAAGGTATATACCCCTAATGCAGACTTTCAGGGAAAAAAAGTAATCAGGATGTTATTTACCAAAATAAGAAATGTACCTTTATAGCAGCTGATATTGAAGTAAGTTATTCTAAATAATTCCCATCTCCGCCCTCCCCCCATGTAAATATCAATTGGCCAAGGAAATCCACAGTTTTTTGGAGTAAAGACTGCTCAGGATTTTGTGGCCAAGAGACTGGTTCTGAACACTGCGCTCAGATGAACCTTTCTCTGTTTTGCTTCTTTGTACCTTCTCTTCATGTTTTGCAGCATCCTCTCAGGAACGTTCTTTCCCACCAAGGTTGAAGGAAAAAGTTCTACTTCACCCCCTTTAATGAATCTGAATCCATTGCTTAGGAGTTTGGGGAGAGTTACTGAAAATGGTACAAAATTGCCCACCCTAAGAAGCCCACTGGCACACTCACCCAGAACCATGGTGCACCACCACCGCGGCAAGGTCATACAGGCAGTTCTCCGGGCCACTGTTCTCAGGCTGCAGAACAAGGAAGAAGGTGTGGCAGGACTGAGTTAGCAGAAGTGGGCAATGACATCAGCATCTCCCTACCTCAGTGACTTCTACCCTCTCTCTGAGAAAAGCCATCTTTTTTAGCAGGCTAATAGAGGTAATTACCTTACCTCTAGCAAGTAGCATTTCATGTCTAGGCCTCTCAGGGGAAATTCTACATATGTATCAACTTTGTTTCGTAAATATGCAGTCCAGTGAAATCTCTTCAAATGTAAGCATAGCACCTGGATGAAAGAGAATGACAAAATTACAAAGGCCTAATTTACCTTTCAATCAAATGAACTACTTGGTATTAATGTCTCTTAAATGACATTTTGGGCAGCTTCCAGTTTTTCTTTTGACTTCTGATACTGGTTTCCTCCAGGAATACCTTATTATGATACTGTGATTTATAATAATATGTATCTAGTCTTTGTCTCCTTTTCTGGCATGGAGCTCCTAAAATCCTGGAAGTTTCTAGTGAAGAGAGCCATAAAGGTATCCTTTTTATGTTAATGAGGTGAGGGGCTTGTTGCCAGGAGAGCCAATGGAAAGGTGAGAGAGCTGGAACTTTCAGTCCCACCTCCCTGATGGCCATGAAGGGAGAGGGACTAGAAGTTGAAGGATCAGCAATGGCCTGTGATTTAATCAGTCTGCCTGGGTAATGAAGCCCAAAGGGCAGGGTTTGAAGCCCAGAGAGCAGCCAGGTTGGCGTGCTCTTCCACGTGCCATCATGCCAAGCCCCAGATTCCACGAGAACTGAAGTTCTGTTTAGGATTTTGCCCCTGTATCTCTTCATCTGGTCGTTGATTTGTATCCTTGAATATCCTTTGTAATAAAATGGTAATCTGGTAAGTAAACGGATTTCCCAAGTTCTGTGAGCTGCTCTAGCAAATTCATGGAACCTGAGGAGGGTGTCATGGGAACCTCTGATTTAGAGCCAGTCGACTGGACCACAAGTACAGGTAACAACGTGAACTTGCAATCAGTGACCATCTGTAGATGGTCGTTCAGCAGCAAACATAAAGTAAATGCCTGAGCTTGTGATTGGTATCTGGTGTGGAGAGCGAGCTGGTGGGACTGAGCCCTTAACCTGTGGAATCTGATGCTGTCTACAGGGAAACAGTCAGAACTGAGTTGAATTGTAGGACACCCACAGTGTCAGAGAACTGCTGATGGTGTGGTGAGAAAATGCCCCCCTCTACATGTGTTATCAGGACACATTTACTTAGGAATTCTCAAAGGGTTTACTTATTAGCTTTACCAAAATCCCAAGGGACCAATGTAGAACAGATCACACAATGTAAAGTTAGAAAGATAATGTGGGAGTTCCCGTCGTGGCACAGCAGAAACGAATGTGGCTAGGAACCATGAGGTTGTGGGTTTGATCCCTGGCCTCGCTCACTGGGTTAAGGATCCGGCATTGCCATGAGCTGTGGTATAGGTCACAGACGCACCTCAGATCCTGCATTGCTAAGGCTTTAGCATAAGCTGGCAGCTGTCCTCCAATTGGACCCCTAGCCTGGGAACCTCCATATGCCGCAAGTGTGGCCCTAAAAAGCAAAAATAATAATAATAATAAAAAGTAATTTGTCTTGCAATTAATCATATTTATCCCCCCCCCCCAAAAAAAAACTGCATTATAATTTGAAACTCGGCACGTACCTTGGGTAGTTTTTGGATCCAAAACTTTTTAGTGGACTTTTGTTTCTTTTTGCACTTGTGGCACATATATAACTCTGTCTCATCAAGTTCTTCTAAGTCGGTAAAACTGCGAAGACAATCTAAAACGAAATTGATTTTGGCAGCATTCAAACAGGATGCCTTTTATAGAGGCAGTGTACTGTAGACAAAAAGGACTATGAACTCTGAAACTGAACAACTCAGATTCAAATCTCAGCTTTATTAGTAGCTAGGTGACCTTGGAAAAGTCAGCCCTTCTCAGTTGCAAAATGGAGACCAAAAAGAGTCTACACTGAAGAACAGTGGTGAGGGAGAGAAATTACACATATGATCTACCTAGCATCATGTTTAACATCTAGTGATGATCAATTCACGAGAGATGGTATTATTGTTACTGGACTTATTACTGGTAACAAAAGAATTAATCTGGATAATTCTGGTTTAAAAAAAAATGGTTCCCTAATGAAATCAAAGTTCAAACAGCAATTTTTTCTCAGTATCTTACATATGAAGAGACAAAGCCCCAGGTTCATTAAAAAGTCAAATTTAGGTCAAACATTTTCAGTCATAACTTATTAAAAAATAAACATAGATTACAGAAGCCTGCATTATTGACCTTCCTACTGTATCTCCAATCAATCTTTTGTTTCTTACTCTACTCACAATCCCCTAGATAAACCAAGGCGATATTTTTTTTCTTTTAAAGATTTTACTGTGTAATCTGAGGTTTGGTAAAATTTGGCCCCAAGCCAGATCCAGCCACCTGGTTTTGTAAATAAAGTTTGGAACATAACCACACTGACGTGTTTATACACTCTGTGGCTGCTTTTACACTATAACAGCAGCACTGAGTAGCTGTGACATAAACCTTATTTGCTATAAAGCCTATAATTACCATCTAGTCCTTGACAGAAAAATTTTGCTGACTGCCAGTACAATTGTAATATATTCAGAAGTCCATATGAAATATATTTTTTTAGAGAAGAATATGAATGCCTTTGTACCTATCACTCTGGTGCAGGAATGGATTCTCTCCAGTCCTTGAGAAGCTGGATTTCAAGTGAATGGCATTCCCTAGAGTTGTACAATTGGCAGCCTGGGCGGCAGCCCTATTAAGAGCTTCCTGTGTGTCTGTTCCCAATCAACCCTCCTTCCAGTCCAGAAGTAGTCATTATCCTGACTTAACTGTTTAGTCATTTCTTGGCTTGTCTTTATAGACCATATGTATACCTTTATGCATCTTTAAACAACACAGTGTTTGGTTTGAGAAGCTGGACAGCAAGCACAAACCTAGCTGTATAAGAAAAGGCAATACTATCTCTGTATGCAGTCTTCAGGTCAGAGTCAGCCTTGGCACTTGAGAGTGTAAGAGCCCCCTTGGGGAAGCTGCAGGGGCAAAGTCTAGCAGGGCTTAGGTGTGGGCAGGCTTCTCTCACTCTCTTTTTTTTTTTTCCTCATTTTTTAAAGGGTTACTCAAGTATAGTTGATTTACAATGATGTGGTAATTTCTGCTATTCAACAAAGAGTTTTAGTTATATGCATATCATTCTTTTTCAGATTATTTTCCCATATACCTTATAACAGAATATTGGGTAGTTTCCTCTGCTATACAGCAGGGCCCAATTGACCATCCATTCCATATACAATAGTGTGCATATATGTCAATCCCAAACCCCAATCCATCCTTCCCCCAGTCTGTCCCCTTTGGTAGCCATAAGTTTGTTTCTGAAGTTTTTGAGTCTGTTTCTGTTTTGTAAATAAGTTCATTTGTATCATTTTTTTTAGATTCCACATATAAGTGATAGCATATAATGTTTGTCTTTACTGGCTTACTTAGTATGATGATCTCTAGGTCTGCCTATGTTGCTGCAAATTGGATTATTTCATTCTTTTTTTATGACTATATTCACTCATTCCTCTGCCGATGGACATTTAGATTGCTTCTATGTCTTAGTGCATGCATCTTCTCAAATCATGATTTTCTCTGGATATATGGTGAGCTGGATTCTACCCAAGTCAAATCAATGTGTGGCCAGGGGGCCCATGTACTCTTAACTTTTAAAAACATACCATATGATATCACTTATAACTGGAATCTAATACATGGCACAAATGAACCTTTCCTCAGAAAAGAAAATCATGGACTTGGAGAACAGACTTGTGATTGAAGAGGGGGAGGGGGAGGAAGTGGGATGGACTGGGAGCTTGGGGTTAACAGGTGCAGACTATTGCTTTTGGGATGGATTAGCAATGAGATCCTATTGTGTAGCACTGGGAACTATGTCTGGTCCCCTATGATGGAGCATGACAATGTGAGAAAACAGAATGTATACATGTATGTGTAACTGGGTCACCATGCTGTACAGTAGAAAACTGACATAACACTGTAAACCAGCTATAATGGAAAAAAACAAAAATTATATAAAAATAAAACATACCTGACATATTAGTTTCAGGTATATAATACAATGATTAAATATTTGTATATATTGTAAAATGAACATTATATCCCCATGACTTTTTAAGTACTAGTTTGACTCCCTTTACCCACCCGCTGATTCTGGCACCCGTGAAACTGTTCTCTATTTATGAGCTTGTTTTTGTTTTTTAGATCCCATACCTAAGTGAGATTATATGGTATTTGTCTTTGTCTGACTTATTTCACTTAGCACAATGCAACAAGATCCATCCATGCTGTCCCAAATAGCAAGATTTCATTCTTTTTCATCTGGCTGAATTATATTCGTGTGTGTGTCTGTCTGTCTGTCTGTATGTCTGCCTGCCTCACATTCTCCCTATCCATTCATTCATCAGTGGTCATTTAGGTTGTTTCCATTATCAGGGCTATTGCAAATAATGCTGCAGTGAACAGTGGGGCCCTTTTATCTTTTCAAATTAGTAATTTCATTTTCTTTGGATAAATAGCCAGAAGTGGAATTGCTGGATCATATGGTAGTTCTATTTTTTAATTTTTTGAGGAACTTGCATACTTTTCCATAGTGGCTGCACCAATTTACAGTTCCACCCATAATACACAAGGGTTCCCTTTTCTCCACGTCCTCACCAACACCACTTGTTATTTGTTGTCTTCTTGATGATGGCCATTCTCAGAAATGTGAGGTGGTATTTCTTTGTGGTTTTAATTTTTGTTTCCCTGATACTTAATGATGTTGAGCACCTTTTCATATACATGTGCATGTCTTCTTTGGGAAAATGTTCAGATATTGTGACCATTTTTAACAGCTGATTCTTGAACTATGCAGGTCTGAACTGTGCAGGCACACTAATATGTTGATATTTTTCAGTATTACTATGTAGTATACGGTTGGTTGAATCCATGGACACAGAGGAACCGGGGATATGAAGGGCTGATGATAAAGTGTATGTGGACTAACAGTTCAAGGATCAACTGTAATCAGTCATTGTTGTTTGCTACTGTGTGAGTTTTTAAAAATACGTATATTGGACATTAACCCCTTATCAGATACAAGATGCAAGAAGCAAATACCTCCTCAGCAGGTTGCCTTTTCATTATTTCCTTTGCTGTGCATAAGGTTTTTACTTTAATATAGTCCTACTTGATTATTTTTGCTTTCGTTGCCTTTGCTTTTGGAGTCAGATCCAAAACACCATCACCAAGACTGATGTCAAGGAATTTACTGTGTGTTTTCTTCTAGAAATTTTAGGGTTTCAAGTCTTACATTCAGTCCTTTAATCCATTTTGTGTTAGTCTCTGTGTAAGATAGTGGTCCATTTTTCAAAACACCATTTACTGAAGACAATGTCCTTTCCCCATTATACATCCTTGTCCCCTTTTTCATAAATTAACTGACCATATAAGCATGGTGTATATATGGGCTCTCCATTTTATTCCATTGATCCATTTATCTGTTTTTGTGCCAACATCATACTGTATTGAAGACTTGTAGCTTTGTAGTATAGTTTGAAATCAGGGAGCATAATACCTCTAGCTTTGTTCTTTTTTCTCATGATTGCTTTGGCTATTTGGGGTCTTTTGTGATCCCATACAAATTTTAGAATTACTTGTTCTAGTTCTGTGAATAATGCCAGTGCCACTGATATTTTTATAGGGACCGCACTGAATCTGTAGATTGTCTTAAGTAGTATGGTCATTTTAACCACTGATTCTTCCAGTGTGTGAGCACAGTGTATCTTTCCATCCCTTTGTGTCGTCTTCAATTTCTTTTGAAGTTTCATTTTCCACTATATCCACTTGGATAGGTTTTTTTTAAAATTACTGTCTTTTTTTTCTTTCTTTCTTGTTTTGTCTTTTTAGGGCTGCACCAGCATATGGAAGTTCCCAGGTTAGGTATCGAATCAGAGCTGTAGCTGCCAGCCTACACCACAGCCACAGCAATGCCACAGCTCATGGCAATGCTGGATCCTTAACTCATTGAGTGAGGCCAGGTATTTAACCCACATCCTCATGAATACTAGTCAGGTTTGCTAACTGCTGAGCCACAATGGGAGCTCCCCACTTTGAGAGTTTTTAACATAAATGGAGGATGAATTTCTCAAATGCTTTTTCTGCATCTATAGACATGATCATGATTTCTATCCATCATTTTGTAATTGTGGTATATCACATTGACTGGCTTTGAGATGTCAAACCATCCTTGCAGTTTTATATCAGGATAATATGATCATTTTAATATATTGTTGGATTGGGTATGCTAAATTTTTTGAAGTTTTCTGTGTTTACCTCAGGGATATTGTCCTGCAATTTTCTTTTCTTTTTTGTGATGTTCTAGTCTGATTTTTGGTGTCCGGTAATGCTAGCCTTGTAAAATGAATATGGAAGTGTTTCCTCTTCTATTTGTAGAAGAGTTTGAGAAAGATTATATTCTTCTTTGAATATTTGGTAGCATTCACCAGTGAAGCTGTCTGGTCCCAGAGTTTTGTTTCTTGGGAGGCTTTGATTACAGGTTCAATTTCCTTATTATTCATCAGTCTGTTCAGATTTTGTTTTCATTTGTTTTTGTTTCTTCATGACTCATTCTTGGTAAGATATATCTTTCTAGGAACTTAGCCATTTTTTCTATGTTGTCCAGTTTGTTGCTGTATAATTGTTTATAGTGGTCCCTTATGATCTTTTGTATCTGTGGTATCAATTGTAATGTCTACTCTTTCATTTCTGATTTTATCTATTTGAATCCTCTTTTTTTGCTTGGTAAATCATAGCTAAAGGTTTGGCAATTTGGTTCATCTTTTCAAGGAATAATGGTTCTTACTTTTATTTATCTTTTCTACTGTCTTTTTAGTATCTACTTCATTTATTTCTGCTCTGACCTTTGTTATTTCCTTCCTTTCATTAATTTTGGATTTCATTTGTTCTTCTTTTCCTAGATCCTTAAGGCATAAAGTTCTTTGAGATTTTTTTTATTTCTCCAGGTGGGCATTTATTGCCATTAATTTCCTTCTTAAAGCTGCTTTTGGAGTTCCCATCATGGCTCAGAGGTTAACGAATCCAAGTAGAAACCATGAGGTTGCGGGTTCGATTCCTGGCCTTGCTCAGTGGGTTAAGGATCCGGCGTTGCTGTGAGCTGTGGTGTAGATCGCAGATATGGCTTGGATCCCACGTTGCCATGGCTCTGGCGTGGGCCAGAGGCTACAGCTCCAATTAGACCCCTAGCCTGGGAACCTCCATATTCTGCAGGAGCATCCCTAGAAAAGGCAAAAAGACAAAAAAAAAAAAAAGCTGCTTTTGCTGTATCCTGTAAGTTTGGTATGTTATATTTTCCTTTTCAATTGTCTGAAGGTATTGATTTCTCTTTTGATTTCTTCTTTGACTTACTTGGTCAGTAGCAAGTTGTTTTACTCCACATGTTTGTGATTCTTCCTGTTTTTCTCTTATAGTTTTATTTTCATACCCATATGATTGGAAAAGATGTTATGATTTCTTTCTTCTTAAATTTACTAAGACTTGTTTTGTGGCCTAACATATGATCTGCCTGGGGAATATTCCATGCATAGTTAAGAAGAATGAATATTCTGTTGCTTTTTAATGGACTTCTGTGTATATATCTGCTAAGTTCTTCTGATCTAATGTGTCATTTAAAGGCTATTTCCTTACAGATTTTCTATCTGGATGATTTATGCATTGATATAATTGGGATATTAAAGTTCCCATTATTTACTGTATTGATTTCTATTATTTTAAGTCTATTAATATTTACTTCATATGGTTAGGTGCTCCTATGTTGGGTGCCTAAATCATTTGCAAATTTTACATCCTCTTCTTGGATTGATCCCCTTTATCATTATGTAACCCATCTTTGTCTCTTATTAAAAAAAAATCTTTGTTCTAAAATCTATTTTGGGAGTTCCCGTTGTGGCTCAGTGGTTAACGAATCTGACTAGGAACCATGGGGTTGCAGGTTCGATCCCTGGCCTTGCTCAGTGGGTTGGGGATCTAGCATTGCTGTGAGATGTGGTGTAGATTGCAGATGTGGCTCAGATCCTGCATTGCTGTGGCTCTGGCGTAGGCCAGCAGCTACAGCTCCGATTGGACCACTAGCCTGGGAACTTCCCTGTGCCGTGGGAGTGGCCCAAGAAATGGCAAAAAAGACTAAAATAAAATAAAATCTATTTTGTCTGATATTACTCCAGCTTTCCTTTGGTTTCCATTTATATATGCAAAATGTTTTTCCATCCCCTTGCTTTCACTCTGTGTGTCCTGACATCTGTAGTAAGTCCCTTTAATGCAGTATATACACACGTCTTTCTCTTTTTCTTTTAACTCAGCTGCTCTTTCGATTGGAGAATTTCGTCCATGTACATTTAAACTAACTACAGATAGCTATGTACCTACTGCCATTTTGTTGTTTTCTGACTGTTCTGTAGTACCTCTGTGTTCCTTTCCTCTCTTGCTCTCTTGCTTTATAGTTTGAAGACTCTGTTTAGTGATATGCTTAGATTCTTATTATCCTTTATGTATCTATTGTAGTTTTTTGTTTTATGGTTGCCATGAGGCTTACATATAATATTTAAGGCTTAAAACATGTATTTCTAATAATGTATTTTAAATTGATAACATCTTAAGTTGGGGCTTTTTTGTTTGTTTTGTTGTTGTTGTTGTTGTTTGCTTTTCAGGGCTGCAACTGCAGCATATGGAAGTTCCCAGGCTAGGGGTCGAATTGGAGCTGCAGTTGCCAGCCACAGCAGTGTGGAATCCAAGCTGCGTCTGCATCCTACACCACAGCTCACTGCAGAGCTGGATCCTTAACCCACTTAGCAAGGCCAGGGATCAAACCCGCATCCTCATGGATACTAGTCAGGTGTGTAACCTGCTGAGCCACCATGGGAACTCCTTGAGTACATTCTGAAGTGCTATTCCCCACCCCCATCCACATGTTATGTTTTTGATGTCCTATCTTTTTATCTTGTGTATGCCTTAACTATTTTAGTTATTTTTACTACTTGTTTTAACCTTCATATCTGCTTTTTAAGTGATTAATCCACTTCACTTTTACTATATATTTACCTTTAACAGTGAGATTTATACTTTTTTGTTACTAATTAGTGTACTTTATTTTAAACTTACAGAAATCTCTTTAACATTCCTTGTAAGATCAGTTTAGTGATGATAAACTCCTCTAAGATTTTGCCTCTCTGGAAAATTCTCTCTCCTTCAATTATGAACGATAACATAATATTCTTCTTGGAAGTTCTTTTCTTTCAACACTGAATATACTCTGCTACTTCCTGGGCCTGGAAAGTTTCTGCAGAAAAATTAAGATTTTTCTCCTTGTTTTCATTTATTTTATTTTTTGTCTTTTTAGGGCCACACCTGCAGCAATGGAAGTTCTCAGCAATGGAAGTTCTCTAATTGGAGCTGTAGCCACTGGCCTACACCACAGCCACAGCATTGTGAGATCCAAACTGCGTCTGCGACCTACACCACAGCTCAGTGCAATGCCAGATCCTTAACCCACTGAGCAAGGCCACGTATCAAACCTGCATCCTCATGGATGCTAGTCAGATTTGTTTCCCCTGAGCCACGATGGAAACTCCTGATTTTCTTGTTTTTAAATTTTGACACTTACAATGTAATGTGTTTCTCTGGAATCAACTGATTTGGAACTCTCTGGATTTCCTGGATCTGGATGTTTTGTCTCCTTCTCCCAATTAGGGAAGTTTGCAGAAATTCTTTTTATTTTTTTAAATTTAATTTTATGTTGTATTATAGTTGATTTACAATGTTGTGTCAGTTTCAGGTGTGTAGCAGAGTGATTCAGCTATACATAAACATATATCCATTCTTTCTCAGATTCTTTTCCCATGTATGTTAATACATAATATTGAGTAGAGTTCCTTATGTTAGTGAGTAGGTCTTTGTTGATTAACTGATATAGTAGTGTGTGTGTGTCTGTGTGTTAATCTTAAATGTCTAATTTATGCATCTCCACCACCTTTCGCCTTTGATAATTGTTTCAAATCTGTGAGTCTTTCTTTTGTAAATTCGTTCATTTATAGTTTTTTTTTTCAGATTTACATATAAGTGATCTCATTTAATATTTGTCTTTCTCTAACCTACTTGGTATGATAATCTCGAGGTCCATCCATTTTGCTGCAAATGGCATTATTTCATTCTTTTTTATAAGTTAGTAGTATTCCATTGTATATATGTACCACATCTTTATCTATTCCTCTGTTGATACACATTTAGCTTGCTTCCATATCTTGGCTATTGTAAATACTGCTGCCATGAACACAGAGATGCATGTTTCTTTTTGAAATATGGGTTTCTCCAGATATATGCCCAAGAGTAGAATTGCTACATCATATGATAACTCTATTTTTAGTTTTCTACAATACTGTTTTCCATAGTGGTTGTACTATTTTTCATTCCCACCAAGTGTAGGAGGGTTCTCTTTTCTCCACACCCTCTCCAGCATTTATTGTATATAGACATTTTGATGATGGCCATTCTGACTGGTAAGAGGTAGTACCTCCTTATAATTTTTTTAAATATAATTTTATTGGAATATAGTTGATTTACAGTATTCTATTAGTTTCAGGTATACAGCAAGTGAGTCAGTCATACATATAAATATATCCATTCTTTGATTCTGTATAGGTTATCTTTTATCCCATATAGGTTATACACACTTTTCAGTGATTTAACTGTGCTATACAGTAGGTTCTCATTAATCATCTATTTTATACAGTGACGTGTATATGTTATTCCTACCCTCCTAATTCTTCCCTCCCCCCCAGTGGTTTCACCTATGGTAACCATTAGATTAGTTTGAAATCTGTGAGTTTGTTTTTTAAATGAGTTCTTTTGTATCATTTTATTAGATTCCACATATAAGTGATATGTGATATTTGTCTTTCTCTGACTTCACTCAGTATAATAATATCTAGATCAACCCATGTTGCTGCAAATGGCATTATTTCATTATTTTTTGTGGCAGAATATCATTCTTTTGTATATATGCAGCACATCTTTATCCATTCCTCTGTCAGTAAACATTTAGGTTGCTTCCATGTCTTGGCTATTGTAAATAATGCTGCAGGGAACAATGGGGTGCATTTATCTTTACATTTACAAACTAGAGTTTTCTCTGGTTATATGCCCAGGAGTGGGGCTGTTGGATCATATGATAACTCACTCTCTCTCTCTCTCTCTCTCTCTCTCTCTCTCTCTCTCTCTCTCTCTATATATATATATATATATATATATATATATTTTTTTTTTTTTAAGGAACCTCCACACAGTCCTCCATAGTGGCTGCCCCAATTTATATTCCTACCAACGGTGTAGGAGGGTTCCCTTTCTCCACACCCTCTCCAGCATTTATTGTTTGCAGGCATTTTGATGTTGGCCATTCTGGCTGGTATAAGGTGGTACCTCATTGTAATTCTGACTTGCATTTCTCTAGTTATTAGTGATGTTGAACATCCTTTTCATGTGTTTTTGGCAATCTCTATGTCTTTTTTGGAGAAAGGTCTGTTTAGATCTGCCCATGTTTTGTTGTTTGGATATAAAACTCCATCAAATTTTTGTATATTTTAGAGAATAATCCTTTATCAGTCACTCTGTTTGCAAGTCTATTGTCCCATTCTATGGGTTGTCTTTTCACTTTTTTTAATGGTTTCCTTTGCTGAGCAAAAACTTTTAAGTTTAATTAGGTCTCGTTTGTTCTTACTGTCATTATTCTAGGACTAGGATCAAACAGGATATTGCTACAATTTATGTTAGAGTGTTGTACGTATGTTTTCCTCTAGAAGTTTTATAGTATCTGGCCTTACATTCAAGTCTTTAATTCATTTTGAGTTCATTTTTGTGTATGGTGTAAGAGAATTTTCTAATTTCGTTCTTTTACATACAGCTGTCCAGTTCACCAAGCACCTCTTTACTCACCATATGTTCTTGCCTCTTTGTCATAGACTAGTTAACCACAGGTGCCTGGGTTTATTTCTGGGCAGAAAGCCCAGATTACTGTCCCACTAATCTATAGTTCTGTTTATGTGCCAGTACCATATGGTTTTGATGACGGTACCTTTGTGGGATAGTCTGAAGTCTTAAAGCCTGATTCCTCCAATTCTGTTTTTCTTTTTCAATATTGCCTTGGCTATTTGGGGCCTTTTTTGTTTCCATAGAAAATCTAATTTTTTTTTTTGTTCCAGTTCTGTGAAAAATGCCATTGGTAATTTGATAAGGATTGCACTGAATCTGTAGATTGCCTTGGGTAGTATAGTCATTTTGACAATATTGAGTCTTCCAATCCAAGAGCATGGTAAACCCATCAGTTTGTGTCATCTTTGACTTCTTTCATCAGTGTCTTATAGTTTTCAAAGTACAGGTCTTTTCCCTCTTTAGGTAGGTTTATTCCTAGGTATTTTATTCTTTTTGATGTGATTGGTAAATGGGATAGTTTCCCTAATTTCTCTTTCTGATCTTTCATTTTTAGTATATATAAATGCAATTGATTTCTCTGTATTCATTTTGTATCCTGAAACTTTACCAAATTCATTGATGAGCTCTAACAGTTTTCTTGTAATGTTTTTAGGATTTTCTAGGTATAGTATCATGTCATATTGCAAAAAGTAATAGGCTTACTTCTTTTTTCCAGTCTGAATTCCTTTTCCTTTTCTGTGAGTGCTGTGGTTAGGACTTCCAAAACTATGTTGAGTAGTAGCAGTGAAAGTGGACATCCTTGTCTCGTTCTTGATCTCAGTGGAAACACTTTCACTTTTTCACCATCGAGGATGATGATAACTGTGGGACTATCATACGTGGCTTTTATTATGTTGAGGTAGATCCCCTTTACACCCTCTCTCTGCAGAGTTTTTATCTAATATGGGTGCTAAATTTGGTCAAAAGCTTTTTTTTACAATGTTGTGCCAACTTCTGCTGCACAGGAAAATGAGCCAGTCATACATACTTTCCTTTTCTTATATTATCTTCCATCATGTTCTATCCCAAGTGTATTGCATTTTTAAAGTACAATACTAGTGTGCTAATATGGAATTTAAAAAAGCTGCTGCCTAGTTCTCATCACTTAATGCTGTGACTTGGGTGTTCAAATGCATGTACTCACCTCCAAATGTTTCATTTCTTTCCCATCTAAATGTACATGTATTCACAGTATCTAATTTAATGGCTTCAAATACTGTATATATACATATTTGACTAGTTCATTTGGTATGTTCACTAGGATATCTAATATGTGTTCAAAACCAGATTCCTGATGCCAGATACCTATACCCCCAAAGGGTTCTTCTTGTGGTTGTCTTCTCTCAGTGAAATCCGACTACATTCTAAGTACACTATAGTCATCCTTGAATTCTCTCATTTTCACTTCTGACCCATCAACAAATTCTTTCAATTCTATCTTCAAAATACATATGGAATCTGACCACTTCTTACTACATCCACTACTAGTACTGTGGTGTGAGCCACCATAATTTCCCACCTGAATTAATGCATTAACTACTTATGCTACTGCTATCCCTGGTAAGAAAGAAATCCTTTCAGCTTTTCACCATTCAGAATGATGTCAGCTGTAGGTCTCTCATATATGGCCTGTATTATGTTGATGTACGTTCCCTCTATCCCCACTTTCTGGAGAGTTATCAGAAATTGATGTTGACTTTGTCAAAAGCTTTTTCTCCATCTATTGAGATGATCATACAGTTTTTATTTTTTAGTTGTTGATGTGGTATATCACACTAATTGATTTGCAGATGTTGAAGAATCCTTGCATCCCTGGGGTAAATCCCATTTGATCATGGTGTATGATCTTTTTAACATATATTTGGATGTGGTTTGCTAATATTTTGTTGAGGATTCTTCAACTATGTTCATCAGTATTATTGGCCTGTAATTTTCTTTTCTTGTGGTATCTTTGGTTTTGGTTATCAGGATGCTGATGGCCTCATATAAAGAGTTTGGGAGTGTTGCTTCATCTGCAATTTTTTGGAAGACTACCAGAAGGATAGGTGTTAACTCTTTTCTAAATGTTTGATAGAATTTGCCTGTGATGTGGTCTGGTCCTGGATTTCAGTACTTGTGATTGGTCTTTCAATAGTTTCAATTCCTTCCTGGTTCAGTCTTGGAAGATTGTACCTTTCTAAGAATTTGTCCATTTCTTCTAGGCTGTCCATTTTATTGGCACATAGTTGCTTGTAGTAGTGCCTTATGATCCCTTGTATTTCTGTGGTGTCAGTTGTAATTTCTCCTTTTTCATTCCTAATTTTATTGATTTGAGCCCTCTCCCTTTTTTTCCTGATGAGTCTGTCTAAATAAAAGTTTATCATCAACAACACAATTGAAAAATGGGCAAAAGACCTGAAAAGACATTTTTCCAAAGAGGATATACAGATGGCCAACAAGCACATGAAAAAATGCTCAACATAACTGATTATTAGAGAAATGCAAATCAAAACTACTATGAGGTACCACCTCATACCTATCGGAATGGCCATTTATTAACAAGTCCACAAATAACAAATGCTGGAGAGGGTGTGGAGAAAAGAGAACTCTCCTGCACTGTTTGTGGGAATGTAAATTACAAGCACTATGGAAAACAGTATGGCGGTAACTTAGAAAACTATACATAGAACTACCACATGACCCAGCAATCCCACTCTTGGGCATATATCCAGACAAAACTTGCCTTGAAAAAGACACATGCACCCATATGTTCATTGCAGCACTATTCACAATAGCCAAGACATGGAAACAACCTAAATGTCCATTGACAGAAAATGGATTAAGAAGATGTGATATATATACACAATCAAATACTACTCAGCCATTAAAAGAATAATAATGCCATTTGCAGCAACATGGATGGAACTATAGTGACTCTCATACTAAGTGAAGTAAATCAGAAAGAGAAAGACAAATACTATATGATATCACTTATATCTGGAATCTAATATATGGCACAAATGAACCTTTCCACAGAAAAGAAAACCATGGACTTGGAGAACAGACTTGTGGTTGCCAAGGGGGAGAGAGAGGGACTGGGATGGACTGGGAATTTGGGGTTAATAAATGCAAACTATTGCCTTTGGAATGAATAAGCAATGAGAGCCTGCTGTTTAGCACTGGGAACTACATCTGGTCACTTATGATGGAGCATGATAATGTGAGAAAAAGAATGTATACATTCATGTGTGACTGGGTCACCTTGCTGTACAGTAGAAAATTGGCAGAACACAGTAAACCAGCTATAATGGGAAAAAAATAAAAATTATTTTTAAAAAAGTTTATCAATTTTGTTCATCTTTTCTATTGTTGTGTTCATTTCTATTTCATTTATTTCTGCTCTGATTTTATGCTTTCTTTTCTTCTACTAACTTTGGGCTTTGTTTGTTCCTTCTCATTGCTTTAGGTATAAGGTTAAGTTGATTGAGATTTTTCTTATTTCCTGAGATGAGATTGTATTGCCATCAACTTCCCTCTCAGAACCACTTTTTTTGTGTCCTACACGTTTCAGATCATTGTGTCTTCATTGACATTTGTGTCTAGGTATTTTTTGATTTCCTCTTTGATTTCTTCACTGATCCCTTGGTTACTGAGTAGCATATTGTGTAGCCTCCATGTGTTTGGTTATCTTTGCAGTTTTTTTTCTTTTGGTTATTTCTAGTCTCATAGTGTTGTGGTCAGAAAAAATACTTGGTATGATTTCAGTCTTCTTAAATTTACTACTGCTTGATTTGTGGCCCAAGATGTGATCAATCCTGGAGAATGTTCCATGTGCACTTGAGAAGAATGTGTATTCAGCTGCTTTTGGATGGAATGTTCTACAACATCAAGTAAGTCTATCTGGTCTAATGTGTCATTTAAAGCTTGTGTTTATTTTCTCTTTGGATGATCTCTTGATATAAGTGTTAAAGTCCCCCACTATTATTGTGTTACTGATGATTTCTCCTTTTAGAGTTGTTAGCAGTGGCCTTATATAATGTGGTGTTCCTATGCTGGGTGCATATATATTTACAACTGTTACATCTTCTCAGAGTGATCTCTTGATCATTAGGTAGTGTTCTTCTCTGTCCCTTGTACCACTATTTTAAACTGTATTTTGTCTGATATGAGTATTGCTACTCCAGCTTTCTTTTGATTTCATTCACATAGACCATCGTTTTCCATCCCCCCACTTTGTCTGCATTTGTCCCCAGATCTGAAGCAGGTCTCTTGTAGACAGCATATATCCAGGTCTTGTTTTAGTCGCCATTCAGCCAGTCAGTGTCTTTTGGCTGGAGCATTTAATCTATTTACATTCAAGGTAATTATTGGTATACATTTACATACTGCCATTTTGTTTTGGGTTTGTTAATGTTGGACTTTTTCTTCCTTTCCTCTTGTTCTGTTGTGATTTGATGGCTATCTGTAGTGTTGGATTTGGATTTCTTTTCCTTTTCTTTTTTTAAAATTTGTGTCTACTGTACTTTTTCGGTTTGTGGTTCCCACAATGTTTTGGTATAGCATTGTTAAACATTTCTTGTAACTTATCAGTCTGTGCCTTGATTCTTTTTCTGAGATCTTGGATCATCTTTACTACCATTACAATGAATTCTTCTTCAAGCAGGTTGCCTGTCTCCACTTCACTTAGTTGTTCTTCTGAGGTTTTATCTTGTTCCTTTGTCTGGAACATATTTCTCAGCTGTCTCATTTTATCTACCTTTCTGTGTTTCTGGTCTCCAGTCCACAGGCTGTAGCACTGTAGTCCCCCTTCTTCTGGTGTCTCACCCTTGGTGGGTGAGGCTGGTCCAGTGGCTTGTGCAAGCTTCCTGGTGGGAGGGAGTGTGCCTGCCCTTTGGTGGGTGGAGCTGGGTTTTGTCCCTCTGGAGGGCAAGGCCATGTCAAGAAGTGTACTTACAGGCAGCTCTGGCCTCTGACTTTAGGCAGCCTGTCTGCTAATGGGTGGGGGTTGTGTTCTTACTCTGTTGGTTGCTTAGCCTGAGGCATCCCAGCACTGGAGCCTGCAGGGTGTAGGGTACAGCCAAAATGGAGACCCCTGGGAGAGCTCATTCTAACAAATATTCTTTGGGATATTTGCCACCAGTATCTTTGCCCCCACAGTGAGCCACAGCTAACTCCTTCCTCCCCAGGAAATCCTCCAAGGCCCGCAATTAGATCTCTCTCAGGCTCCTTTGGAGTCACTGCTTTGCCCTGGGTCCCAGTGCACAGAGAACCTTATGTGCATCCTCCAGTGTGGAATCTCTGATTTCCCAGTCTTGTGGAGCTCCTGTGTTCAAGTCCTGCTGGCTTTCAAAGCCAAATGCTCTGGGGGCCCCTCCTCCTGATGCTAGACCCTCAGGCTGGGGAGCCTGACATGGCATTTGCAACTCCCCTGTGGTATAACCTCTGTGATATAATTATTTTCCAGCTTGTGGGTTGCCTACCCAGCTTCTATGGGATTTGATTATATTGCAAAAGCACCCCTTCTACCATCTTGTTGTGGCTTCTTCTTTGTCTTTGGATGTATAATAACTTTTTTGATAAGCTCCCTGTCTTTGTCAATGGTTATTCATCAGTTAGTGTGACTTGGGTGTCTTTGTGATTAAGAGGTAAGCTCAAGTCCTTCTACTCTGACATCTTGTTTGCTCTTCTAAAACTACAAGATTCTCAATGCTGTCTTGCTCCAAATGCAAAACAGGCTTCCCCGGGTAGAAAACTTGGGTAGCTACTTGTCAAGAGATGGCTTTTTATCATGTATGAACTTTCTCTATTCTTATGACTGTTGTCCTCTTTTTCCAGATTTCTGGATGGAAAGATGGGATGTTACCAAAAATTACCTTAGACCTGTGCCTTACTCACTGGTGCAGTCAGCCTAGTTCCTCTGTATCTCAGCTGCCAGTCTCACCTGAATTCTGCACCACACAAGCTCCTTCAACAGTTATTTCTTTAAATAAGTTTTCTACCCCATCTCTCTCTTTTCCTTCTGGGACTCCTATGATGTAAATGTTAGTCTACTTGACCTTGTCCCTTAAGTCCCTTAAGCTATCTTACCTTTTTTTTCTTTTGCTGTACCGATAGAGTGAGTTTCCACTGCCCTGTCCTTGAGTTCACTGATCCTCTTTTCTCCCTCATCAAATATGTATTTTCCAGTTCAGATATTTTTCAGCTCTGTGACTTCTATATTTGGTATTTTAATTTTCTCTTTGTTGAAGTTCCCACTGTTGTTCATCTACTCATCCCCTGATATGGGTGAGCATCTTTATGACCAGTTTTGAACTCTTAACCAGATAAATTACTTATCTTTATTTGATTAAGCTTTTTCTGAGGTTTCATCTTGTTCTTTCATTTGGAATATGTTTCTTCTCTCTGTTTGTTCATTTTGCTTGACTCTGTGCATTAAATACAACAGCTGTCTCTCCCAATCTTGAAGGAGTGGACTTTGTGTAGGAGATGAACCTTATGGCTCAACCAGGCCCTAGCTCTTGGTTGTCTCTCAGTCCTTTGTGATTGTCTAAACAGGGACTTATTTTAATAGTTCCTAGTAGCTGAAGGTGTGTCAAGACCTGTAAGTACCCCCAAAAGGAAGACTCTAGGCAGCAGTTTTTAAAGCATGCAAGTATATACAGTTTCTTTGGGACCTCAAGCATAACTTGATGATGGGGAAGCATTTTCTTCCTATATTTAACCTGCACTGAACCATTTTCCTGTCTATGGACGCATGCAGTCCTTAGAGGGTATTAATGAGCTAGCAGGTGGCACTGCACAAGTCTCCTTTGATACTTATGTAGAACCTCTAATTTCAGAAATACATCCTAACAAATGTTGAGATTATTGAAAAAGAGAATATATCAACATTACACAGCAACTCACTTGCATTTTTGAGACCAAAATGTAAAATGCATAGGAGTACTGGACTGCTCCCTGGTTTCTCCTCCTGCCATGACACTACTGGGTGCATCTGAAGCCATACCGCAGCACTCTGTTTATGTGGAGGCCCCCACCCGCTTTCCACACACCTGGCCTCAGCTCTGCATCATCCTGCTCCTTTTCTGAAAACAAAGCGCCTCCCCTCCAGCAACCTTCCAGACCTCATCTTCCTGCCAACCCAACGCAGGTTCTTTTCACCTTCCCCCAGCATCTTTTTGCTTTCCAACATTTTCTTTCTTTATATTTTTCCTCCTCCCTGTCGTTCCAAGAAGCTTAAATTTACAGAGTGACCACCAAGTTGTCTACACTTGACTTATGCCCAAGATAGTGCAGAATTCCCTCCTTTTCCTATTAGTTCATATGTGATAAACCACAATGGAACAGAAGACATGAAAGGCCAATAGACAATTCATAAACGAGCAATACAAACTTAGCCCTAGTTTTTCAACACTCATTTTAAAAATACGGTGGCCCCAACTGCCTCTAAGGGCTCTTTTTGTGCTCTCACAACTCTCTCTGCTGCTGGGACAGGCACAGGAGCCCACATCTACTGATGTACCCAGACAATGAGCAGGTCAGAAGACTCCTAGCTGGGGGCAGCCTCTAGGGAGTTTAAATAAACATTATTAATCCTAACTAGATTGGTAGAGAACTATCCTCATTTCTTTAAAAGGAAGACAGCTGAGATATAGCAATTCCTTGACATTCACAGATTTGATAGTTGGTATCCTATTTGAAAAGCCTGAGTGACGCTGAAATTTACTACAGTTTAATATTTTTCAGCAGCATAAATACGCATTTCATCTCCGAGATCATATATGGAAGTGAGTCACAGAGCCAATGAACAGTCTACTAGGCACCCAGCACTCATGTCTCAACCAAGCTTTGTTCTCTACTTACCTGCACACCACTCATCAAGGATCTGAGGAAACTGCTTAACTTTTTCATTTGTACTTTACTGCATTTCATGTGGAAAAAATACATATATATGCCATCGTGATTTCTGAAACTCTTAAGATTCTTAAAGGTTTCTGAAACTCTTAAAAGTCTTAAAGGTTTCACAGGTGTTAGTCTTTTACATTATATAGACCGTTAAATAGCATCCCTATAGCCAGTAGGGAATAAAACTGGTTTGTTGAAGTCACTAGCTCACTTTATACACTATGTAAATTTAACACAGCAGTAATGGGGAACTATGTATGATTAATTTGTTTTAATTTCCCCAAAACAAATATATAAAGGTGATAAAATAGGTTTAAAAACTCAAACAATATAAAAGAGATAAAAAAATAGTCCCAGTCCCATTCCTTTTTGAATCCTACTCCCCAGTAAGATAATCATTGTGAATGGAAGATGTACACTGCTTGAGAATCTAGATGCATATATATCTGAATCTTATACAAATGGAAGAATTCACAGAATAATTCTATATAATACTTCCATGGATAGTGTTTGACTCTGTAATATTTTGTAGGTATCTTTCTCTGGCCTAGCTATTGGTCAGTTTCATCTTTCGTAAATGTTATACAGCACACAACGTATTAAACCAATGCCCTACTGGTGGCCATAAAAACTATTTTTTTTTTTTGCAGTAACAGTGTTTCATTGAGTATCTTTTACATATGTTGTCCATATTTGCAAGTGAAATTACTATGTCTAAAAAAATGTGTATTAAAAATAGAGCTCATTGGAGTTCCCATCATGGCGCAGTGGTTAACGAATCCGACTAGGAACCATGAGGTTATGAGTTCAATCCCTGGCCTTGCTCAGTGGGTTAATGATCCGGCGTTGCCATGAGCTGTGGTGTAGGTCACAGACGTAGCTTGGATCCTGCGTTGCTGTGGCTATGGTGTGGGCTGGTGGCTACAGCTCCGATTAGACCCCTAGCCTGGGAACTCAATATGCCACAGGAGCGGCCCTAGGAAAGGCAAAAGACAAAAAAAAAAAAAAAAAAAATAGAGCTCACTACCCTCCAAAAACAACTGTACCAGTTTTTCTCCTAACACCAATATAAGTGCTGGCTTAACAAAACTTTCATTAACAATGGATATTATCTTTATATTTTGACCAAGCTTACGTTAATTTAAACTTTCTTGAATATAAGTTAGACTTAGTATTTCTCCAGATGTTAAACTGACCATGTGCATTTCTTTTTCTTATTCATATATCTGCCCAAGTACTTTTATTCCATGTATGTTACAAATATTTGTTTCAAGTTTAGCATCTCCTTTTCTACTTTGTTATGGCATCTTTACCATTAAGCAGTTAAATTTATGAATTTCTGGCCTTGGTGGCAGAGTTAGAAAGCTCTCTCTCCTACAACAAGATCAAAAAGATGTTTTCCGGAGTTCCCGTTGTGGCACAGTGGTTAACGAATCCGACTAGGAACCATGAGCTTGCGGGTTCGGTCCCTGGCCTTGCTCAGTGGGTTAACGATCCAGCGTTGCCGTGAGCTGTGGTGTAGGTTGCAGATGCGGCTCGGATCCCGCGTTGCTGTGGCTCTGGCGTAGGCCGGTGACTACAGCTCTGATTCAAACCCTAGCCTGGGAACCTCCATATGCCGCGGGTGTGGCCCAAGAAATAGCAACAACAACAAAAGACAAAAAAAAAAAAAAGATGTTTTCCTATAATGTCTTTGTGCTTTTATTTTTCACACTAAATCTTGAAGCCTCAAATTAATTTGGGAAAAGATATGAAATAGGGATTAATGTTTCCCACATCAATTTTCATCTACATTAATACCATTTATTGACTAATTTCTTATTTTCTCCACTGACCTGAAGTTTCTTCTTTGCCATACAGTAAATTCCCATATACACATTTTTGCACCAGCACCTGCTAAATTAATACTTCTGGGATACTACCTAATTCATCTTTTTCCTGTTCCATTACCTTTGTTTTTGAAATTATTTAGTTCCTTTTAAGAATATCTGCTTATAGAAGAAATTCTGAACTAATTAGAATAAATTTAGGGGAGTTCCCGTCATGGCGCAGTGGTTAACGAATCCGACTAGGAACCATGAGGTGGCGGGTTTGGTCCCTGCCCTTGCTCAGTGGGTTAAGGATCCAGCGTTGCCATGAGCTGTGGTGTAGGTTGCAGACGTGGCTCGGATCCAGCGTTGCTGTGGCTCTGGCGTAGGCCGGTGGCTACAGCTCCGATTCAACCCCTAGCCTGGGGACCTCCATATGCCGCGGGAGTGGCCCAAGAAATAGCAAAAAAAAAAAAAAAAAGAATAAATTTAGGGAGTAATTTGGGGAAAAACTGGCACCTCTATTATATTGGGTCTTCCCATCCAAGAATATCACATGGCTCCATTTATTCTGACTTTTTCTGTCTTTTATAAATTTTTATAACCTCCTCATCTAAGTCTTGCATATTTCTCATTAAATTTATTCTTAAGTAGTATTGAGTTTTTTACTGCAACTGTGAATAGGATCTTCTGCTACGTATAGGAAAGCGAATTTTTTTGCCTATTTATTTTTTATTGGCCATCTTACTAAACTTTTTAGCTCTACTTCACCAGAATTTACTTATCAAATTATTTTCTTTTTAAATTGAGGGCTAGAGGAGTTCCTGCTGTGGTACAATGGGATCAGTGGCATCTCTGCAGCACTGGGACTCAGGTTCAATCCCTGGCCCAGCACAGTGGGTTAAAGGATCTGGTATTGGCACAGATGCAGTGTAGGTCACAACTGTGGCTCAAATCTGATCCCTGGGCACTCCTTATACTATGGGACAGCCAAAAAGAAAAAGAAAAAAAAAAGAGGGCTAGAAAAGCAGGTCTCTTGCCCAGTCCTGCTTTCTGGAGGTAAGTTACTATTAAACATTGTTTCATAACTTCCAACTGATTATCTTCAAATATACTAGGTATGCATAGATACTGTGGTCTTTCCTCTTCATTTTTCATTCATATTTCTTTTTTTGCTGGTGCTTCCTCCCACAGTATCAGTACTTCTGATTCCTAACTGTAATGGGAAGTCATTAGTGCTTCAAATTAAGAACATGTCTTTTCCTCTAATAATAGGGCTTTTCTCCTTTTCTAAAAACAAACAAAAAAAATTCTTTTCCATTATGGTTTATCACAGAATACTGAATATAGCTCCCTGTACAATAGGACCTTGTTGGTTATCCATCCTATATGTAATAATTTCTATCTGCTAAACCCAAACTCCTAATCCATCCTTCCCCTACTCCCCCAACTTGGCAACCACAAGTCTGTTCTCTGTGTCTCTGAGTCTGTTTCATGAGTAAGTTTCATTTGTCATATTTTAGATTCCATATGATCAGTGATACATGGTATTTATCTTTCCCTTTCTGACTGACTTCTCTTAGTACAATAATCTCTTTATAATCTCCATGTTGCTGCAAGTGGCACTATTTTTTTCTTTTTATGGCTGAGTAGTATTCCATTGTGTATATGTACCACATCGTCTTTATCCATTCATCTGCTGATGGACATTTAGGTTGTTTCCGTGTCTTGACTATTGTGAATAATGCTCCTATGAGCATGTATCTTTTTCAATGAAAGGTCTGCCTGGATATATTCCTTAGGAATGGGATTGCTGGTTCATATGGCAACTGTATTTTTGGTTTTCTGGGGAACCTCCATAATGTTTTCCACAGTGGTTGTACCAACTTACATTCCCACCAACAATACAAGAGGGTTCCCGCTTCTTCACACCGCTCTAGCATTTGTTATCTGTAGACCTGATGGCCATTCTGACCAGTGTGAGTTGGCACTTCATTGTAGTTTTGATTTGCACTTCTCTAATAATTAGCAATGTTGAGTATCTTTTCATGAGCCTATTGGCCATGTGTATGTCATCTTTGGAGAAATGTTCACTTAGGTCTTCCACCAGTTTTTCGATTGGGTTTTTTGTTGTTACTGAGTTGCCTGAGCTGTTTCTATATTTTGGAAGCTAAGCCCTGTAGGTTACATTGTTGGCAAATATTTTCTCCCATTCTATAGATGTTTTTTTCATTTTGTATATGGTTTCCTTTGTTTTGAAAAAGCTTGTAAGTTTGATTAGGTCCCATTTGTTTATTTTTGCTTTTATTTCTATTGTTGTGGGAGACTGACCTAAGAAAGTATTGCTGCAATTTATGTCAGAGGATGTTTTACCTATGTTCTCTTTTAGGCGTTTTATGGCATCATGTCGCATGTTTAAGTTTTCAAGCTATTTTTAGTTTATTTTTGTGTATGGTGAGAAGGTACATTTTAGCTTCATTGATTTAAATATGGCTAACTTTCCCATCATCCCTTGCTGAAGAGACTTTTTCACACTCTATATGCTTGTCTCCTTTGTCAGAGATTAACTGACCACAGATGTGTGGGTTTAATTTCTGGGCTCTCTAATCTGTTCCACTGACCAATATGTCTGTTTTGATGCCAATATCACACCATTCTGATTACTGTAGCTTTGTAGTATTGTCTAAAGTCTGGAAGGGTTATGCCTCTAGCTTTGTTCTTTTCTTCAGGATTGTTTGGCAGTTATGATTCCATATAAATTTCAGGATTATCTGTTCTAGTTCTGTGAAAAATGTCAAGGGTAATTTGGTAGAAGTCACATTAAATCTGTAAATTGCTTTGAGTATTTATGGCCATTTTAACCATATTAATTCTTCAAATCTAAGAAGCAAAGGAGGATATCTTTCCATTTTTTGACTCATCTTCATTTTTCTTAAATAATGTTGTATAGTTCTCAGCATTTGAGTCTTTAATATCCTTAGTCAAGATTATTTCTAAGTATTTTATTTGGGGGGTATGATTTTTAAAAATACTGCTTTTTATACTCCCTTTATGATATTTCATTGTTATTATACACCAATTTCTGTATGTTAACCTTATATCCTGCCACCCTGTTGAATTCATTTATCTGTCCCAGTAGTTTTTGTGTGGCATCTTTAGGGTTTTATATATATATAAATTGACATGTCATCTGCACAGAGTAACAATTTTACCTCTTCCCTTAAATTTGGATACTTTTGTTTTTCTTATCTAATTTCCTCTCTAAATGATCCAATGTTTGTTTTATTATTAAGTTAGTCTGTATTCACATGCCATAGATGTAAAAGGAAAGTGATCTGAATTTGCTGGCAAGTATACTGTGATATTTTTTTAATCTCAAAAAGGCCGAAAACAGCTTTGGAGAAACATACTGAAGCCATATATTATAGGGGTGAGTGGATAGGGTTTCCTTAAATTTCTTCTGTAACCCGGTTCAGAAGAGAAAACACTGTGGGAACAAACTAAAAGCATCCACAAGTGTTTTCATATACATTTTGCAGGATAATTTGACTCTACAGAAGCAATTTCCAACAGAAATTTCTGTAATAATGGAACTGTTCTGCATCTCTGCTAATAAATACCAGTAGCCACTAGCCACATGTGGTTACAGAGCACTCTAAACATGGCTAGTTTAACTGGATTTTATTTTTTTTTAATTTGATTGAAGTATATAGTTGATTTACAATGTTTTATTGGTTTCAGGTGTAGAGCAAAAATGAGTCACACATATAAATATATCCATTCTTTTTTCCCATATAGGGTATTACAAACTTGAGTAGATTTTCCTGGGCTATATATGGTAGGTTTTCGGTAACCACCTGTTTTACACAGTGGTGCGTGTATATTTTTTCCAACCCCCTCCCCCCACAATTCTTCCCTCCCAACAATGGTTTCACCTATGGTAACCCTAAGATTGGTTCTGAAATCTGTGAGTTTGAAGAAACTGAGTTTTAAATTTTATTTTGACTAATTTGAATTTAACTGGCACATGTGACTCATGGTTGCTTTATTAGTGCAGTTTTAGACCAACAGAATCTTCTATTTTGTAAGAAAAGATTATATGTACATTAATCATTAAGACAGTACTCCTAAAACAGTTGAAGCAAAGAATTATTTTTAGTGTACATGCAATTCAGGATAGAAATTCTGTTCTTTGCCTTCAGTGAAGAGGTACTTAATGACAGAACATATACTATATCCTCTTTGTTTTTTCTAGCCTAGTTTTTTCTTTTTACAACTTAAAAGTACAATTGGTCATTTTAGCGGTTGGTCAAGGACAAGTCTTTTGCTTTGACTAAAGGCAAAGAAAAAACCTGTTCAAAACTCTCTCAAATGTGAATTTTAATAATCTTGCAATTAAAAGCAAGGCTTCAGGCTTAGCCAACAATTGTATGTATCATCAACAGAATTCTCAAATTATCAGTCACATAAAAGGGTAAATGACAATTGATAAAACTTTGCCAAGTGTCTTTCTTCCTCTGGATACTAGTAGAATATGCATAGAATAAATTCTTTTTCATTAGGTCAGAAAAAGTTTTGTTACAGACTTTGTTTTAAAATCAGTATTAAAAAGGGGGAAAGATGAGAAATATCTTGTGCCTGACTTAATATCTCTGGTAGGCAGTCCTGCTAAACAGAATTTTTTTAATAGGAAGATTCATTCAGGTTTGACTTTTGTTAAGTTGTAACACAAATTCATGAGAACAGTTAACAACATAGGGCATACAGATGAAGCTTATAAAATCTATCCAGCTGCTTCAAGGGGGAAAAGAATTCTAGAATATTAAAAAATCTTTACCTCGTAATGAACAAACTGGTCCATTTTCTTGATTCTTAGAGCGCTTATTTCTGAACTGACTTGGAATATCTAATGAAAGGTCTTGAAATAGGAAAACAGAGAACTGTTAAAGGCATCAAAAAATAAGTTCAAAATTTGATGTTATTTTTAAAGATTGATTTCTTTACTATCTTAATTTTCAAAGGAAACATTAAAGTTGTTGCTATTTTAATACTATACCATATCTCCACATGCCAAATATGTCTTACCTAGGAATGGATCAAACTTTCTAGATTCTGTCCCACATATGAGGCAGTTAACCTCATTTTGGAGAATGCCTCCGAATATAGCCGTGACAACTGTAGATGCTCCATTTCTAAAGAAAATCACCACACAAGAAAACATCTCAGTTAAAAAACACCCAAAATAAATGCTTCAAAGATCCTATAGGGGACTGCCTTTTGGGGAATATATATATTATTTATAGTCATTTAAATTAATTATAAAATAATAGAAAAACTTTAAAGCTAAGTAGACATACACTAAATAAAAGGTTTAAGTCACTGGCTGGCCTCCCCTCACCCCCATCCACCTCTCCTCCAATCCTGAACACTGCCCGTACTAGCAGAGAGATCACAAACGTGTCTGTACTCAGGGCAAAAGGACCTCCTTCCCCAAAAATACACTCCTCAGAAAAGAGGTAATTCCCTTACACTGGAGCCTTTGCAAGATCTCTCATATTTACAGGGAGCTCTCTCAATTACTTGACTTTAAACAACCTCAATGAAAGATGGTTTTAGATTTTTTTAGATGGTCAGATTTGGGGGGAAAGAGGTAAATTTAATGCATATTTAGTAATTACTGGTGGAGGTATGACTTCACAATCGAAGTGCTGGATGTTACTATCAATTCCCTTGTGGAGATCAAAAGTGTGTACAGCACTTTAAGAACAACAACAACAACAAAAAAAAACCTTGTTTTGTTATTTAACCTCTCTGTGCCTCACCTTAGCCAACTGTAAAATAGTAGCAACATCCATCTAGCTCAGGCCTGGAGTGACAATGAAATGAGACTATACGTGTTTTTAGATAAGTGCTTAACCAAAAAGTTAGCCCTTAGAGTGTTCTAAGGCTACTTGATTAGCATAATAACTGGGTTCATAACTGCCTCTTGCTTTTCTTTTTTTCCCCTTAGTACGTATATATTCTGAACATGTACCTCACTCTTTGACAGCTGCACTGCATGCCTCATTATGGACACAGAATAGACACAAGAACAGCAAAGAAAGTGCACCAGTGGCAACACGATTAGCAAGTGCTTATATTGTACAGCACTAGCTACAAGGCTCCATTCTCATCAGTTAATCCTCACAACAGCTCCATGAGATAGATACAATTATCCCATTTCGCAGACCAGGATGCTGAGGTTTAAAAAGTTAAGTAAAATACTCCTAACACACTGAACCACACATTCAGTTGCCCCAAGCCAATCCTACTGCAATAATGAGACAGGCAAAACCTCCCTGATTAATTCTATCATTTTACAAGTTTGCTTCCTTTTCTACAAAAGGGCTTCCTTCCTAATGGCAAAACAAATATACTGTAGTTTTTTTTTTTTAAGTTGTTCATAAGATATATCAATCACTTTAGAAAATTAAAAAAGGGAATATACATTGTGAACTGTAGGATATAATGACCGTTTGAGGTTTTAGATTTAATGTGTCATAAACAAAGGATATACCAAAAAAAAAAAACCTACTGAAAATAAAGGGACTGTGACTGATCTTTTCACACTGATGTTTACATACTCTGCTGTCTTTAATTAAAATAGAAAATTGGGAGTTCCCGTCGTGGCGCAGTGGTTAACGAATCCGACTAGGAACCATGAGGTTGCGGGTTCGGTCCCTGCCCTTGCTCAGTGGGTCAACGATCCGGCGTTGCCGTGAGCTGTGGTGTAGGTTGCAGATGCAGCTCGGATCCCGCGTTGCTGTGGCTCTGGCGTAGGCCGGTGGCTACAGCTCCGATTCAACCCCTAGCCTGGGAACCTCCATATGCCGCGGGAGCGGCCCAAGAAATAGCAACAACAATAACAACAACAAAAAGACAAAAAAAAAAATAGAAAATTGCTTTATTAAAAAGCAGTACATTTAAAAACCTAATGTCCTTCTTCCTTTATAATTTCTTCCTTTGAGAAAAAGATACTCATCAAGTCTTGGCTCTCTGATGCGTATGGCATGAAGTTTAGGTATACAGTGACTTAAAACAAGATTCACAAGTAATTTTCAAAACCACTGTTCTATATTATAACTGCATACCAAAATGTGTAAATATTGGCTACTTGAGCAGGCTATTATGCTGTGAAGGTCCTTTATATTGGAACTTATGATTTGCTATATATTAAAAAGAATACACTGGCTATTTATTTCTACCACCCCCATGGCTGCTTTCAGCAGGGTTCAACATGTTTATATGAATAAATACAAATACTGCACAGGAACTCTTTTTTTTGTAGCTTTAGCAAATATGATCCTCAGATCCTAAAATGCATCCACCAGCAAATTTAAGGAAATATAAGGAAACATGGATTTTGAATATTTGATAATTTTTATGGTCCTAACTCACTAATGGAACTAACAATTGGTCTTCTTTAAAATATCATAAAGGGTATGGATTAACGCTAAAAAAGCTCATTAGTTAATAAAAGAACATCCTGTCACTAATGTGATTCCATAAGGGTATTTTGGGAATCAAGTAAAATAATAAATTTTATATATATATATATATATACACACACACACACAAATACACACACATATACCCTCTCACTTCACACATTGTATCCTTGATAGAGCATAGCTCAATATCCTTTGTGTATGAATATACCATCACAAAATACAAAACAGAATTTTTCATTTAATACTATAATTTGGTGCTAGCAACAAGGACAGTTTTACCAGATCACACGTCCTTCCTTCACGATGTGTAGTAGATTCTAATTCGAATCACAGCTACTAGGACCTGGAGGGTCAAACATTTTAAGAAGTGTGGCAATTCATATTGATTGCCCTTATGATACAATGATCAGATTAGCTATGAGAGTGCTGTGTCATTAAAAAGACAGAAATTATGTGAAATCCGATTTATGGACCACTGTAATACTACAGTGACTCATGTATATTACTTACTCTTGTCCTTCTTTCTTTGGGGAGTTCGTCTTATAAATCAAAAATTTGAATAAAAGGAGACAATTAACCAAAATCCAAGCTGAAATAAAAGCCAATCATCTCTCCCTCAGCGAAATAAATGTTCTGATCTCCATGTATATTTTCGGGTATTAGTACCTTGGAAAGCAACCCAAAAGCTTGTTTTGTTCATATATAGAGGCAAGAAAAAACTCTGAGAACTTAAAAATGCCTCAATTTGATGAAGGAACAGATACACCTCAGGAAAATTTAAGTCCAAAATGGGGCTTTTGGAAAATTTGCATTCAAAAAAATTGTAAGCCTTTGTTATTAGTGAACAATTATTTTAATATATGACAATTAAGTCTCCCATCCATTATTCAATACATTTGAAGAAAAATTTTAAGTGCTAAACTGTACAAATATTTTCTATTATTTTCTCAAGTTTAATCTATAGCAAATAACCATGAGAACTACACCAGTACAAATACAAGATGCCTCCAGAAGGGAAACAGGAGGCATATGCTAGTCCACGTGATCACAAAGTTCAAGTGCACAAAAGTTTCATCAAAAGTCCAGGAAAACTCTCCATCTTCCATTATAAATCTAATAGTAATGCCCATAGAAACCTCTGAGGTCTTCCCATAAAACAAAAGAAAGCTAAATCTTACATGCAACATTTGTTACTTGCAGACAGAGTGGAATTCTCTTGCAGAATTGATGAGCGGGAGATCCCATTGAAACCGCCCTGGAGTTCCAAGTGCAGGTGGTCTAACAGGTAGCGCATGAATTCATGGGCATCCTGCTGCTGATAGCCCCTGGGAACAAACAGAAACAGTCACTGTGTGGCTCTGCCTGCCCACTCCAAACACAGAGAAGGGTGAAGTGCAGGGAAGCACTGCAGCCCTGTGCTCACTGGGAACACGGTGAGTTCCCGAATCCCTCAACTTCATTTCCTTCATGTTTTATACATAAAACTACCATCAAGACAGAATTAAAACAAGTCTGAAAACACGGACTATTAGAATTAATTGGACTTGTGGTGATCTCAACTGACCTCACTTTAGCAAAGAGGCAAACCGAGGGGCAAAAAAAGGGTGACATGCCTAAAGTCCTATGACAGAGTAACAGAGATGGAACTATACCCACATCTCCTGGACGCACACCTTTCCGTTTTCCACATGGCCTATCAGAAGACCCTCAAATGTTAAAATTCCACATCTTACCCTTAGAAAACTAGGTCTAAACCACCACTCTAAGAAATAAGGAATTTAAAACTAAATCTTTAGGTTGAAAGATACTCATTTTTAAACACTGGCTGAAAGGAAGAAAAAAAATATATATATATATATTTTTGTCTTTTTGCCTTTTCTAAGGTCACACCTGCGGCATATGGAGGTTCCCAGGCTAGAGGTCGAATTGGAGCTGTAGCCACTGGCCTACGCCAGAGCCAGAGCAAAGCAGGATCTGAGCCACATCTGCGACCTACACCACAGCTCATGGCAATGCCAGATCCTTAACCCACTGAGCAAGGCCAGGGATCAAACCCACAACCTCATGGTTCCTAGTCAGATTCATTAACCCACTGAGCCATGATGGGAACTCCAAGAAAAATTTTATCTAAAGAGTTAAAGATGCTTAATGTTTCTATGCTTACACCCTAATCTCTTACTCAAAAGACATTATGTAAATAAATACTGTAAAAATGCACTGACTCATACACAATTATGCTCTAGCTTAAAACCTAAATATATACAGCAAAATATTCTCAGGTTACTTCTTACACTATATTCAGTGAGGAAATTAAGTGGAATTTTATGCTAATATAAATCAATAACAAGTGAACAGTAATGAAATGTGATGGAAAAAATGAAGCTGGTACAGTAGAAGGTCATAGAGGTTTATGTAGATAAATCAAGCAATGATAATATCTAAAGTATATTCATAACACCATGGATAGGCAAGAAAGCCTACATTTTGCCATATGGGAGCTTCTTAAGTTTTCTGGTCTGGTCTTGAGTCAAAACTTCCACCACTCTTCTAGATAGTGGTTCCATAAACAAAATTTCTTTTAAGCAGAGTTTCCCTTTTCCTAAAATTTCTCCTATAAATTATAAATTACGGCAATGATCTGCCTAATCAATGGAACTTAAATCAGAAGTCACTTTGGCATATCACTGCAACTTTTTCTAAACTACTTAGCAACCAATTATCAACATACATGTTCAAGTATTTCCTCTAAGACTTATGAATAAAAATATTAAAATTCATAGTCAAAAGTTGGTAGTTCCTTTATCTAAGGATGTGCTTTAAACTTTTCCAATACAACATTTTTTTTTCATGACTCAAACATAAGATTAGTATTTCAGGTCATATCTGAAATTCTAACACATATAAAAAATGTTTTATTTTCTCACCAAAATAACCTAACATCTAATAATTTTCTAAAATGGACTTCATGAAAGCCAGTATCTTGGCTATATCAATTTGCATTTTCACCAAACACATCTCCATCCCTTTTGAAACAATCCGCATAAATTGTTTTAAAACATTAATGAATATTTCCAACCACACCATGATTCTCTTATGTCAAAATACATCTAGTGTTTCTTTTACCATTAGAAATAATTTGTTGACCTATGTGAGATCATGGAACGCTCAGCTTTTTTTAAAGTTAAGTTATAGGCATCTGTTTCAATTTGTGATCTTCAAGCAGAAACGAAAAAGTTTCTTCTAGGACTAGGAAATTTTTCTTATTCTAAGGAGCTATTTACAATACCATTTTTAAGCATTTAAATGAAAACTTTCATTGATTTATCTGAAAGTCTTCATAATTATTCAGTATGTTAAATTCAACAAACTTCAGTTATCTTTTCAATTATTTCCCAATTATACAATCTGGACTTCAGAGTTTCCTCCATAGTTAACTAGGTTTCTCTTGTTTGGTAACGTTAAAAGAAACACTCCTCACGTATGGTGCAGTGCTTAAGTTTTCTATACAAATTATTTCAGAGATGTCACCCAAACAGCTGTTTGTGAATTAGTGAGGAAATGGATTTATGAAGAACCAATTGGTATCTGAATTAAGAGAGAAATGAAGACAAAGGGAGATAATGGTGGATCCAATTTTAACACTTTCCTATATTCACTTGTTTATTGCCTCAGATAAGGGTTACCTCCTCCTTAATGTCTACAGAAAATCTGTCATAAAAATGCTATAAGAAATAACCACTGAAGAGCACACTGGAAATATAAAATGCCTAGAACACCATGAGGCATCCCTTCTGAAAGAGGGGGCTGAGAAAGACACTGCAGAGGCACAGTGTATAGGAACACGGGGGCAACTGTCTCTTTACAAGTTTTGGCACAATGACGCAAGCTGTATTTACCCAAATCTTAAAGAAATGTTCCAATAAAAAACAAAGAAAATGCTACTGCTTAGGTGAAAGGCAGGCATTCCAAATAATAAAACAGATACCAAGTAATACAGGCACACACAAGCACTCTTGTGAGGCTCCAACATGCACAGTTGTGACACACTGCTGTGCACTACTATTTTGTGCTTTTTCGGGACCAGAGCATTCAGTGTAAAATGGCAAAGACCAATACTGAAAAGGATACGCCTCTCCAGAATCAAACTCTCACTCTAGAAAAAACTTCTTCTAAAACACCCAGGATACATTAGAATTTTAGGTTCTGTTCATTTAATTTCACCTGTTTTTACTTTGTTTTGTTTGGCCACACCTGTGGCAGGTGAATTGAATCTGCACCACAGCAGTATCCCAAGCCACAGCAGTGACAATGCTAGGCCCTTAATCTGCTGAGCCACCAAGAAACTCCTTTGTTCAACAATAACATTTAAAATATGTTACTGCTTTGTCCAAATTATCTGCAAAACCAAACTCAGTTAACATAGCTATTCCTATCCAATGTGCGACATCAATCATGACTGAGTTTCTTCTAGACAAAAATATCTACAAGAAAATGAAAAATATAATTTTATGTACAAATATACCCAAAAAATATACAACAGCAAAACTCCTAGTTAGAACTAGAGTTTTATTGCACTTCGCCTTATTGTGCTTTGCAGATACAATGTTTTTACAAATCAAAGGTCTGTGGCAACAAGAGCAAGTAAGTGCCATTTTTCTTTGCCTTTTTTTTTTTTGCTTTTTAGGGCCACACCCGAGGCACATGGAAGTTCCCAGGCTAGGAGTCAAATCGGAGCTATAGCTGCTGGCCTACACCACAGCAACAACACCACCAGACCCGAGCTGCTTCTGCGACCTACACCACATCTCACGGCAATGCTGGATCCTTAACCTACTGAATGAGGCCAGGGATCAAACCGGCATCCTCATGAATAGTAGTTGGATTTGTTTCCACTGTGTCACGATGGGAACTCCCCATTTTTCTAACATTTGTTTACTTTGTGTCTCTACCACATTTTGATAATTCTCACAATATTTTAATGTGACCTGATCTCAGGGAACTTTGATGTTACTATTGTTTTAGGGTACTGCAGACCACACCCACATAAGGCACTGAACTTAATAATGTTTTTTGTGTTCTGACTGCTCCACTGACCAGCTTTTCCACTGTCTCTCTTCCTCTCTTGGGGCTCTCTATTCCATGGGCCACAACAAAATTGAAATAAGGCCAATTAATAATCTTAAAAAGGCCTCCAAGTGCTCAAATCAGGCAGAGTCATACGTCTCTCATTTTAAGTCAAAAGCTAGAAATGATTAAGCACAGTGAATCCTCTTGCACTGTGAGAATTAGATGGCCATGCTGTGAATACAAAAGAAAAGTTCTTGAAGGAAATCAAAAGTGTTACTCAAGGAGTTCCTCCTGCGGCACAGTAAGTTAAGAATCTGGTATTGTCAGTGCAATGGCTTGGGTTGCTGCTGTGGTGCAGATTTGATCCCTGGCTCAGGAACTTCCACATGCCAAGGCTAAAAAAAAAAAAAAAAACAGTGCTACTCCAATAAGGACATGATTGATTAAAAAAAAAAAAATGAAACCCTACTGCTGATAGGGAGAAAGCTGGAGTGACCTGCAGAGAAGATCAAATCAGCCACAACATTCCCTCCATCCAAAGCCTAATCCAGAGCAAGGCCTGAACTCTTCTCAATTCTATGAAGGCTAAGAGAGGTGAGGAATCCGCAGAAGAAAAGTCTGAAGCTAGCAGAACTTGATTAATGAAGTTTAAGGAAAGTAAGCCATCATCATAACACAAGTGTGATATGAAGCAGCAGGTTATCCAGATCTTGCTAAGATCAGTAATAAGGTGGCTACACCAAACAACAGATTTTCAGTGTAAATGAAGCGGCTTATGTTGGAAGTAGACATCATCTAGGACTTCAGAGCTGGAGAGAAGAAGTCACTGCCTGGCTGACTCTCTTGCTAGGGGCTGATGCAGCTGGTGACTTTAAGTTGAAACCGGTGCTCATTTCACATTCCAAAAGTCCTAAGGCCCTTAAGAATTATGCTCAATCTATTCTGCCTGTGCTCTATAAATGGAACAACAGCACATCTGTTTATAACATGACTTACTGAATATTTTAAATCCACTGTTGAGACCTACTGCTCAGAAAAGATTCCTTTCCAAATATTACTGCTCAGTGACAATGCACCTGGTCATGGAAGAGCTCTGCTGGAGATGCATGTTGTTTTCATACCTGCTAACACAACATCCATCCTTTAGTCCATGGATCAAGAAGTCATTTGGACTTTCAAGTCTTACTTAACAAATTCATTTTATAAGGCTACAGCTGCCATAGATGGTGATTCCTCCAATGGATCTGGGCAAAGCAAATTGAAAACATTTTGGAAAGGAGTCACCAGTCTAAATACCATGAAGAACATTCATGATTGATGGTAAGAGAGCAAAATACCAACATTAACAGGACTTTGGAAGAAGCAGATACCAAACCTGATGGATTACTTTGAAAGGTTCAAGATTTCAGTGCAGGAAGTAACTGCAGATGCAATGCAAACAGCAAGAGAACCAGAATCAGAAGTGGATCCTGAATATGTGACTCAGTTGCTGTAATCTCATGATAAAACTTTAAGAGATGAGGAACTGCTTCTTAAAGATGCAGAAAAAAGTGGTTTCATGAGAAGGAATCTACTTCTGGTGAAAAAACTGTGAGGATCTTTGAAATTACAACAAAGGATTTAGAATATTATGTAAACTTAGTTCATAAAGTAGCATCAGAGTTTGAGAGGACTAACTCCAATGTTGAAGGAAGTTCTACTGTGGGTACAAGGCCATCAGCAGCACTGCATGCTACAGAGAAACCATGAAAAAGACAAGTCAGTCGATGCACCTGACTTCAATGCTGTCTGTCTTTAAGAAATTGTCACAGGAATTCTTGTAGTGGCTCAGTGGTTAACAAATCCGATGGGTATCCATGAGGACACAGGTTCATTTCCTGGCTTCGCTCAATGGGTTAAGGATCTGGCGTTGCTGGGAGCTGTGGTATAGGTCGCAGATTCGGCTCGGATCCCACGTTGCTATAGCTGTGGTGTAGGCCAGCAGCTACAGCTCTGATTCAACCCCTAGCCTGGGAATGTCCATATACCACAGATGTGGCCCTAAAAAAACCCAAAAAAACAAAAAAAAAACAAAAAGAAAGAAATTGTCACAGCTACCCCAGTCTTCAGCAACCATCACCCTGATCTATCAACATCAAAATAAGACTCTCCACTAGCACAAAGATATAACTCACTGATGGCTCAGATGATGGTTAGCATTTTTTCAGCAATGAAGTATTTCTAAATTAAGGCATATACTTTTTTTTTTTACATGCTATTGCACATTTAATAAACTGTAGTATAAACATAACTTTTTCATGCACTGGGAAACCAAAAAATTCGTGTGACTAGCTTAACTTTGATGTTTGCTTTATCACAGTGGTCTAGAACTAAACCCACATCTCTGAGGTATACTTGTATTGTATACTTATAAAATATCAATAGCATCATATTTTGTCAAGTTATCTATTTACAATCACTCAAAAAAGATTATTACTAAGTTAAATAGATCTTTGAAAGTATCTACTTCAAAGATCAGATCACTGAAAGGCAATAGAAAAATCTAGTAACTATGGTTGCTCCCAAGAAAATCAATGGATGGGAAACAGAGTAAAAGGAAAATTTCCATTGTGTATAGTTTTTTGACCTTTTGAAATTTTGAACCAAGTGTATTTTGTCTCCTAAAAATAAACTTTAAGGAGCAGGTTAAGGATCTGGTGTTGTCACTGCAGGGCCTCATGTCACTGCTGTGGTACAGGTTCAATCCCCAGCCCAGGAACTTCCACATGCCACAGGCGCAGCAAAAATAAATACTTAAATAATGTAAAAATAAACTTTAAGGTATTTTTAAAGAAATGATGGGAAAAGCGGGGCATACTAGGAAGCCATAAGAAGATGGCAAGTAGATCTATATATATTGGGAAGTTCAAACTCAGGAATAGTTTCCCTACTAAGTAACTAGATTTTGGTTTGAGTAGGAAAAGAGAAAGAAGAACTTTGATGATTTCTATGTCCAAAGCTGTTGATTACATTCAGGGTATTTTTTTTCCTGCATTTATTTAATAGATGAAAGTCGTTCTTACTTCTTTCAGGGTCCTCCTATTTCATTTCAAGGGATCAAATTCCCTAGATATGGTCATATGTTAATCAAGGAAAATGGGCTTTCTAGACTTCAAAAAAATTTTACTTTGGGATTATAAATACTATTAAAATCATAATTCAAAACTCAATCAATTTCCACTTAGGCACATTATAAGAACTTTACCCTGTGCACATAATAGAGGTAACAATTATAAGAAGAAAGCCCTACCTCCCTGCCTCACACCTGGGCATTGTGCAGTGACCCAGCACTACAGCCTTATCCATGATATAATCTCAAGATTTAGATCTAACCAAGAGAAAATTATTCTTTGATTACATGAAAAATGGGAAACAATGTGAATCATTATGGAAGAAAGAGAAAGCCATGCTAAGAAAATACAGACATCCTATTCTGATCAGTCACTGAAGAAACCTAAGAATTCATGTGTACTAGGAATCACTCCAGAAACTCCATGCCAAATTTCTCAGCCTGGTTACTTTTCCCAAAGGTTCTTTCCCTTCATTGGTAGGAATATTAGAATATGCATAATTAAACAACTAAAAACTAAATCATGTTCATAGCTGGGCTAAAGAAACTAGAAAAGGCAGAAATGTAGGCAGTCAGATGAAAATCAGAATTCTACTGAATGAAAATTTTCTTGTTTCTGAAGAGTGAGGGAGGAGTTTCCTTGTAGTCTTATGGTTAGGACTTAGTGCTTTCACTGCTGTGGCCCAGGCTCAAACCCTGGTCTGGGAATTGAAATCCCACATTAAGCTGCTGCACACTATGGCCAAACAAATAAATAAAAATAAGATTAAAAAATTTTTGTTTAAATTTGGTGGTGGTGGGGGGGGGAACGTGACGCAGTGTGGCATGTAGCAGATACTGGGCCAGGGACTGAACCCACACCACAGTATCAACCTGGGGTGCTACAGTGACAACGCCATGTCCTTAAACTGCTGTGCCACAAGGGAACTCCATGAAAAATAATAAAAATTACAAAAAAAGAAAGAGGGAACTGAGTCGCCATGGGAAACAGGTAGAACACTATCAGTATAAAGGTAGTTGGTGGGCTCACTTGAGCATAAGAACAAATTACTATCAACACATCTATCACTGACCAACACAATGAGACCTGGGTTCTAATTCTTGTCCTAATACCTAATAGATATGTAAGACTGAATAACTGCTCATCTGCTTCAGTTTTGTCTTTAACATGGGGATAACACTTCCTAGCTTGATGGGAATTTTTTGTTTCTTAATGAAGATCAGATATAAAATATCTAAAGTGCTTGGCACATAACAAACATTCAACAAACAGAAGAAGCTATTTTATATAATAATGAAACACAAAGATTAAATTGCTATCAAGAGTCTAACTAGGTGATTGCTAGAAATTTTATATAAAGTCCAAACTTGATTAGCAGTAACTTTGCTATTTCTACCCTTCCTATTTAGAGTCAGGAAATTCTAATATTCCTAAAAAATTAGTCTCTCCTGAGAGGAGACTAAAAGGACATGAAACATAAAAGAAGTTTCCTTCAAAACAAAGACCAGGGGTAACTGTCAATGACATCTATTTCTCAAGGCTAGTCTCTTTAGAAAGGCAACAAATCACAGTTTTTGAAGTTATTACCCCTTAAATATTTCTCTATACTATCAATATATCTAAACCACATTAGGCAACACAGCAAGATATACTGCTAAGTTTTACTACAGCATGCTGGTTTTAAAAAAAGGAGAGGGATATAAATTAGGTGCCAAAATCACGACTAATAAGAACCAAAACTTGCTTCAGAAGGATAAAATCAGCAGAAGGTGGCAAAGGCTGTTGTCAAACACCTGCAGTGCTTCAAATCTGCTGTTACCTACAGGGATGACTAGGCTAGGAGAGGCCATAGATCTCTCTGACAGCAGGGCTGTTTGCCTACTCAAGTGAAACCAGATAAAGAGCAAGGAGAACATGGTGACGCTACAGCCACATTAGGAGGTGATCTGTTAATAATACTTTGTTAGCACTGTTACCTTCTGGAAGGTGAATCCCAACAGATTTCTAAGGTCTTCTAAGGTCTTCAGAACACTGAATATAATAGCATAGTTTTCTGCTGATTAAATTTGGATTTTTTTTTTTAGTTGAAACAACAACATGTATGTGATAATTACTGTTCATAAGATTTTGAAAAAAAAAATCAAATTTTGCCCATTGTGTTTTCCTAGAGCTCATATAAGCTATTTCTAAGGGCTTTATTTTTATAACAACAAAATGCCCTACTTTCTGTTACAGACATTTCTAAGATCTGTGTATTATTTAAACACATTTGTCTAGTCAGACATATCCAAATTCTGCTCTTAAAAAAAAAAAAAAAAAAGCAAAACAAAAAAACCACCAGTCTGTATTATTTAGAATACCACCACTTCATTGGAAATTGTTTCAGGAACAATATAAGGACTAATATTAATGTTTTAAATAGAACTTCATTAAATAATACTTACCTAAAATTTGGCATAATCTTCCAAACAACATAAAATAAGGATTCCGGGCTAAATGCAGTCTGGCTCCCTTGCCATAAAGCACAGAGTGTCTTCCTAAACTCTTCTACCAAAGACCTAGAAAAGGAAAGGATGGTAACACCCTCAACATTAGCGAGAGGCTACTATTTCAACATACAATGTCCAACTGTTTAAAATTCATAAGAAAAATGAAAATATAAAAAGGGTTTGGTCTCTTCTGAACTAACTCTTAAGTAAAAGCATCTCAAAAAAACATATAAATAGCAGTAATTACTGACAAAACTAGTGTTTAACCACATGGTGAACTCTGAGTTGCCAAAGTACTGCCATACTTGTATAATAAAGCGATGGATAGATTATAACCCAAATTACTTAAGAATGTACATTTGAAAAAAACTTAGGTAACAGACTCCCTTTTTCCACCTCCTGCATGTCTCCTTCTTGACCCTCACAGGAGCACTTCCTAGACCCAGGGTGTGACTGCTCCTCTCTGCCTCAGAGAGTTGCAGCACCTGCCTCCATACCATTACCTCTCAAATCCAAATCTAAAAGCCAGTTTTGGGGGTCCATTGTGGCTCAGCAGGTTAAAAACTTGACTAGCATCCATGAGGATGCAGGTTTGATCGCTGGCCTCACTCATTGGGTTAAAGGATCCAGCGTTGCCACTGCCGCAAGCTGCAGCACAGGTTGCAGAGGTGGTCAGATCTGGCATTGCTGTGGCTGTGGTATAGGCAGGCAGCTGCAGCTCCAATTCAACCCCTAGCCTGTGAACTTCCACATGCTGCAGGTTCAGCCCTAAAAAGATATGACTTGACCTGGCATCACATGACATGATATAAAATAAGAGCAAGTTTTTTCTCGTGACCACTTTTATTCAGGTGTCTCCAGGTTCCAACAGGAATTTCCTACTGGACTCTCCCTACTGCTTCCCAATATCCATTCGCCCCTTCTTTCACAGAAACAGAACTTCCGCATTTTTCTTGGCACCTGAGCTCCTGCAATAAAAAACTTTGAGCATGTCCCACTTGTGAGAAATTTACTTGAAGAGAAAGAGTGGGCCTTCTTATCAGCCCTTCCTTCTCCTTCCAGCTACAATGAGGATGAAATGGTGATGTTCCAGCACCATCATGGACTGTGTAGATGAGAGCCTCACCCTAAGGATGTGGGACAGACAGCTAGAAGGAGCCTCATGATGGTGTGAAACAAAGCCAGATGGATAACCTCCAACTTTTACATGAGAAAATAAACCAGGGGTTTTTTGTTTGGTTGGTTGAATTGTTTGTTTTTGACCTCATGCACAGGTTCTGGAAGTTCCTGGGCCACAGAAACAGCAATACCAGATCCTTGGCTCACTGAGCCAGGTGGGAGCCCAAGCCTCTGCAGTCAGATTCTTAACGCACTGTCCCACAGCAGGAACTCCTAAACCATGAATGTTTAAGTCACTGTTAGTTTAGGTTTTCTATGCATGTAGGTAAATTGATATACCTTCTCTACTTCAGTGACTCTATCTGTCAAGACAACTACCTACCAACTCATAATCTGGTATTTCAGAGAATCTCAGTGTCTTCTTTTTCAACCCTGGTTATCCAGCAGATTCCTGAGATACAAATTGTATTTTTTACTTCCTAGTACCTGAACCCTCTTCCTATGTTTGATGAACGCCACCTTAAGAGTCTTGCGGAAATCAAATCCTACCTCCTGCTATGGAAGCTAAAAAGGCCAGATCTTGCTTTCTCAACCCCCCTTGCAGCCAGGACTCAGGTACATGGCATGGGTACTGCCCATGTGAAGCAGGAGTTAGGGATGCAAAGAAGCTGGAACAATGCCAAATTCTCTCTGGTGGTAAAAAGCATCATTGGGAGGGCAGGGGCAGCATTAACAGCACCCAGCACTCAACTCAAGTAGTGCTGGCAGTGGGAACTTTGGTGTCGCACTGGGCAGCAGTCCTAATGAGACATCCTTAGGGGGTGCTTAGACTCCAAACCTGAGTTTCTACCCATCCAGTAATGGGTGAAAATGAACAGACATTCCTTTTCTGCCTAAGATGGCCAGAGGCAATTTCTGCAATTTGTAACTAAACCCTAAATGACACTAATGCATCTATAATTCTTATTCTTCCTTAACTTTTGTGCACATGTATTTTTTCCTCCTCATTTCACTGCTATTCCCTCTAACCAATTACTGTGACACATCCTTAAAAGCCGGCATGTTCCAGCTCTTCCTACATGCTGCTACCGAACTCTTAAAACACCAATGCTAGTGCTAACATTCTATCCCTGCTCCAATGTCTGCTCTAATATTCCCTCATATTTTGGCATGCTGTGCACTCCATACCACACACTGTCCTAACATGGTCTATCCTATTCTCCCTCAGCCACCTAGGCAGAACAGTGCCAGATAGTTACATGGCTTTTCAGGATGTGTGGGGATGGAGTGTGCGAGAGCAGGGATGGGCAGGCAGGGAAAACATGACATTAAAATATATACAGATAGGAATTCCTGTTGTGGCTCAGCAGTAACGAACCTGACTAGTACCCATGAGGACGCAGGTTCAATCCTTGGCCTCACTCAGTGGGTTAAGGATCTGGTGTTCTGTGAGCTGTGGTGTAGGTCACAGACGTGGCTCGGATCTCATGTTGCTGTGGCTGTGGTCTAGGCCAGCGGCTACAGCTCCGATTCAACCCCTAGCCTGGGAACTTCCATATACTGCAGGTGCAGCCCTAAAAAGACAAGAAAAAAAAATATATATGTAAATGTGCATATATATGCACACACAGATGGAGTTCCACTGTGGCACAAAAGGATCAGCAGCATCTCCACAACATCAGGACGCAGGTTTGATCCCTGGACTGGCACAGTGGTTTAAAGGATCTGGCAATGCCACAGCTGTGGCATAGGTTACAGCTGTGGCTCGGATCTGATCCCTGGCTCAGGATCTCCATATGCCATGGGGCAGCCAAAAAAATAAAAAATAATAATGTATTAATTATTAATCTATTACACATGAATAAATGATAAATCCTAGCCCTAGTTCAGTAATGTTAGAGATGTTCCTTACAATCATGATACTATGATACATCTTCTGAACCCAAAAGAGAACATGCTGCATTGAATTTGAATACATATTGGTTTGCTTCTCAATAATCACTTGTCATTTTTTTCGTCTTCCATATTAACTAAAAATTGACTGCCCCATAACTAACTGGGTAACTAAAAATTAATATAATTATCCCAGACAGGTTTACCTAACCCTCTAAGACAAATCAATTCACAAAGACTGATGATATTCATGCTCGTCTACCCCTAAAACTGTATTTCATAAACAGATGTCGATTTTAGACTGTCTAAATTCACAGACTCAGTAAGCAGAGTGCTAAATTTATCCAGCCTACTAGGTAGGTAAATAGAAATAAAAGAATTCCAACAATTAAGACTGCCAGCTAGATACTTCAACACAATGTAGTTTTAAAAAATGCAAGTGCCTGTTAACTCAAATAATGCAATGGAAATCATTAGTAAGAGTCATCTGTTCTACAGCTCAAAGCCAGAAAGAACATATTCTTAGACTCACACGTTGTTGTCCCCCTGGCTCCTGGTGTGGTATGTTCGCCTCCCTGCTGTCTTCCCATTCCTTAACTCCACAGCGGGTAGTTCTTTGAAATAACAGCAAAACTGCTCAATGTTACTATTTTAAAAGGAAGGGAAGAAAATTATTATTTTTTAAAATGTACTAAGACTGCAAAGAAACTACTATGAGACCTACATATAGATTTTGGAAATGTGTGATCTTCCAATTTCTCATTAAAATTGTACTCAATACACTGTATTTCCTCATCATGCTTCCTCATTTAGTCCATGAAGAACAACATAAGCAGATGACTTTGCAAAAATAAACAAAGAACTTAAAGCAAAAATCTCTTTTCAAAAAATCCTTAATTCCCCCTTTCATCTGTAGATTATCATTTCTTTCTTTTCAGGATATTTGTTCCCAAGTGTTCAATTATTTCCTCAAATAAAAGGAAACCATGAAACCAACCATATTGTTTAAATACATTCTACAGATTAACAAGAAGAATTCAGTAGTGACTAGAATTTCATCTCTGAGCAAGGAAGAGTCAGTGTCTTTAAGGAGAGATAAGACATGGCTTCTCCTTATTAGCAAGTTGGACTTGATAAAATATTTTATTCTGATCTTTGATGCCACATTAAAATCCTTTAACACAACTTTCAAAATAATTTCTTCTGTGTAACTTAGGTCAGCCTTGTTGTCTATTTTATTTTTAGTGCTCATCTTAAATTTTGAAGATCCTATAAACATCTGATCTTCTAACCATACTTAGGACCCAACTAATGGCTGAATTAAGTTCTCTGAACAAGGTTCTTTATAAACCAGAGGTCTGTAAACTTTGGCCCACAGGACAAATCCGGCCCTGGGCCAGTGAGATTTTACTTTTTTTTTAAAAAACTCAATGAATTTTATTACATTTATAGTTGTACAACAATCATCACAACCCAATTTTATGAGCTTTGACATTTTTCAAATGAATTTTATATTTCCAAAGAGTTGTTTAAAAGGGAGGAGGGTGTTGAAGGGAGGAGGACATGTAAGAGAGACTGGATGTGGCATGCAAAAATGAAAGATATTTATTTAATCTAGCCTTTTACAGAAAGTCGCTGGCCTGTCCTCAAGCCTATTCAGGAAGCAACAGGAATTAAGAATAACAGCTAATAGTTATTTACTGCAAAGCACTGTTCTAAGCACTTCATATAAATTATACAATATATCCCCAACTACCCCATGAGGTAGATTATTATCACCAATTTCACTAATGAGAAAAAGGCACAAGGAATTGAGGTAACCTGCCCAAGTCATTAGACTAGAGTTAGCGGCAGAGACAGGATCTGAATCCAGAGCCTGTGCTCTTAACTATTTCAATAGAAATTAATGTCAGTTACTCCAGCTCTAACTGTAATATTACCTGAGTGACTGAAGGATGGCATTCATGAAACACGTGTTCCCCAAATTTCGAAGACCTGTGGCACAAATGGCAGTGGTACTTCCCTGTAAAATGGAACAAGAAGCAGCCATCAGTAATGCCAAGAGAAGGCCAACTCCTGCAAACATCAAAGCAAAGCAAAGGTCTATATTTGACCTTCAGCATCAAGCAAGTTTGGAATTGTTCCTTTTCTGTACAACGAATATTTCCAATTCTCCATCTGTTTAAGTGTCTAGATGTTTTTAGAAAGATGCTTCTGATCCTAGGATTGTTCTAAATGGGAGTATCTTATGAAAGCTTATGAGGAAATCAGCATTAATAAGTACTGTGGAGTACACAGTGCATAAACCAGGAATATCCTTAAAAGAAGTAAGTTTAAGACTTAATGCCTTTATAAGACTCTATTAAAGCTACTACAAAGTGGAAAAATATAAACATATGTGTCTCAAGTACTTATGTCCCTCAACTTTTAACTCTAAGCCATTCAAGTGACCAATACATGTTTTCTTAACAATGGAATATCAATCCGAAAAAAATGACCTGAATTTCCCTTAAAGACTAAGGCTTAGTGTTCGGATTAGCTGTACAAATGCACCATGACGTCTGACTACTGCACTTGGTCAGTGAATCTACCAATCCAACCCAAATCATCGCCTTAGCTCTTTCTTCCACAAAACTGTAAGTTATTTAATTAAGCGCATGTCTAAACACAGCTAGCATGGCAGCAGAGAGGGAGAAGCAGGGCAAAGTAACTGGTGTATTTAAAAATATTTAGTGATCTTTAAACTTTGTTACTCCATTAATGGTTCACACATCTGCCTAAGAGAGAGAAACCAGAATAAGGAAGCATATTCTCTTATGATGATATTGCATTAATGAAGTCCTAAGAAATAAAACTTACCGAAACATCAGACTCGTAGAATTTGCACTAGGGACCTTTAACAGAAGGAACCAAGGATCCCTGGGATCCTACAGAAACGGAGTAACAAGGTACCTGAGTAGGTGTTAAGAACAAATGCCTGCTAAGGCAGAAGTCCTGACAGAAGGAAGGCACTGGATAGACGGACTTGCTGGGGTATTTAGTCACATCAAGAAACCTTAGTACAAGTGGCAAACATTTTGTAAAATAATCCAAATCCAAGGCACACATTTATGAAAGTTTATAAGGGACAACATTAATGTTAGAGTTGTAATCAGTGACTAGATCTCAACCAATTCTGATATTTGAATAAAGTTTAATTACTTACATTTACTTTTAATAACTTGCTGTTTAGTGATGAGTTTTCCAAAAGTTTTCTTTTCCTATGCCTGTCAGCTGTGAAAGCTGAGCTATTAAAACACAAACATACAGTCAAAAAAACATGAATGCATACATACTGCCCAGCAGGGTAAAGAATAAACGTGGCCATCCTAAGCATCTAGGACATGGAGCACCACCTGGCTGCTTACTCAGGCCAGAAAGTAATTTGTTAGGCCCACAGTGGCCCCCAAGTATTTCAAGTAACTGAGGAATCCAACTTCCCTTGGAAATCCCCACTGCCCCTCCAGCAGGGTGGGACTGGAAGCTGCCACCACCAGGCCCTTCCCAGAAAAATTGGCCAGGTAAACGTGGTCTGTGACACTGTCCCTCTCCACCACCACTCTTACCTACCTAATCACTGGTGAAGCTTTAAACATGACAACACCCATTCCTCATAACAAAAAGGAAACCCTGGTCTGACATAATTATTCTGAGATGAAACATTGTCTCAAATACCTGGCTACTTCTTTCTTAATTCTGATAAAGGTATCATCTTTTTTCTCTATGATATAATCTGAGTTTGTGCAAGGATAAATAAATTACAGGCATAAAGGCATATATCAATTCATTTGATTCAGCTCCGTCCCAAAGCACATTATAAAACAAATCATAATTATCACATAAATTCTGAATTTAAATTATTTAAATTTTTCTTGATGAAAGAGATATTTTGAAGTTCATCAGAAACTAATTCCTATCTACAAAGGGTCACTTTAAGATTATCATGTATCAGGAGAACTAAAGAAAGTAAAAGTTACTATTAAACAACACAGACTTTTAACTCTTCCCCATTTCCAAAAATACTGGGCTAATTAAAAGTAAGTATATAATTATTTTTCTTTCCAGGATTTCCACACGAACTGTTTTCTTTAGAGTATCAGATTAGTTACAGATTCAAATCTGAAAATATTCTTAGGAAACATATCTTCAGGATTGTGTGCATGTCCCTCTCAGTGTGCTGGCAACTACAAGGTAAGAAGGGATCAATCCCATTTGTATTATGATGGTTAAGTTATTCCTTCACAAATTCTGTTAAGTAAAGAAGTTGAGTCACAAGCACAGTAAATATACTACTTAGTGTCAATCCTCAGAGTTAATTTAGTTTTAAACTATATAAATAAAGCCTTTAGCTTTTAAAAATAGAAGCCATCAAATTTTATCATCAGTGATTCTGGAAATGGCAGAATACTTTAGATCCATGCTATTTAATACGGTAGCCACTCACCACATGTGGCTACATAAATTTAAATTAAATAAACTTAAATTCCTGAATGTCCTGTTTTCTCTTTGGCTTCTTTGTCATTGAGATGATAAGTCTTTTCTTAGAGAAAACTATGAAGGGCAGGAAAAATAACTTGGTAGCTACCCACTTCTACCACATAGAATCAAGTCAGTAAGATCTTTACAATGACATCACCACATCAAAGAGTGATATTACATAAATTACTGCAGGAATCTCCTACTTCACAGTTAACTGTGACAATTTCAGACAAAATTCAGTATTTTGGATCATGTATCTGTACCTGTGTCTCTAACCCTAGATGGGGCTCCTGATGCTTTGTTCAAATTAAAAGAAGGGAAGAGAAAAAAGAGAAGAACCACAAGAGGACAATCCAAAAAGTACTTATACTCTAGGAGTTCTAATTAGTTTAGATTTTAAAGAAATCCATTCTTCTTCCCTTATCAGCTTATAACCCATTTAGTCAGAGACATGCAAGGAGACTTTGGTTAACCAAAGAGAGACAGTGTTTCACTCCAAGAACTTACGTTATTCCCTCTCAGAACACAATTTTAAAATATTCTAATTGGCTTTACATGTAGGTTTTCTAAGGGACTCCCATTTTTTGCATGTTCTCACAATATCTTTTACACATCAACCATCGAAATAAATCAGATGGCACCTGATGATTACTGGTGATATGCACAAATGTCACCTGAGTCAGCAATCATTCCAAGGCCATGCTTCTATCCACTGAAGTTTCAAAGATACTACTACTGGGGTTTCTGTTTACTGCTTGAATTTTGGCTCCAGTGAGTTTTATCTGACTAACCTATTTGGCTACAGCAAAAAAAAAAAAAAAAAAAATCTATTCACATATGTAGTTCAATTTCTTTATGACAAAGCATTTCATAGCCTCTTATGCTTTACTGACAATACACTCCCCCTCAAAAAAAAAAAAAAAAAAAGAAACTAGGATATTATGCTATTGCAGATGCAAAGCAAACGATAATATAATGAAACTTAATTTCCCTTAAAAAATGAGACATACATTTCAGAGCTTCTAAGAAGACTTTATAACACATTTGATAAGGTTTTCTAATAGCAAAGGAAACTTGATAATGATTTTGTATTATTTTCTTCTCTTCCCTTGCAGATAAACTGAGTAGCTTATAAGTTGGTAGGTAATAACTAAAAAACAGGCTCTGGAGCCCTTGGATGTGGTTTAAGATAAATATTAAATGAAACAAATGCTAAGCTATAATAAAAACCTATTGACATTTTCAAATACCCAAATCCAAACTTTATTTTGTTCACAGTTCGATGACACTAAAAACATGATGAAGTTGTAGAACTCATAAACAAAAATCCACTCAGAAACTGTAAAAGGCCCCTCAACCCCATTCCATCCCCTTTCCCAAGGCCTACTACTTACTTTTCCAAGTTCTGTAAGTGTTCTCTGACTTTCTGTACCAGTCCCAGCTTGGTGTCATTAACCACAAAATCATCACAGCGATAACTGCAAGGAAAATATTAATCAATGTGTGTAAAGAGCTTGAGGAAACCACAGTAATGAAATCACTAAAAGGCCTGGCTGCTGCCAAGATGATCACATGGCTCTGCAGGCAGTTACTGTCGGTGGTGAGTTTAAAGAGGACTTGGAATTCACAATGGAATGTTTTTTAAGAGCCTTTTTTAAAAAGCCACGTAGGCAATGAACATTAGCTTCTTTTCATATTTTTACTCAAAGGCTCTTCAATTCCTCTTTCAAAAATGAAATAAGCTGCTACACGTGTGATATTCTTTGTAGTGGTGCATAATACATGGAAAATGAAATACAAAGCACCAATTCGATTGATGTTGTATAAAGCCTAAAGCTTTAACATGATACTTCCCAATTCAAATTAATGGGGAGTTTGGGGGTGGGGGTGGGGGGCTAAGGAGAGATTTAAGTGAAAAGAGGGAAAAGGTAATTAGCCTCTAGGGATATTTGAATAAAAAATTAAAAGCTATACATTTTACACAACTTAATTCAAATGAATTGAATTCAGATGGTTGAGAAGAATGAATCTTTTCATTCAGAGGTGTTAGGAAACAAAATTATAAAACAGTGGCTACATCATTCCGGAAACAGATAAAATGATTTGAAGACCTTTAAGGTGTTCTTTAAAACTGATATTGTAGTGTGTATGTGTGTGTGCGTGTTTTAGCAAGTCAAAAAGCAAATAATATAATGAATCACACATAATAAACTTTTAACTTGTACATTAGCAATCAGTTTTTTTTTCCTGGCATAAAGCCAATTTTAACAAAGACAACATACACACTAGTACCAACATATTTTTTTTGAACTGCAGCTTTGTGTAAAACTACTTATTATAAGTACCAAAGAATAATGACAATAAGACTACCATTCTGAGCAAACAAAACTTTGAATGCATAGCAATTAAGTAAAAATTAGGTCACCTCTGGCAGAATCCAAAAAATATTTCTTACAAATGTGAAACCAATCTATTAAAAAACTGAAAAGAAGATGAAGAAAAGTAGTTAAAAAAAAAAAAAGATTACACAGAAAAAGCATGGCTTGTCTTTTATTCACAGGGGTCAAAATATAAGTGGGTGCTTTTGAAAACTTTAAAAAAAATATATGTAATATTTAACACGCCCCTCCCCATTAACTGACCACCTATGCTATCAATCCAGAGTTCTCCAAGTTCCCATGGTCAATCCCTAACATTTCTATAAATAGCAAAAGCTACCTTTTTTTTTTTTTTTTGTCTTTTTCGGGCCGCGCCCTCGGCATAATGGAAGTTCCCAGGCTAGGGGTCTAATCAGAGCTACAGCTGCTGGCCTACACCACAGCTCATGGCAACGCTGGGTCCTTAACCCACTGAGCAAAGCCAGGGATTGGACCCACAACCTCATGGTTCCTAGTCAGATTCATTTCCGCTTCGCCACAATGGGAACTTCAGCAAAAGCTACCTTTACATCTTAGACTGTTTCCCTATCATCAAAGTTAGACAAGCAAGTTTCTATCAAGACAGACAAGGACCATGTATGACATCAAAAATGTGGATTTATTGGAATTATTTCCCTTATTTGTTCCACTGCACATTAACATATTGAAAATATTTGTGCTCTAAAGTAGACTGTATCATGGATGCAGTTTTTAAAATTGTTCAGTATGCATGTGCAAATGCTATGACTCATCACCAGTTTATGGACCTGTTAAAAGAAACAGAAAATAATGAACTGAATGACTATATATTCTTTGCCAATGTTCACTGCTTGAGTCATGGAAGAATTTTACAAAGGTTTACTGTACATTAACTCTAAGTCAAGATTTTCTTGAAAGAGAAGGAACCTTTAATACTCAATAAAGAGAAAACATCACATTGTGATTTATTTTTCACCTGTATCACACTGCACATGAATGAGCTAAATTTAAAGATCCAAGGAGAGAGAAGACTTTTTTGTGACCTATACAGACAGGTATGCAAATTTATGTTAAATTTAAACTTTTCATAATACAAATCAAAAATGATTTTATACATTTCAACGTATAGAACAAATATGCATAAGATTTTAACTACAATAGCATATTATAAGTTGGGGTGCCAAATCTAAAAGAAAATTCAAAGAATGCTTTGTTGATATGGATAAATTTAGAACTGATTTTCAGTTTACATAATGGCCTTTTGAATTTGATGTTGATAATACTGAGTTGTTAAAAGAGTTAGTGGATTTTATTTAAGTTAGGTACAGTTTTGAAACTGATGTGCTTTTACTTCAGAGTCAAATCAATTATTCTAAAAAGGTGAGTCAGTTTTGTCAATATAGATGCCAGTATTAAAGAAAATGGGTTTTTTGGTACTTTATTCATTTATTGGAAAAATGTTAACAGTGTTTGGAACCTACGTGTTTAACTACAACTTTTATGACTACAGGTCAAGCACTTCCAATGAAAAGTTAGCATTTTTTTTTTTTAATGCTTTTTAGGGCCGCACCTGTGGCATATGGAGGTTACCAGGCTAGGGGTCTAATCCGAGCTACAGCTGCTGGCCTAAACCACAGTCACAGCAATGCCAGATCTGAGCCGCATCTGCAACCTACACCATAGCTCACAACAACGCCAAATCCTTAACCCACTGAGCAAGGCCAGGGATCGAACCCACAACCTCATGGTTCCTAGTCAGATTTGTTTCCACTGGACCTTGATGGGAATGCCGAAAAGTTAGCATCTTAATGGAGATGTGCTATACATATAAAATATATATTAGATTTTGGAGGTTTCATATGAAAAAAATGTGGAAACTATTAGTAATGTGATATGCATTACCATGTTGACATGATAATATTTTGGAAAACCGAGTTGAATAAGATACACAATTAAGGAGTTCCTGCTGTGGCACAACAGGATTGGAGGCATCTTGGGAGCACTGGGATGCTGGTTCCATCCCTGGCCCAGCACAGTAGGTTAAGGATCTGGTGTTGCTGTCTCTGCAGCTTAAGCTACAACTGAGGCTCAGATTTGATCCCTAGCCCAGGAACTCCATAGGCCATGGGATGGCCACAAAAAAAAAAAAAAAAAAAAATTATACAATTAAAATTAACTTGTTTCTCTTTGCATTTTTAATGTCACTACTAGAAAATTTACTATTACTTAACGTGATAAATTATTTCTGCTGGACAGCCTTGCTAGTCTAAAGAATATCTAAGACACTAGCTGCTCTTCTGCCCTATAATACTACCCAATATCATAAAGAGGTAACAAATATAACTTTACTGAACTACATGAATGAACTAAATTTAAAGGAATCAGTTTTATTGGCTGGATTTGTTTTCACTGGCTTAAAGCATTTTAAGTTTTCACAATTGTCCTGCATTTTTCAAGAGTCAATTTTAGGTCTTCTTAAAGTCATTATCAAGGACAATTCTAAGATTCTAACTTTTGTACTGTGTGAATTTACCACACCGTGCAAGTGTTCCTTGATGATGATAAAAGGAAAGCACCTGCTTTCACAGGACAAAACTTCCAGGAGTGTCTGGCATGTGGCAGAGGATCAATCAATGTCAGCTTCCTTCCACTGTGTAATCAGGGCTGCCTCACAGCACACCCTTCTCTAGCTGCCCCCATTCCCCTGTTTTGATTTCTTCTTCCTCTCTGGCCCAGAGGCCAAAAGAAAATAAGTAACAAAGGTAGGAAATAAATAAGAATTTAAATGTTGTCTGCTTGCCATAATCTTTAACTGAGACACTGATTCAAACTGGAAACTATCCCACTAATACTGGGATAAAAAAAAAGTCCCAAGGCAAACAGAAGGATTTAAAGTAAACAAGCTCAGCAGAAATGAATCTGACTGGCATCCATGAGGACAAAGGTTCGAGCCCTGGCCTCACTCAGTGGGTTAAGGATCTAGCATTGTCATAAGCTGTGGTGTAGGTCGAAGACGAGGCTCAGATCCTGCATTGCTGTAGCTGTGGTGAGGGCCAGTGGCTACAGCTCCAATTAGAACCCTAGCCTGGGAACCTCCATATGCCATGGGTGTGGCCCTAAAAAGATTAAAAAATAATAATAATAAACAAGTTATAAAATCTCTTCCTGGTTTACAATTGTGTTGAAACTATCAGGTCAGAATTATGCTTATCTCTGTTAACACCTGAAAAAAAATTTAGCCATGATTCTTAGTTTTCACTTCAAGGAGATTTTACATCAAAATAAGAATTACAAAAAAGTACATTACTTGTAGGTCATGTTGCAAAGTTTCTAGATTGGTCCCCTGAAACTTGGAATGCATTTCCAATTGTGAAATCAATATGGTTATAAAATATGGTTAAATGTCATAGGGTGAAAATACACCTGCTTCACAAAATGTAACTGAAATAATATTATAAAAAGTTTTTACTCCTCTTTTTCTTATTCCTACTGAGAAACTGGAGCAGAGGTCTAGGTTTCAGCATCCCTTCACACAAACGGGACTTCATGTGTTTAACAAACACAAGTCAGGAACTACCTACACTGTACCACCAACTTTTAGGCTATTAAATTAATACTTAAGCAAGTGGTTTGGTTTGGTTTGGTCTGGTTTTTTTGGCTATGCCCATGGCATGTGGAAGATCCCAGGCCAGAGACTGAACCCATGCCACAGTAGTGGCAGCGACCCAAGCTGTTACAGTGACGACACTAGATCCTTAACCAGCTGTATCACAGAACTCTTAAACAGGTTTTAATTTAGTGATTTTAGATGATTCTTCAAGTAAAGATGGGATTTACCTCTAAAAGACTACTTGTCAGATAAGAAAAACATTTACTTCTGTATTTACTAAAAAAGAAAGCACTGTTAAAGAAAAATTGCAAAAAAAAAAAAAAAAGGAGTTCCCATCATGGCTCTCAGTGGAAATGAATCTGACTAGCATCCATGAGGACTCAGGTCCAATCCCTGGGCATTGCCCTGAGCTGTGGTGTTGCTGTGGTTGCGGTGGAGATGAGCCACTACTGCTCCAATTCGACCCCTAGCCTGGAAACCTCCATATGCCACAGGGGTAACCCTAAAAAAAGACCAAAAAAAAAAAAAAAAAAGAAAGAAAGAAAGAAAGGAAAAGAAAATTTGGAGTTCCCCTCAAGGCTTAGCAGAAACAAATCTGACCAGTATCCATGAGGATGCAGGTTCGATCCCTGGCCTTGCTCAGTAGGTTAAGGATCTGGCATTACCGTGAGCTGTGGTGTAGGTCACAGATGGGGCTCAGATGTGGCACTGCTGTGGCTGTGGCAAGGGCCAGCAGATGTAGCTCCAGTTGGACCCCTAGCCTGGGAACCCCTTTGTGCCAAGGGTACGGCCATAAAAAGACCAAAAAGAAAAAAAAAGCAAAGAAAATTTAAGTGAACTGAACACAAAAGACAAAAAAGTAATACTCAGAAATCATATTAGGCAACATATTAGATATGTTAGATAAGGAATCAGAAACAAAAAAGGCAAGGAAGGAGAAGGATTGGTATTTTTCTCCACTTCTAACACCTTGAGATGAACTACACTATCATCTTGGCTATGCAAAAACTAGTCTCAAACCAAATTCCCTGAGTCAAATATAATGCTAAAAGAGTTTTAAAGTGCTTTAAGCCAATAGTTAATAAGCTAATTAAATGCAGAGAAGGGTATTATGTGTATATGCTATTAAAAGCAAAAGATAAACAATTAATTTACTACATTGCACTAAAGGGTAGCAGGTAAACAGGTAGCAGGTAAATGTTCCTAAGAAACACAAGTTTTATACATACTAGTATATAATTAGTAAAAAATGGATAAAATCACTTATTTCAAAACCTGCTTATTCTAATAGCAAAACTGTTCAATTTCTTCATTACATTGATTACATATTTTTAAATTTAGGGTGGTTTTTCTGGCCACACTCATGACATATGAAAGTTTCCAGGCCAGAAATCAAATCCCTGTACCTGGTCAGGGACTGAATCCATCCCTCAGCATCAGTCTGAGCCACCGCAGAAACAATGCTGGATCTTTAAACCGCTGTGCCACAGTGGGAACTCCTAGATTTTGATTCTTTTCTAATTTCTAGCATCTAATTATGCCTAATCCTATTTAATTTTCTTTCTATAATCTCCCCTAAACTCACCTTTTCCCTTCTCCATTTCAACTAATATTTTATTCTATATCTTGGTTATTCTCCATGGTGTGATATCTTCCCCCACCCCAATAGAGTAGCTTTCAAATCCACAGATATCTGTAGCTAAATTAAGCTATAGTATTTGATGGTCCCTGCAATGTCGACTTTACTTAAATTTTCTTCTCTCTCACCTTTCCCTCCCAATCTTTCCTTTCACTTCGCTGTTACCTGCTTTATGTTTAGATTTAAGCTTTCATCACATACACTACCAACTCCCTTACGATCTTTCAATATTCTCTATGTAGCACAATTCACTTGTTCAATGGCAAAAAAAAATTATCCCTTTCTTGGTCATCCCCACCTGTACTTTCTTTCCCCGTTCTCCAAAAATAAACACATTCAGCATAGCTCAATCACTTTCCTGTCCTAATTTAATACGGGTTTACTTCCTTTAAAAATTCTAATTTTAGAAACACTTGTTTCCTTCCTATTTCGCTTTGCACCTCATGCCCCCTCTAATTATAAAAGGCAAAACACCAGTCTACAAAGATGCAACCTTCAAATTATTTTCAGTGGCTTCTAATCAGGTTAAAAAAAAAAACAAACCACAAAACTGAGCATCCACCACCCCAATATATGTACATGTTTGGATTAATTATATACATAATCTAACTTATGTATCTAAGTATGTGTACAGTAAAAAGAAAAAAAGAATGAGCTATAGATGAAATAAAACATTTTAAAATGTCTTGCTTTCGTGATGTCCTCATAACAGAAACTAATGTCTCAAAGTACAATACACACATAGGATGAGCTTTGACATTAGTGATAATGGATTTCATATGATCTCAAACTTTCTGTCCAAACACAGATCTGATTAGTCTGTGTTTTCATTAGATGGCCAATATTTTTACTTTGTGATGTATTTGATGAGCTCAGAGTAGGAATGTATGTCAGCTTGCCTTTTCCTTGTTCACCAGTATTTGTGTTAGTATTATTACTGTTACTATCTTGGAGGATTTTTCTTCTTGTAAAAATATTTTAAAATATGTTATCCATTGGATAAGGGTTGATTTTTGGTAAAGCTAAACAAGTCCATGTAAGTAGGCAGACAAAAACTGTAATATGCTGCACAATGCTAAAAGTGAACAAGGTGGGGACACCACCTGGGAAGCTCTGATGCAGGACACTCCATTGGGAGTTCATGACACATAACCATCTCGTCTACAAAACACTGGCAGTAGGTATATTAAATTATTTACCAAAGTGCTTTTTTTTTTAGATAAAAACTCTTAATAGAAGTTCTGATATTTTCTTGTCATATCTTCAAGCGCATTATTTTAGAGACCACTGGCACTAAAATCTGGGTCCCTAACATATAGCAGGTTTCTCAATTAATATTTATTTATTGAATAAAAGCAACATATCGATCCACTACTCTGGTGTTTTTGAAGCTTGTTCACATTATGTTTGGGGGCCATAATGTTAATTGGACCCTGTCTCTAATAAAAGTTTTCAAAGTGAAAATTTGGGAGGGGAAGGAACTTTTTATAATGCCAAGTTTTTTCCATAAAGGATCTATATTTTCACTTTCTATCTTTCTTTTTCTTTTTTTTTTTTTTTTGTCTTTTGTCTTTTTGTTGTTGTTGTTGTTGTTGCTGCTATTTCTTGGGCCGCTGCTGCAGCATATGGGGGTTCCCAGGCTAGGGGTTGAATCAGAGCTGTAGCCACCGGCCTACGCCAGAGCCGCAGCAACGCGGGATCCGAGCCGCGCCTGCAACCTACACCACAGCTCACGGCAACGCCGGATCGTTAACCCACTGAGCAAGGGCAGGGACCGAACCCGTAACCTCATGGTTCCTAGTCGGATTCGTTAACCACTGCGCCACGACGGGAACTCCCTCTATCTTTCTTTAGTACATTTATTCCTAGTAGTAGTTTATAGTTTTTGTCATTATTTTGAATGTTTGTTTTTGTGTGTTTGGTCATTTCCATTTTTAACTAATGACTGCTCATGAAGAGAAAACTATTAGTTTTTGTATACTTGTATCACCATTTCAAAATTTCTTATTAATTCTACTAGCTTTCTACTAAAGTCCCCTTGAATTTTCTGGGCATCTCATTGCGTAATTTGAAAACAAGTAATTTTTCTTTTCCAATATTTATACTAATTATTTACTTATTCTGCCTTATTTCAATGGCTAGAACCACCAAAACAAAGCTTAGTAATAGTGACAATGTACATGATGATGGTCTTATTTCTGATGTTAATGGAAATGGCTTTAGAATTTCATCAATTTGCATACAATGTTTGCTTTCTTTTGGAGGGGAAGTATCATGTTTTAACAGTTTCCTTTTCTCTTTCTTTTTTTCTTTTTTTTTTTTGCCTTTTGTCCTTTTAGGTCCATACCTGTGGCATATGGAGGTTCCCAGGCTAGGGGTCTAATCAGAGCTATAGCTGCCGGCCTGCGCCACAGCCAAGGCAACACCAGATGCGAGCCGAGTCTTTGACTTACACCACAGCTCACGGCAAGTCCGGATCCTTAACCCACTGAGCGAGGCCAGGGATCAAACCCGTAACCTCATGGTTCCTAGTCAGATTCATTTCTGCTGCGCCATGACAGGAACTCCTTATTTCAATGTTATTAATTTTTTTAATCAGAAATGGTTTATTATAAATGTATTTTTGCTTCTAATGGTACAATAATCTGGGGTTCCCTTGAACAATGAATATGTTAGCAGACTTACAAAATTAACTCAGTAATTGTATAATTTTTCTTTCTGACACATCTTACTGGGTTAGATTTGCCTTAAGGTATACTTATTTACAACTATTTTAATTAATGAAATTGATTTTTTGGAATTTCTATCAGATTTCCGTCTTTAAGGTTTTGAAAGTTCTGTAATATTTACAATACTCTGGGTTAAATTTTAATAGTTCAGGCTGCATGGTCTGATATAGCAGCTACCAGCCACATGTGGCAATTTAAACAAAAACATTCAATTCCTCAGCCCCACCAGCCACTTTTTTTCTTCTCACCAGCCACTTTTAACTGCTAAACTGCTATCATATTGAATGGCACAGATGTCACACCCAAAACAGAAAAACCTCTTCCGTCGCTTTAAATTTCTACTAAAACTTTTCCCATTCCGGCTGTTTGTGCTACTGAAGCTACCCAAATGATAAGGCTCCAGAGCATATTCTTGAACTAAGAAAGTACTCCCAGACCAAACCATTCTTCACCCACATGAAATGAGAAGCAGTCATCATACAAACAAAACTGATTTTTTATGCAACAGTAAAGAAACAAGTCCTTTAATCTACTGGCTACAAAGCAATCTTTATACAGTAAGTTGTGTATAATAAATACTAACACCAAAAAAAAAAAAAAACCCAGACCAAAAAAAGTACCTCTTGAGATGTGGCAATGGCAAATTGATCGCTAAGTTTTAAATTTCTTTTCCTTGTATAATAGAGAATATAATATGATAGAGGAAACTCTGACCTCTGGCTTTGTTATAAACGACAGACATAGATACAGAAAACAAAAAACAAATAAGAAAAAGCTGATATTCTAGTCACTCCATCTATTTCAAAACAAAAAACATTAAGTAGAAAGAACCCTTTCAGAAAAAAAGCTTATTTTTAAGTTCTTTTATTCAATTCTAATGCATTGCCATCAACTAAAGCAATTTTGGAAAATTAGAAAACTACCTACAGAGAAAACCCATTTCCTTTGTTAAAAACAGACAAGTACCACCTTATTAAGAAAGAGCCTTTTGTTTTCAGACCATGTATTAAAAAGTTTCTTTTTAATGAAACTTCAAAATACTGTTTTTAAATTTAAAAAAATTTTCCCATTCTCTAGTCTTTAAAACACTGAAAATTTGTGACCAAAAACTTTAAGAATAGTCAACAAAAGATCCTCTCCTGTTTAATTTTTAATCACAAGTGCCTTTGAAAATGATTCAGTATCACTTTAACCCCACAAATAAAAGCTTTATTTTTATTAGTTCTAATTAAAACTCTACTTTTGGAGTTCTCTTGTGGCTCAGCAGGTTAAGAATCGGCATTGTCACTGTAGCAGCTCAGGTCACTGCTGTGGCGTGGGTTTGATCCCTGCCTCAGGAACTTCCACATGCATGGGTGCAGCCAAAAAATAAAAACTATTTTTATAGGTCCTTAGAATCTAAAATACAAGTCCTTTTTCCATACATATGAATTGATGCAGATTTCATAATATTCCTTTGTATGAAAAGAGGGCTTTAAAACATTACCCTGCCAAGGAAGCAAAAATTGTTGTAATTTAGTTTTAATATTTCTTTCATATTTTGAATTCTTAGAAATTCAGCTACTGTTGATGAGTTGATGAGACTATGTCAGATGCCAAAAATTATTTGTTCAGTATTTTAAATCTATTAACTCCAAATGTCTATCTACATAAGAAGTCAAATAAAAGTTCCTCATTTTAATCTTTGCTTCTTCTCAATTTTAATCTTTCTTTCTTTTGAATATAATAATGTATGCTATGAATAATTCTATTTGTATTGACTGAGGGAGGGAATTTGGGGTGGGAGGAAAAAAAATATTACCGAACATACAACTGATGTGAACACTTGCCCTTGTGCGAAAATCTTGAGATTTTCACTTTTATTAAAATCTTCATTTGTCTCCTAAAGGAGTGGGTTTGTTTCAAAACAAAATTATTCCTTTTGATGTTGCTTTCCCTCTTTTGAAATCACGACCCAGTTTTACATTGTTCTGCTTGGTTAATCTCTGCTTCCTCTAGACACCTAGTTTATATCAGAAGTAAAGGGAGCTGCTCTGCAAGGGTGTTCCTCTCGGGAAATAAATGGAATAGCTCACATACGCTGTAATTTGAATCTTCTTCAAGAAAAACGTTCTGCAGCTCTTCAGTCCTCCAAGAGGATCAGGAGAGCACAGCAATGTAGATTTGGTATAACCTTCCCCGTTTTGGAAGATAGTTAACAAAATTCAATCTTTCAAACATCTACTGCCTGTTCTGCATGATGCAAAGATTTGACATATGTTTCCTGCAGTCCCCAAGGACATTTACAAATAACTAATGTGCAGCACGAAATTACAAGTATCCTAAGAACTATGAGTTTAGGAGAGATTATATTCAGCTACAATTGGAGCTGAGAAGGGAGTGCAGACAGCTTCATAAAGGATATGCAAAGATCAGACAGGGCAGGGACTCTTGGAAAAGGGAAAATAAGGATAGAAAAACCCTAAGCCTCAGAACAAGCTTCAACTTCCTCAGAGCACAGAGCACATGGAAAAGGAACTTTAACATTAGCTACAGTCGAAATATTTTTACTATAGCATAGTAATTAATAATCAAATTAAATCTAATACACCAGTATTCTACCTCTGAAGCAAACTATTCAGTCTAACCACAAGAAATTTCTGTACAAGGAAAATTTACAAGGTGAAGCGAAACTACTAAGGTGCACTGGGAAAAAACACATGCCCGCACCATATAGAAGAAGAAAACCTTTTTTGTTTGTCTCTTAATTATACTGAAGTGTAGGCAAAATGTTAATTTAAACTACAGCTTCATCAGTTTACTACTATTGCAGATTCCCTTTAGGCTGTCAGTTTAATGCTACAGGGTAATTCTCTGGCATTTTCTTCTAAAGCCACAAATGAGATGGTTATGTGACCAGCTGCAGCTCCCTTCCTGCATTTCAGAAGCTCTGGGTGTCCACACAGACAGCTCTGTATAACTTCACACAAAAGACTGGCAATTATCCAAGAAGCCCCTGCCATGGTGTATATTCCCCAAGGTTCAAGATTTGCCATTTAATTCCAATCCACCCATGAAACAACTTGTACTTTAACACACTATACCAATATAAAACAAATTAAATTCTAATGCTAATTAATAAAGGTATTCCTCCAAAATGCAATTACAAAGTAATTAAAGTATATAATCTATATTTTTAAAGAGACCTACAAATATAATTCCATTCCATTAAGAAAATTGCAACATAATTCCTTAACTCTCCTCAGTTACTATTTCCTCATAATCTTACCAACAGCAAAAAAACCCCACTGCCACAGGATTTAGTTGTATTGCCAAACTTCCCCATTATGTATTTCACGCACATTGCTAACTGAAAATCAAGAAGCATGTTTTCAACATCTGGTACATACAGGCTGACATGACCTATAATGACTATTATGAGACAGATACCTCAAGAATGATCTTAATTTCTGCTGTCTAAAGAGAAATACAATCTGATAGAAACACGTGATTCTGTCAATTAGGTAGCTATGTCATTCTAGTATATAAGTGTCCTGAGGGAAAGGGGGAAAAACTAAAGCAAACACTTTAACAGCTTGGCTAACACAGCTTTTGCAGGAAGGAGTAATTTATAAGAGCAAATAGCAATAAACTGAACACTAAGTCTTGTATAAAAATCCTGGGGAGATTTTCACTTTTACTGACATCTTCATCTACCTCTAGGTTGTCTCTTCCACATCTGGACATCTTCTACACAAAGGATCACTGACATAGTAGTGATCTGGATGACTAAACCTTACAATGTTTTATTCAACAACCACAATGTAATGGTGTCAACCTGTAAAAGTGTAAACTTGGGAAGCCACTGACTTTCTCCCTTCCTTTTGATGAACACCTTTCTATAATACAATCATCAACTAAGGATGATATAGAAAGGATTAGCACACAATTTCAGCAGAAAGCATTAATTGAAAGGGATAGCTGGATTTTAAATCCCCACCCTTGTTCAGTACTGCCTTGACATTCAGGGGCTATATGCTTCCCCGCCAAAAAAGGGGGGATCTTTTCAATGTCTTGGGTTGTTTTTTTTTTTCCTCTCAATTTCAAAAACCTTCTGAATTCAGTACAATGACTAAAACAATAAAGACTTATCCCTAATTTACTGGTCAAGGAAAGCAATTTACTTCATAATAAAGTTAAAACTATAAAATAAACTTTTTGAGCATATCAAATGAATACGGATTTATTGAATATCAACTGTAACCTAAATAACCTGATCTACTAAGAAAAATACTTCATTGTTATTTATGATACAAACATGAGTATTATATTACCAAGAGAGAACAGGGTCTCCAGTATCCTTTTAAAGAATGTGATATTTAAAAAAAAATTAGCCTAAAAGGCTACATACAAAATTCCTGACATTTATCTACAGAAGAGGACAGTGGAACTGTGCTGAAACAGGGTAGACTGTCAAAATAATTTTTTAAATTGAGAAGTTAACATTTTAAGATTATATAACAAAATGTTAACGGGACAGTAGGAACATGTGTTTTTATTGGGGAGGGGGACACTTGAGTTTTTATCATCTTATTCTTCAATTAAAAAGAAAGCAAGAAAAGAAAAGGAACTATAATGAACAACAACAAATAGTTATTTTTCATTTCCTGAAGCTTACTGGGATGGGAAAGAAACAGAGGCCTAGAGGTTGAAAGGGCAATGCAAAGTTAAATCTAAATGAATAAGGACAGACATTCCTGATGGCCCCAGTCCTCTGTAAATCCTAACAGGACTAAAAAGCAGAAAAGGCAAGTCCCAACTGGTTCAGAGACTGGGGGGAGGGGAAAGAACGAGGAAGATGAGAAAACACTTGGCACCCACATAATAAAGGTATATCATTTTCAGAAAATATTAATACTTACCAATATGTACTGTAGCTACTGCAATCCATACACACTGTGTGCTGAGCTTTTTCTTGCTTTTCTGATTTCTTATGATTGGTTAAAGGTATTTGTGCATCTTCATAATGTTTTTTTGCATGGCCATTCACATACCTTACAAAAATCAAATGAAAATTTATTTTAATCTAAATATTGCTTTGGAAGTTAAAGCAGTAGGAGGTGGTAATAAACGTAGATGGTTAAAATGAGAATGAATTCTTCCTAATAAGAGCATTTGATCCTATAAGAGCATTCAATCATTTAGTGCCTTATTAAGCTGAGTACTTAAAATATGCTCTTTTCTGCAATCAAATACAGTCAACTTTTAATTATACACAAGACTAAGGCCAGGCAAGGAAAGGCGTTACCTATGCAAATCGGTTTCAATACCATTGATATTATCACTTATCAACTCCTTTGCTCATACTTCTGCTATAGCTTTTTTCTTTTCTTAAGTTTTTCTCAGAATGCTAACCCCCAACTCAGGCTATTCTCAAAGACAGGCTTTGTAAACTAAATTGCTCAACCACTGCCCACAGGGCCATAGGCTCTTCTTGAGTTTCTATGTAACATAAAACATGAGAGTGAGATATGGAAACAGGATAATTTTCCATTTCTTTTTCATCAATAATGGCTTCAGATCTTTTATTTGAATGCCTGAATAATCACTCCACTCACAGGGAAACAGGTTTGTTTAGAAGAATTCTAAACAAAACACAAATCACCTTAAGCTTAAATAAATGGTTATTTCTCACTGCATGGACAAAGATAATCAAAGTTTGACTACAGTCATAAAAATTTTATTAAACCTGAGTTGAGGAGTTCCCATCGTGGCTCTGTGGTTAGCAAACCCAACTAGCATCCATGAGGATGCAGGTTCCATCCCTGGCCTCGCTCAGTGGGTTAAGGATCTGGCGTTGCCATGAGCTGTGGTGCAGGTCACAGATATGCCTTGGATCCAGTGTTGCTGTGGCTCTGGTGTGGGCCAGCAGATACAGCTCCAATTAGACCCCTAGCCTGGGAACCTCCATATGCCATGGGTGTGGTCCTAAAAAGACAAAAAAAAAAAATCTGAGTTTAAAAAAGTCTAATGATTTCTAACAAATCATTTTATCACAAGAAGCAAAATGAAATTGAAAGAAAGGTTCATCTGTACCTTCACCTAAATAGTATACAATGCTATAACTGACCACTACTGGAAGAACTTCAAGAAACAAAAATTTTCCAGTTCCTAGAAAGCAGCCAATTTATAAGTCAAAGCAAATGTTGGTTAATAGTCTCAAGATCAACCTGCTCAGATAATTAAGGGGGCATTTTTGTCATGAGGCACCTGAGTTGTACAAGGAGCAACACTTACCTTGTGGAAAGCAGGACAGCTTGTGGTAAGGAGGATCAACACCAAGCTCTGCCTTTAGCCCAGGAAAGCTAGAAACTAACCTCAACTGAGAATTTGATCACGGCTCCCCCTCACGCCCTGCTTTTTTTTCATTGTAATAAACATAACCAACACTTGTGTGTACATGGGTCTTCTGCTCACAAAGGAGGACTACAATGAACTTTTAAAATAAAAATGTTGATTAGGAGTATAAACTCAAAAAATTGACTGCTTGGGTTTAAAAGTACGCTTTGTCATATGTAGGCCAAGTGACGCTGGCTGAGTTACTTAACCTCTCTGCTTCTGTTTTCTCATCTATTAAACAGAGAGAATAGTATTTTTATCTCATGGGTTACTAGGTGTGAATGGATGAACGAACGTCCGCTCTTATTTTACTCATATTTTCAATTTCCTTCATATGCTTAACTACTAATTTATTCAGAATCTAAATATAATTGCTTAGGAAATTATCAAACATTGCACAGGTCAGGAAAAACCCAATATATAACTAAAAGATAAATCCCAAGGATCCTACTGGTTCAATATCTAATCAGCTCAATTTCCTATGCACATATGTTTTTATACTGTGCCATGTAAAACAACAGTTATCTTTACAATGAGGAATATCTTTGGAATCCAAGAAAAGGCAATACAGAATAGTAATATCACTTTTAAGTCTTTGAAAACTGATCATCTGTACATAGTACATATAGGTCATTTAGCCAACATACTGTAGTCTCCAAATGTACTAGATGTTTTACAAGGTTACTGTAAATGTCAGTGATAAAGTAAGAAGTGCATTATTGCTGACATTAAGATTAGCAATGTTTTGGCTAATGATCAAATACATGTCAGAAGTTAACAGTTATGTTAATTAGCATGACTAAGAAGACTAACTAACATGAAAATAACTATTTCCCTCATCCAGTTTTAGATTTTAACAAGATAATTTGGTCTAAAATGGAAAAGTGTCAACATACATGTCATAGATTTTTTTTTTAACAGCAATCACAAAAGTTGGAAAAATAAATGAGAATATGTCATGAAGACCAATAGGATATATAATTCAAACATGCTATTGATAACTATGTTTCCTAGTAGAAAGAATTTTCAATTTAAGACTCCCTATAGACAAGTGGTCGAAATTACTAAAAAATCAGAATCCTTGGCAATCAACACCCAAGATAACATGATAAAAGAAAATTAGCCGATCAGCTATATAAAACGAAGATTCAAACACAGGCTACTCTCATTATCTGTGTAACCTACTTCATCATATTTCTCTGAAACCATGTCAAATTTCTAAATTTAAGACTGTCTGCAATTAGAAACATATTACCTAAAGAATCTAGAAAATTGTCAATTTATTTTTCCCATACCTACTTAAAGAACGGTTTGTTGCTTGCTATTAAGAACATTAATCTCTTCAGTTTTTGAGTTTGTTAGGTCTTTTTGTTGACATAAGACCTTCAAGATTTAGGTTGTAGAGCACCATGAGACAACTGGAGGACAGAACTATATAAATTTTATTGCATTATAATTCTCACCTCTCAAAATCTAGGAGAGGAATCTGTCTCTTCAAGTGCAGAATTTAAGTGCTTCTACTTTCTTCTTTTTAAAAAAAAAAAAAAAAAGTTATCTGTACAAAGTATTTTCGGGTTCCCAAAATCCTAGAGATTTCAAAACCACAATAACCACAATTAAGATATGAAGTTAACATTTTCCAAAAGTACTCTTAAGCGTACATGGAAAAAAATACTCAACTCCAGGACTGAAAATGTGAAAAAATCAAAAGTTAACTGAACAAAGACACTCTAATGAGGGTTTACAAATAACAATGGGGAAATCATCTTAATAAATATAGACTTCAGTCTTCAATCGTGACTTAATATGATTTCCCATCTTTTTGCTGCTAAGATACTAACTTCTCTGGTAAAATTAAAGAGCAACAGAAATAAATGTGCTACTCTTAGTACACAAAGGTTGATATTTATTTGAGTTTGTGTTAGAAGAAAGAGTTACTAAAGCATTTACTATTTAAGTACTATCGTTCTAAAGCCAAGAACTCGGAGGAAATGCTCAGGCTTGAACTGGGATTGGGTAATGTTAAATACTCAGAGAGCCAAAATGTCTTAATGGAACAATGAAACATTTGGTACATCCTCGACAGCATTAATAATGGACTCCACCGTGAGACATTTTTCAAAGGAATTTACCCGTAAATATTTTAGCATTTTGTTTTCTTTTCAGAAAAATGTTGTGAAATCCAGGACTTGAGTCAAAAGTCAGTAAAGGTAGGGATGGGGCAGGTAACAGGTGAAACAAAACTAGCCCTGTGCTGATAAGTGTTGAAGCTGAGTGATGAAAATATGGAGTTCAACTATCTTTCTTCTTATGTGCATACTTAAAAGTTACCCTAGTATAAGGTTTAAAAAACAACCATAAGATGTCAGAGTTCCCTTATTTCCTCTTTTCAATCAAATATTATAGATTGTCTTGATCATCAAATTAATTCTTTGGAGTATCGATATCAACGGGTTTCCACCCCTGGATTTTCCTCAGTTGTCACTGAACAAAGGGATTCTATTATGAGAGGGAAGCCCCACAGAGCATTATGTACACACTATGATTAAGCAATGGTGCTAAATAAATCCAAATCAATAAAACTCTGACATAAAGCTTAAAGGTAAACTGAAATTAAAAAAAGCAAGCTGGGTAGTGAAGAAATAAGTGTGTCACCTACCTTCCACAGTGGACACTTGAACAAGTCAAACAGACCCAGGGGCTTTTGTTGGACCGGCACACTAATAAAAAGAAAAATACACAATATACCAATTGTATCATGTTACTTCTTAGTTTCTCCCCTAATCTGTAATATCACATCCTGTGATTAAGTTATAAATTCCATGGCTGCTTAGATGTACTGAAAGCACAAATCCTTGCTTTGTGAGTGCATTTACACAAAATGGCTGCCTAATTAAAGTTACACTGAAAAGAATTTAAAAGCATGTCCATAAGAGCTGCTCATTTGAATTGTTGACTCAACTCAGAGTTTAACCACAAGTTAAATACATATACACTTTTCTCCTTTATTACTTATTCCTTTTTACCACAGTCTCTGACAAGTTAAGGACAGTCTCTTTTCTCACCAAAAACATTGTTAAGTCTCATTTTTAAATCACATGTCTTTACCATGCAGATCATATACTACTATAAGTGACAACTCTTTCAGCTTATTTCGTGAGAAGCACAACCTCAGGATACAATTAGTAAGACTAAGCCCAGTTCTTCCCAAATTAATGTCTTAGTTGTATTAAAGATAATTCTAAATATGATAACTGCTTCTAATTCTTGCTGATAATATAATCAGGACACTAATTACTTTAGTTTGAGTATTATAGGGATGAGGCAGGCAAAAAGTGGTATGAAAACTTAAAAAGTATTGATTACAATGTTCCTTGCTATTTACTCAATTTTTTTAAAAGCCCAATAAACATAACAATGATTTTTTTTTTAAGGGGAAGGAACATAAAAATCACCTGCAAAGCTTTTTCAAAACACATATGTTCTACTCAGGCAGAGCCATCTACACTGGAGTGTGGACAAAAGGACAAAGAACAAGTTTATGTTGAGAAAAGCAACTTCCCAGGTGATTCTCTAAAACAACCACTTGAGAACCACTAGCGTCCTAGCGGTGTAAGAGGGGCACCACAGCACAACCACTTACTCAGGATTATAATAAATCCACTGTCTGGCATGTAGTATGTGCTCAATAGGCAGTTGTTGAAAGAAAGTTTAAATTTCTTAGTTTAAGATCCCAAGATCTTAGCTCTACCAATCTTGCTGTATCATACATCACAATGGACCCTTCTCATTGTTAAGAAAAACTGGCCAAAACTGGAAATAAAGTGAATCCAGAACTATAAGCCCTTTCAATATATAATGAAACACATTATACAATGAATATCCAAAGATACTTAATTATAATAGCATTGTTTGATCTGCTGTTTATTACTGATTAGGACCCAAATTTTATGAAGGTACAGATAAACTTGTAGATTTTTATTTGGTAGAGATAATTTTTGTCCAGCAGACTCCAAAGGCTATGGTTTTACTACCCTGGAGGACATTAACCAATTTTATATCTAGTCTAGCAATTTACTTCAACATTCATTCTTCAGTGTCTTCATTTACTCAATTCCTCAAATGCTCTTGGAATCAGCTTTACCATTCTGCTGGTTCCCTCATTAATAAAATAAGTAAACCTTTGACATATGTTCATTCTATACTTGTTTTTTTGGGTTTTTTGTCTTTTTGTCTTTTTAGGGCCTCACCCGCGGCATATGGTTCCCAGGCAAGGGGTCAAATCGGAGCTGTAGCTGCCGGTCTACACCACAGCCAGAGCAACGCCAGATCCTTAACCCACTGAGCAAGGCCAGGGATCGAACCCACAACCTCATGGTTCCTAGTCAGATTCGTTCCACAACTGCAACTCCCTGTTATTCTATACTTGTATAGGAGGGGAGGAGAGGACAAGGAACAGCAGCAGAGTGTAGTAATATGCCCAAGAGACTGTCTGGCTGCCTCTCTGGCCAGCACAGGGCTCTATTTTTGAATAAGAAAGATTTCATGGCAAAAATCCCTTTCCAGATAGCCAAGGGCCTTACCTTTACTTAGTGCATGACATTAACCACTAGGGCCATCTTGAAGGCATTTTAGTTTTTTACTCATGTGTCCAATTTTGTTACTGATGCATGTAAGTCACATGACAAAGGCTAAGAAGAATAGCAAACTACTAATAACAATTATTTTAGGCAGATACATGAGAAGACTATTGGGAGGGGAGAGTGTTTGCTTTTTATTTGTACACTCATGTGGTATTCGATTTTTATCAACAAAAGTGTATTTTTATAGCTTGAATAGAAAGCCCTATAAATAAAAGAAAAAATTAATTAGAACAGACCTTACTTGAAACAGGTATTCATGAAAAGATATTCTCATTTTATTCTGAGATTATAATTTGAAGGGCTGAAAAACTACAAATATCATATAGTTTTGTTCCTATAAAGAAAAGCAAATATTTTTCTTCTAGTAAACACTAAGAAACATTGTACTCAATCTGGAAGAAGTTTAACATCATCCTGAAATAAGTAATTATGTTATAACAGTAAGTTTAGGCCCAAGCTTTTAGCCATCTAGAGCTTTTTGTCTTTTGTGTAATTATAGGAAGATTTTTTCCCCCTCCTTTGGATGAGGAAAAGAAAATGTATATTGTTAAAACAGCCATACCACCCAAAGCAATCTACAGATTTAATGCAATCCCTATCAAATAACCCCTAACATTTTTTCACAGAACTAGAACAAATAATCCAAAAATTTATATGGAGCCATAAAAGGCCCAGAATTGCCAAAACAATCCAAGCAGGAGGCATAACTCTCTCAGACTTCAGACAATATCACAAAGCTTCAATAATCAAGACAGTGTGGTACCAGTTAAAAAAAAAAATGACATATAGACCAATGGAATAGAACAGAGAACCCAGAAATGAGCCCAGACAGCTATGGTCAATTAATCTTCAACAAAGGAGGCAAGAATATGAAATGGGTTGGAAAAGACCATCTCTTCAGCAAGTGGTACTGGGAAAACCGGACCAATGCATGTAAATTAATGAAACTAGAACACACTCTCACACCATGCACAAAAATAAACTCAAAATGGCTTAAAGACTTAAACATGGAGTTCCCGTCATGGCTCAGTGGTTAATGAATCCGACTAGGAACCATGAGGTTGTGGGTTTGATCCCTGGCCTTGCACAGTGGGTTAAGGATCTGGTGTTGCTGTGAGTTGTGGTGTAGGTCACAGACGTGGTTTGGATCCCATGCTGCTGTGGCTCTGGTGTAGGCTGGCGGCTACAACTCCGATTAGACCCCTAGCCTGGGAACTTCCATATGCTGCAGGTGTGGCCCTAGAAGAGACAAAAAAAAAAAAAAAAACTTAAACATAATAAGACAAGATAGCATAAAACTCATAGAAGAGAAAATAAGCTAAACATTCTCTGACATCAACCATACAAATGTTTTCTTAGGTCAGTCTCCCAAGGCAACAGAAATAAAAACAAAAATAAACCAATGGGACCTAATCAAATTTACAAGCTTTCACAGAGCAAAGGAAACCATTTAAAAAAAAAAAAAAAAAGACAACTTACAGAATGGGAAAAAATATCTGCTAATGATGTAACCGACAAGGGCTTAATCTCCAAAGTATACAAACAACTTCATACAACTCAACAGCAAAAAAACAAACAACCCAATTGAAAAATGGGCAGAAGACCTGAAAAGACATTTCTCCAAAAAAGACATACAAATGGCCAATAGGCACATGAAAAAAACGCTCAGCATCGCCAATTATTAGAGAAATGCAAATCAAAACTACAACAAGGTACTACCTCACACCAGTCAGAATGGCTATCATTAATAAGTCTACAAATAACAAACGCTGGAAAGCATGTAGAGAAAAGGGAAGCCTCCTTCTTTGTTGGTGGGAATGTAAATTGGTACCACTGCTATGGAAAACAGGATGGAGGTACCTCAGAAAACTATAGAACTACCATATGATCCAGCACTCCCACTCCTGGGCATATATCCAGACAAAACTTTCATTCAAAAAGATACATGCATCCCTATGTTCACGGCAGTGCTATTCACAATAGCCAAGATGTGGAAACAACCTAAATGTCCATCAACAGATGAATGGATTAAAAAGATGTGGTACATTTACACAGTAGAATACCACTCAGCCATAAAAAGAACAAAATAATGCCATTCTCAGCAACATGGATGGAACTAGTCTCTCAAACTAAGTGAAGTCAGTCAGAAAGAGAAAGACAAATACCATATGATATCACTTATATCTGGAATCTAGGCTATGGCACAAATGAACCTATCTACAGAAAAGAAACAAACTCATGGACATGGAGAGCAGACTTGTGGAGAGCAGACTTGTTGTCAGGTGGTTGGGCAGGGGAGTAGGATGTTCTGGGAGGTGGGGGTTGGTAGATGCAAGCTATTGAATTTGAAGGGGATAAGCAATGATCCTGCTGTAAAGCACAAGGAACTATATCCAGTCACTTGTGATGAAACATGATGGAGGATAATATGAGAAAGAGAATGTATGTATTTGTGTAACTGGGTCACTGTGCTGTACAGTAGAAATGGACAGAACACTGTAAATCAACTATAATAAAAGATTTTTAAAAATAAAAAATAAGAAAGACAACATATGATAGTACAGTTGGTCCTGGCAATTCATTTATTACATTGCTCTGTGCAATAGTCCCTTTGTGTATGTACACCTCATCCAAATTTAAGAATCTTTAATGTACCCAAGACAGTTATAAAATTGAAGGAATACTGGTTTTAAATTAAACTCTCAATTATTGCTACAAACAGAACAGGTAATAGCATGAATAAAAGAACAATACAAATAATCTTAAAATCACTTATCTTAATCATCTTAAGGGGAAATATTTTATTATAAAAGGTAGCCTCAATTTATAGTCAGATGAGTTTCAGGTTTATCTGCAGGAGTAACGTATTTCCCAGGGAAACTGCATTGGATGTGTGTAGGCTATTCTATAAAAAAACTCTACAAGAACCATAACAAAACTGGAATACTATTGTGTGTGCGTAAATAAAATAAAATCATAGTCAATAAAAATGTTTTAAGCTATAAATATACTGCACAGTCAGGAAAACATAAAAATATTAAACTGAAGGTTTTTTATTTTTATTTATTTATTTTTTTATTTTTTAAATCTTAAATGCTGGTACTTGAGAGAAAGAAGGTAATAAGGATGGAATCTTACAGAAATTCAAAAAGATAAGTCTGAGAACTTATAAAGTCTCTTTTTATCATGCCTAATTACACTTCAAGGTATGTCAGTCAGGGCAAGGAAGCCATGCAGTGTATTTCTCACACTATTACATGTGGCCAGAGCAAGGCCACTGCATCTCTTAAACAGATTCCTGTCTTCTTTCACTCCGATTATAAAATCTCCTCAAAGTCACTCTCCTCTAGCAATCTCTCCTGTTTGCTTAGATTCTTCCAACCTGGAGCTCAGATCTCCTCTCTCAACTGCTGGGCATCTCAGCCTGTGGGGTTGGTACTATTTAGCACTCTTCCCTTTCCTCCTGCTACTACAGCCTCAGAACCCTCCTCTGGCCCTGTTCTCACTGTCAGTCACAAGCTCTGCAAGTTGGCAGCAGCGCCCTTTTGAGGGGAGTGGAGAATCTTGATCCTTTCCTGACTAGGCCTTTCTCCACAAGGCAGAAACTATGACACAGGCTGGGCAGGGGAGAAAAGTGGAGAAGCCCAGCCACTAAAACATGCTCACATTCATGACTTCTTCCTGGTCCCAAAGCTCTAAACCTCCTGGAAATCAGGAAGTGAGAACTGGTAGAGCACAAAGGCAGAGGGAAGACATCTAAATGATCTACAAATCAAAGTGTTTTATTCCCTATTATTCCTATAAAGGGAATAGTAGTCTGTTCCTTTATCAAGAGAAAGGAAAGGCTGAAAACTCGGGAGTTAGTTGCTTAAAGGAGCGATTTATACACGAATTTTTTTCAGGTTGTGTTCAACAGACAGAATACATCCACACTGAATGTGAGGTTTTTCTACTGATCTTCAATATCCTTAATGTTCACTATATAGAACCTAATATATAGAGTACATTTTGCTATTCAAGGCCCATCAACGATTCTCCTGGAATTCTAAATTTTTTTTATAAAACATCATGCACTAGTGCTTACAATACAACTTAGTCACTGCCCCTATATGCAAAATAATTCAAGCACACAGCACTGACAGGCAAGCCATTTATTTATAGTGCATCTATTATTCAATAGTTGCTTCAACTGGTAGAGAGGCTCTTGAGCTTAAGAATTCAGAAAGGTGGGGATCCAATGACCAGAATTCTAGTCCTGGCTCTACCATTACTAGCTACAGAAGTGAGAACATCACTACTACTCTGGGCCTATTTCTTCACTGAAAAATGAATACTAGGTGATGACCATATCCCCTCTAATTATAAAATTATCCAAAAAACATAAAGCAAAAAATGGATTAAACAGTAATGTCATTCTCCTATAGAAAAAATTCTTCCAACTCCACTTTCCTCATTTTCTTAAAAGGCTTAACAAAGATTAAGTGCTAATGTAGCATAATTTTCTGAATCAATGGTCTTCAGCTTTTTTTCCTGTTCCCATAACACCTGAGAGACAAACACATGCCCACCACAATCCCATCAGCAACAGCAACTCACTGCAACAGCCAAGGATGGGAAGTCTGTGGAATCGCTATTCAAAACCATTATAGACAAACATGCTGCTACAACAGTAAAATTCAGAATACCACCCCCAATGACACACAGACTTCTTAAAGTGCAATACTCTAAAAAAGCAGTGACCCATAGAAAATACTCATAATATGTGTTTTTTTTAAAGCAAGTTCATTTTAATCTATTTAATGTTAATCTAGCATATGTTATTTGCCAAGCACTATTGCAATCACTTTATAAATTTTATTTCATGGTATCCTCTACAATGCAATGAAGAATGTACTATTATTTGGTCTGTTTTATAGTAAGGAAGCCGAGGCAAAGAGAAGTTATATACCTTTCTCAGTAAATGACAGAACTAGAACTCAAACTCAGTGTTTAAAGGTATGGACTGTGGCAAAGCAGTAAGTCCAGAAGGCTATCATTTTTTTGCTTTAAAAAGATTCCATATTATGTGTTTCTGTATATGTATTATATACCTGCATATAAATTGTTTGAAGTCTAGAAGCTTATGTAGAAATTGTTAATGGCCATATAAAAAGAATGAGATGGGGGATTACAGCCACATGGACCGACTTTCAACTATATAGCATTTGAATTTTTTCAGAAAGCATGATTTCTTTTATAATAAAAATAAATTTTAAATGTCTTAAATATAAAGATACTGGTATTATAAAGCTGTCCTAATGAAATAAACTCTAAATTATTAAGCATGAGTAATAAGTTAACCCAAAATATAGTACAGTTCTATGGGTTTGTAAACACATGATCAACGAAAAAATATCTGCAGCTGTTAGGGAGGCATGCGCATGCGTGCGCATACACACACACACACACACACACACACACACACACACTCCATAAAAGTATCAATGTTAAAATGTTATCCTCTTGAAATTAGAGGATAGGGCAGAATTATCATAAAAAGTCTACAAATATCACAGTACATATACAAGTAGAAATATACTCTAGGATTAACCCAGCTTACCCTCCAACTAATATATTTTTAGGAGTTTAGGAGCAATGCACATAATCTTCTTTATACCATAAATGTTCTTTGGACCATATGCTCACAAGCCTATTCTATGCTAAAAGTTCTCAAGTCTCTTCTGTCTTCAACTTGAATCCTCTAAAAGATTCCTCTTAAGAATCTGCTAAGGAGTGGTAAAATCACACCAAGAGAACAAGAACTAGGCCATATTGTAGACTAGAAAAAAAGAAATCCAGCTATACTAAGCTATACTAACCTCAGGTGCCAAAGCAGTCTGATGTAGCCAAAATCATTGTCTGTTGCCCTCCCTGCTCCCCTACATATGGCTGCTCATTCTGGGAGTGGGCATGGTGTTCCCAGGGAACTGGGAAGCAGTAGAGTTCTCTTAGAGAGCAAGAGGTAGTGCCCAGGGCTCAAGAAGTAAGCCAATGCAGAGCTTGGCAAACTCAACAGAGGTCCAAATACTGAATAAAGAGGACACCAAGCACGAGGACCAAATCCAAACTGGTCAGAAGTGGTAGCTGGGATTCAGATAAGATCATGGAACCAAGAGTTCTGGGCCAAGGCAGGGAAAGCAATTATGAAGTAAAGCTTATCTGGGTTGCCTTTCCACTTTGCCCCATGAGAATCTTTCTCCTCTGCCAGCTCTCTCTTGCCTCAGTTCCACTCCTTTTCAAGGCTGACAGCAGTTAAGATCTCCTGAATCATGAGATAAGGAAACTGTTTTCTGGTAAAGTCACAGTTCAGTATTTCTCTCCTTTCTGTTTAATGGCACTACGATAGATTAAAGATGACCACGAATTCTTTAACACTCCTCCCACTGAGAGGCAGGTCTATATCTTCCTTCCTTGAATTTGGGTAGGCTCTATAAGTGCCCTCACCAGCTGAGTATGGCGAAAGTGACTGTGTCAATCTACAGGTCTGAGTTTTAAGAAATTGACAGTTTCCTCCTTTTATTGCTTGGAATGCTTGCTCTTAGGGAAGCCAGCCACCATGTAAGAAGCCTAACCACTTTGAGACCAACATCCTATGAGAAACCCAAATGACATAGAGACCTTGCAGAATATGACACTACCAAGGGGTGGGGGAGGGGCGGAAGGGAACAGAAACAGAGACCAGGGAGCCCAGAGGCAAGAGGCATGTGAGTTAAGAAGCCATCTTGGAGCTTCAAATACTCCGGCTAAGACAACACCAGCCCAGTTCTTCCTGAATTCCCGACCCACAAGAACAGAAGCAAAATAAAATGGTTGTCTTAAGCCACTAAGATTTAGATTATTGTTTGTTATGCAGTAATAGAAAATCAGAATATCAAGCTATCAGTGATACAGCATACACTATTCACCCCTGCCAAACACCTCACAGGAATGACTGATGCTACTGTTTTGTAGAAATGAGGATGAGACTCTTCACAAGGTCATACCCATACGAATCAAAACTATCCAAAGACTAAACTATTCTCTGTGCAACAGAGGCAGTTAAGACAGTAAAAACACTGAAGTCTACCGTCAATTAAGCTGCTATCATCCTCAGGACTGGTTCTTTCTGTATCCCATCAATATTTTAAGTCCAGGAGACAACCTAATTTCTTCTTGAGCAAAACATCACTCCCAGGGTTGTCCTGTATTGTAATAATCTTCAAAAATCTCAAAAAATTATTCTCATAGCAACCCCAAATTCTTTTTTGTTTTGTTTTGTTTTTTAGGGCCGCACCTGAGGCATATGGAAGTTTCCAGGCTAGAGGTCAAATCGGAGCTACAGCTGACGGTTTACGCCACAGCAACACAGGATCCAAGCCATGTCTGCGACCTACACCACAGCTCTCAGCAATGCCAGATCCTTAACCCACTGAGCGAGGCCAGGGATTGAACCCGCAACCTCATGGTTCCTAGTTGGATTCTTTTCCATTGTGCCATGATGGGAATGCCCAACCCCAAATTATTTTCTTTCTTTCTTTTTTTTTTTTTTTTTTAAGGGCCAATTCTGCAGCATATGGAAGTTCCCAACCTAGGGGTAGAATTGGAGCTGCAACTGCTGGTCTACACTACAGCAACACAGAATCTAAGCCATGTCTGCAACCTACACCACAGCTCATGGCATGCTGGATCCTAACCCACTGAGCAAGGACATGGATTGAACCCACATCCTCATGGATAGTAGTGGGGTTTGTAACCCGCTGAGATCCAACAGGAACTCCCACAACCCCAAATTTTCGATAAAGATTCTTAAGAAAGTGTCATTAGCACTTTCAAGAATTCCTTTTATCTTCATTAAAAGCCTCAGAACCATATCCTTCATTCCTTTTGCTTCTCTGAAGTATGTTCCGTAATAAGCATTCTGTGAAACTTCACATTTTATTGAAGGGTGGATTTGAAAAATTGACACTGAAAAATTAATTATAAGCTGAGAACATACTACTTCATCTCTGTTTCCAATTCTCTCTTTACCCTAAGACTTCTGACATACTCCTTAGCCAGCCTGACTTGATCCCCATCACATCCTAACAACAATGCCTGATCTCAGGCCTTGGTGGCTGTGATCAAGAGCCCACATCCTAACCAGATTCCCAAAATTTCTGAGGAAGTACTTACACTTTTTCTCTTCAAGGTCTCAGCAAATTGTTGTATAGCCAGCTCAGAAGGAGGAGGTAGAGGAGGGGCACGGCGACCAGAACTCTGTTCCACATCATTTTGGTTGAACTAGGCAAACGCCTTGATCACCTGCCCTTGACCTCTAGCCCTGCCAAAAGAATTCCTCCCCTTCTTATTAAAGATTTTATATTAATAAAAATGTCCCAAACTGACTTGGCTACCCTCATAGGAATGTAACCACTACTTTGTACACACAAAAGGAACATGTTAGAGGTCATGTGGTATAATGATGCAAGTATGGGCTTCAGAACCAACACTCTTATGCTTACATTCTAGCTTTCCCATTGTTTTATCCTACAACCTTAAGGAGTTGGTTCCAGAACCTGCTCCTCATCTGTAAAATAGAGGACAAATACCACCTCTACCTCACATGGCTATGGTAAGGGTTTCATGAGACAAAGAGTATAAAGTGCACAAGGGGCCTAAGAGATACAAACCACCCGGTGACTCTCAGTTCCTTTAAAAAATATATTAAAAAGAGCAGTTCCCACTGTGGTGCAACGGGATGTGCGATGTCTCTGGAGCGCTGGAACGTAAGTTCAATTCCCAGCCCGGCACAGAGGGTTAAGGCTCTGGCATTTCCGCAGCTGCAGCATAGGTTGCATTTGTGGCTTGAATCTGATCCCTGGCCTGGAAACTCCATATACCACAGGATAGTCAAAAAAGAAAAAAAATAAGTACACACATGCACATGGTGTGTGTGTGGGTGTGTAAAAGAATAAAATGGTAGTTAATTCTGGTGACTGCTATTCTGTACAAAGCAGTTAACATAGATCCACATACACCATGACTACTAATCTTGTTTTCCCCTACTTTATACTCATTAAAAAGACCTGAAGCTGAAAACTCCTCTTCATAGAAAAATTTCCAAATATGTAAGTCAAGTTAGCAAAAATCCCTCAGAAACTCCTCCTGTATCTGATCTAAAATGAAATTTAAAACATCAAATGAATGAGATAAACCCTCTATTTTAATAGCTTATTTCAAAAATGATATAACTACTCTAGCTCCCTTAATGTCAAAATTATTAAATTTTATAAATTTAATGTAAAATAAATACTTGAGAAGCAAATGTACTTTTAGAAGCTCATTTTGAGAAATGTGCAAGGAGGTTTAGACAACTGAATAAGGTGCTTCTCAGATAAAACATTAAGTACAGTACTTCTGCACCATACAGAAATACATGAAACTGAAAGGTATTCAGAACAGAAATTAAATCGTGATGCACCAATCTAGTCAATCACAGGTACGCCTTGGGTATTCCAATAACCAATACTATGGGGTTACGGGCCAAGTCACTTAAAAATATTTTTTTAATCTCTAACTTTTGTTTTAGCAACGAAGTAAATAGAAATGATTTCAAATTACACCAGGTTTAGGATATGGTAATCAGCTTAATTTTCTTCTTCTTTATCTACCTTATAACCTGGTTCTCTTTAAGGGGCACTGTCCTTGGCTCTTAGCGGCTAATTTTGAGACTATGCTCTAGCCTGCTATCCTAAACTTTTTACGTCAGGACATGTGTGGAAAATGATAACATCTGTATGGTGCACACACATACACTAAAGAGTCATCTTGGGACCAGAAGCGATCTGCTTTGAGGCTCCAGCCACCCTTAGGCTGAGGGGATCATTATCTCAACACACATGTAATCCTTTTATGGCCCTTCTGATCTTTTACCTGGTTATCTAGCAATGCAGAAGAAGGCCCCCCTTCTATTCCCATGCCCACCTGTTGGAACAAAAGACTGGAAGACATCAGACACCAAAAGGGCCAGCAGTATTATCTAGGAATCCAAGATGCTCCTCTGAGTTTATACTACTCACTAATGCACTGAGACCTATCAGAGAAAATGGATGCCCAAATCCTTATTTCTATCCTATGCATAACTGTCTTATCCTACTGCCATTCTATAAGCCAAGGGAGCAGTCAATTAACCATACAACATAAACGAATAGAACACAAATTAAATAAAAAAAGAAGACTACTAGAAAGAGCTGAGTCTGCCCACTCAGGTGGTGAAACAGCACTGACCAGTATGTAAAAGGAAAAGTGAACTGCTTAAAATGAACCTGGATGTAGATTAAAAATGTTTCCAAGGTCACTTCCAGCTCTCTGATTTCAAGGTTTCACAGACAGAAACATAATTACAATAAAGTATTTCATTTCCACATCCTTGAATACATTTGAAAGATAGGAGCAAGCAGACAGTCTGAAGTATTATTATAAAAATCACCTACACACTACTGCTTACACAATTAAAAAAACTTTTAATCTTCCCTGAAGATACCCAACAACACAAAATTTTACAATATTTGTACAAGGCTATTAGTTGCAGCATTATCTGTAACTGTAAAATACTGGAGACAACCTAAGTGCCCAAACATAGAATGTTTGAATTCACTGTGACATGTCACAAATGAAGTACTATCAAGATGTTAAAGAAAAAAATTCTACAAATATGGAGGGATATCCAGAGTATACTATTAAATGAAAGAAGCAAATTACAGGAGTTCTCTTTGTGGCTTAGCAGTTAAGGAACCTGACTAGTATCCATGAGGACGCCGGTTTGATCCCTGGCCTCGCTCAGTGGGTTAAGAATTCAGCGTTGCCGGGAGCAGTAGTGCAGATCACAGACGTGGCTCAGATCCTGAATTGCTGTGGCTGTGGTGTAGGCCAGAGGCTACAGCTCCAATTCAACCTCTAACCTGGGAACCTCCATATGCTGCAGCTGTGGCCCCAAAAAGACCAAAAAAAAAAAAAAAAAGAAGAAGAAGCAAATTCCAAAAGAGTATACTTAGTTTGCTGCCTTTTGTGAGAGAAAATACACATGTATCTGCCTTTTTGTCTGTTTGTTTTAACAAAAAGAAACAGGAAGGATAGATCAAAGTAACTAGTTGTCTACGGTAGGTAGACAGGAATGAGTAGAAGAGTCAGCAGTAACACCTCTTGGTATTGCTTTAACTTCTGGAACCATACTCATGTTTTATGTACTCAAAATGTCTAATAGGAGTTCCCGTCGTGGCTCAGTGGTTGACAAATCCGACTAGGAACTATGAGGTTATGGGTTCGATCCCTGGCCTCGCTCAGTGGGTTAAGGATCTGGCGTTGCCGTGAGCTGTGGTGTAGGTTGCAGACGCGGCTCGGATCCCAAGTTGTTGTGGCTGTGGCGTAGGCCGGCGGCTACAGCTCCAATTCGACCCCTAGCCTGGGAACCTCCATATGTTGCGGGAGCGGCCCTAGAAATGGCAAAAACAAACAAACAAACAAACAAAAAAAAGTAGAATAAAATCAGCAAGGACAAGGTGGGAAAAATCTAAAACGGAAGTCAAACACAAACAAATGAAGCTAACCGTATGTCAATTAAGTATATTAAAAGAGGGAAGGAAACAAATTCAATCAACTTTCGAACATAATACTTTATATTTTGTGAGTATACAGACAAAAAGAATAGTAAACAAATACTAAACTCTAGTTATAAGGGGTTTTTTTTTTTTGCAATGGTATGGGTTAGCTGTTCAGAACTACTTTCTCTGATTATGGCATTGAGCAAGAAGTACATAGGTTGAAGATAATGGGAACCAGATTCTCACTGTTGGAGAAAGGCATTACATATACAGAAAGGGCAAGACTAGACCTGTAGTGCTGAATTGGAATTATAGGTATCAAAATGAACTCCTGGTTACACACACACACACACACACAGACAGACACACATACACACAGGTCTTTCTCTCTCTCTCTCTCTCTTTTTTTTTTAGCTCTTATTTGCTGAGAATTCTAAGTTTATAAATCTTATTCCCCACTAAAATAAATAAAGGCTACTTGGAGAAATGTCTGATTCCAAGACTGGGGCCAAATGAGTACAAGATGAGCCTAGAACAACCTGCAATGCCAGAAAGTAACAAAGGGCTCCAAGAACAATAGGAGCATGTCAAAATTATGGCTTAAGGGGGCTCCTTAAGACAATTTAGGCTTCAAAATAAATAACAAGGAGTTCCTGTCATGGCACAGCAGAAACAAATCTGACTAGGAACCATGAGGTTGGGGGTTCAATACCTGGCCTCACTCAGTAGGTTAAGGATCCATTGTTGCCATGAGCTGTGGTGTAGGTCACAGGTGCAGCTCAGATCCCAAATTACTGTGGCATAGGCCGGCAGCTGTAGCTCTAACTGGACCCCTAGCCTGAGAACCCCCACAGGCCACAGGTGCAGCCCTAAAAAAAGCCTAAATAAATAACAGAATATCACAAAATAAAAAATAAAAATCTGGAGTTCCCGTCGTGGCACAGTGGTTAACGAATCCGACTAGGAACCATGAGCTTGCGGGTTCCGTCCCTGCCCTTGCTTAGTGGGTTAACAATCCGGCGTTGCCGTGAGCTGTGGTGTAGGTTGCAGGCGCGGCTTGGATCCCGAGTTGCTGTGGCGCTGGCGTAGGCCGGTGGCTGCAGCTCCAATTCGACCCCTAGCCTGGGAACCTTCATATGCCGCGGGAGCGGCCCAAGAAATAGCAAAAAGACCAAAAAAATAAATAAAAAAATAAAAATAAATAAAAATCTGTGAGTCCATGTTAATAAAATAAATGAATAAATAAACAACTAGGGCAGAAAGGAAAACTCTTCCCTATATATATTTAGAAAAAAATAGAAGAAAATCAACATCTTGTAACCACCCTAGTAATAACTGATAACTATTCAGTTATTAATAACCGATTCAGTAATAACTGATAATAATTAATTCAGTCAAGAATCATCAATGGATGCTAAAATTATTGGATGAAAGTTTGATGAGGAATAAGACATCTGTATGTAAAACCTCAAAGCATCTCCTACAAATTACTCTTTAATAAAGGGGAAAAGAGTAACTTTACAGTAAAATAACCTTGCAAATATTATCTTAATGAGATAATAAAAGTTAATATCACCAAACTGAGACAAACCAACCTATATACCTCTTGATATGATGCCCTGAGAAGACACACTGCTTCTGCAGTATTCCTACCAAAACAATGCACAACCTGAATCTAACCATGAAACACCAGAGGCATTCCCTGGTGGTATACTGGCTAAGGATTTGGTGTTGTCACTGCTGTGGCTCAGGTTTGATCCCTGGCCCAAGAACTTTCACATGCCACGGGTGTGGTAAAAAAAAAAGAAAAGAAAAAAAGAAAAGAAAGAAAGATCAGAAAAAAACTCAAATTGAAGTACATTCTGTAAAATAATTGGCCTGCATTCCTCAAAAATACCAAGATGTGAAAGACAAAGAAAGGATAAGGAATTGTTCCAGATTAAAGGAGACAAAAGAGTTATCACAACTAATTGAAACATATGATCCTGGATTAGATGTGTGGGAGGTAGATGGGGTGGACAGAAAAGTACATTATATAAAGGACATTACTGCGACAAGTGGGAAATCTGAGAATGAAATGTGCACTTGGTAATACTTTATATCAGTTATTAAACGTCCTGATTTTTACTATATCCTATGCTTATTTCAAAACAAAGTCCTTGATCTTGGGGGAGGGGGGCACTAAAGTATTTACGGATGAAGGAGTAGTAGGTCTCCAAATTACTGGGGGAAGGTGTATAAAAAGAAAGTGCGGAGTTCCCGTCGTGGCGCAGTGGTTAACGAATCCGACTAGGAACCATGAGCTTGCGGGTTCGGTCCCTGCCCTTGCTCAGTGGGTTAACGATCCGGCGTTGCCGTGAGCTGTGGTGTAGGTTGCAGGCGCGGCTCGGATCCCGAGTTGCTGTGGCTCTGGCGTAGGCCGGTGGCTACAGCTCCGATTAGACCCCTAGCCTGGGAACCTCCATATGCCGCGGAAGCGGCCCAAAGAAATAGCAAAAAGACAAAAAAAAAAAAAAGAAAGAAAGAAAGTGCATGTGTAACACCAAGGTAGCAAAATGTTAACAACTGATGAATCCAGGTAAAGAGTACATGGAGTTCTCCATATTAGTCTTAATAATGTTTCTTTACATGTAAAATTTTATCAAAATAAAAAGGTTTTCTGAGATTTAAAAAATTTTATTCTTCCTATTAAGAAGATTTTTTCTTTTACTAAAACACAAGGGGAAAGGTTAAATTACCATTGTGCAGAGTGAAAGAATAATATAAACCTGGCAGTTAACTTCCCTTTATTGATGGATAATGAACTAATAATATTGTAACACATTAATAACAGTAGTCCAAGTGACCTTACAGTTATGTTTCTTTTATATATCTAAAGTCTGGCTTGTGATTTGGCTTCCCAAGCAGAGTCAAAATTTCTGGCTTATCTACTCTCTGCTGACTACGGTAACAGCAACAATATATTGCTCTGTTAAATCAGGGAAAGTAAATCTGAGTGTGACTTTTGCTCAAAAACAGTAGGGCAAATTTCCATCTTAGTGATTTAACTCTCTGGATGATAACTAATATGATCCATTTCTGATAGGGAAAAACACTTTGCCCTAAAAACTGGATTAAAAAATATTTCATTTAAAAATAGACACCAAATTAAGCATGGGAGATCAACTTCTTTCTTATCTCCTCTCCATCCTAACATCTCACTAAAATGACCCTAAAGAAATTAAACTGATATTAACTCACAAAGATAAACAGAACATGTGAGACTAGCAAGTTTCAACACATTTTGGGGAGTCAGGAAGAAGTCAGAGGAGCAATAACAATCTTAGCAGTTTAAGTGCGGGCAGATAAGAGTGCAGGCAGGAGGTGGCTCTGGGCTCAAGGACCCTGGGCACAGTAGCCAGCAAAGGTAAGTATGGCATTGAACACAAGGGGTCCAAGGCTGCAAGGAACAGCTGCCTCATGGAGCTCCCCATATCCTGTTATCAGAACATCAGCAGCCAGGTATACAGCTCCCACAGGGAAAACTGAAAAACTAGGTGGTGCCTAAAGTTCTCCACATAGACATTTTGAGTGTCTTCCTCCAGTGAAGAAGGTAGCCTGCTCCCCAACTTCATGATGAAGCCCACTGCACACAAGCCTCACTCACAGAGCTTTTTTAGTGCCTCACTCTTATACGAAAAGATGGACAAAGCTAAAACAAGATCCGTGAAGAAAACCTCTCGTCTGAGAGAATCACTTTCAAAAGAAAAAGAGGAACTCAGAGGAAAGAGAAACAATACAGAGAGCACAGAAAAACTTCAAAACAAACTCTGAAATGCAGGATTAATAAGAGAAGACACTGCAGAACAACAGCAAGAATCTATGAAAAAGCAATGGTCAGAAAAATGAGAAAAAGCTCTTGAAAATTAAAATCATAATATCAAAGTGAAACAGAAGGGGTGGAAGAAAAAAAAACAAAAACAGGGAACTATCTCAAGAACTAGAACCAAAGGGCAAAGAAATAAAAAGACAAGAAAATTACAGTTCTACCCACAGCACTCAACATTCAATTAATAGGAATTGTACAAAGAAAAAAGTACAAACAAGGAGGTTTAACTATGGGAGGATGAGTGTACTCTGAAATGTATAGATTGAAAAGTCATCTGAGTACCCATCACAAAAAAAGAAAAATTCACCACACCAAGACACATAGTTCTGAAATTCCAGAATACCAAGGATAAAAGGAATATCCTAAAAGCTTCCAGGAGAAAGAATAAAAGGATATATATAAAGAAACAGTAAATCAAACAGGCATCAGGTATCTTAACAGCAACACCAGAAGCCTAAAAACAAAGGAATAATACTGCTTTCAAAATTCTAAGAGAGGAAGCTCCCTCGTTGTGGCTCATCTTCTGTATCCATGAGGATTCAGGTTCCATCCCTGGCCTCACTCAGTGGGTTAGGGATCCTGAGTTGCTGTGGCTGTGATGTAGACCAGCAGCTGTAGCTCCAATTTGACCCCTAGCAAGGGAACTTTCACATGCTGCAGGTGCAGCCCCAAAAAGCAAAAAAAATAAAAATAAACAAATAAATCTAAGAGAAAAAACTCTTCTAACTAATAGTCTATGATCAGCCAAGCAATCAAGTACAGAGGTAGAATAAAGGTGTGAGACCTGCCTGGAATCAAAAATTTGCCTCCCCTGAGAAGAAAGCAAGATGACATACTCTAGCAAAATGGTCCGATAATCCAAGGAAAAGAAAAACCTGGGATCCAGGAAACGGGAGCTCTAATACAAGAGAACAGCAAGGGAATCTCAGGGAAAAAACTATCCAGCGGGCGAGAGAACAGTCTGTTCAGGTGGGAGCAGGAGAGCTTTAGAAAAAAAATAATACTAAGAGAATGTATGTTTAAGTGCTTGGAAAATAATGTTCATAGAAACTTGACTGATTTATAGGTTACATTTGGGAGAAAATGTATAGAAGGTAAAGCAAGCAATATTTTAAAAGTCAATTATTACCTCAAAGAAGAACAAAATGCCAGACATGAAAAAAGTAATCACCATATTAATCAAAATTTGTAACCTAATTATATTGAGAAATGGAGAGGGAGCAGAGGGGAGGGTAATGCAAACACTAATGTCCTCATTTACCATAGCAAGATGTCAAGAGATGATACCTAAAGTGGATAAATTAAGAAATAATAGTATATTACTTAGAAGTATGTAGGTAAATATGAAAGAGAAAGCTAAATAGAGCTGAAAGTGGTGTCTGTGGACAAGCGGACAGAGGACAGAGGGTAGAGACTGATGTTCTATTTTAAACCCTTTGATACTATGACTTAACTGTACATGTGTATTACTTGTCAAAAACATGAATAAATCTTTAAAAGGTAAACTGATATAATAGTCATATCAATTGATGAACCTACCCAAACCATATTTTATTTTTAAAAAATGCTTAAAATCTATTACATAAAATGAAAATAACAATAGCAGTTTATCATTCGGGGCCAGACGCCTACTGAATTCCCTGTATACGGGGCTAATGTGCAGAGCTAATGGTATGTGTCCTCTATTAGAGAATGTAATTTCAAAGCTGGCCAAAATTTGTCATCTATATGTTAACAGATCCAGATACCCAGAGAGCCAGAAAAGAGAGGGCATCTGGTCCCACTGATTTCCTACACAGAAGCAAATTCTTATCCCTAAGACCGGTTCTCTCACTGGCTCAAGCATTTTACTCTAGTTTGAAATGCATTTCTGAAATCACTTCTCAGCATCAAATAAAAACAATACATAGAAATAATGTATGTAAAACTACATATCCTCTAAAACTGAAATGCACTAAGCACATCTATTATTCATTCTAACACAAATTCAGACTTGTTCAGATCTCTTTTGGTGAAAAACACCTAATGAAGCTATTATGCTTTATCTATTCTACAGTCTTCAGCTGAATCCTGGAACTATGCCCTACCTCCAAATGAGAGGAAAGGGTAGCGGGGAGAAGGATTAACCATGAACGTCAAAGCAGATTACTCAATCAGAGTCAAAATGTGCCACCTTTTTTTTTTTTTTTTGCCTTTGGAAGACCAGACACAAACAATTACAGAAAAATTACCAGGAGCTTATACTGTCTCAAAAATAACTTTCCCTATGAAGCTGATTAAACAGAGAATGAACATAAGAGCCATGAATCACTTAAGAAAAATTCTGGCATCTAATATTTCCATTTATTTAAAAGAGCAAGATCTGATGTAATTCCATGCTTTTGCCAACAACCTGAGTAAGCAAATCCATGGTTAAACTGTAGTGGGATTTTCAAAAGAAATGAATCAAGTCATAAATGTAAACATCATACGACTATTATTTCAAAACAAAAGCAAGTGTATGAAATTTAAAAGATGCATATGTATATATATTTTTATAGGAAACACGCCCTTCCATACATAAAAAAAGTAAGAGATTTAGGGACCTCTTATTATCAAACACCACTCACAGTGCAGTTTAATATCTGCACTGCACGATTCTTCTAGTTTCTTGTAGTTATAATAATAAAGGTTAGCACTGAAGTACAAAAGGGGGGGAGAGGGTCAGATGGCCACAGTTATACTTACTAGTGTGCTGGGCAACTTTTCTTTTAATATCAATGGGAACATTTACAAAAAAATGGAAAGAAAAAACATAAAGTAAAAGTATTACAGAAAATAGGCACCTGCAAACTCCAATAGCTGTTCTAAGTATTTAACACAAACCAAGAGTTGAATTTTTTTTAACCACCAACAGGTATAATTTTTAAATCTGACACACATGCCCCCCCAAATCTCAATTAATCAAAGGGAAAGAGGCTCTAAAAAGACTATACACAAACAAAACACGTGGTATAACTGAAATGAAACTGATGCAGTTCAATTAGAATTAAATTCTCACAGCATCAATGTTGAGCTCTGGCAGCTACTTCACATACACAAGGTGAAACCTGAGTCCTTAGCTGTTGGAAACAACTTCTCCAATGTTAATACATCTCACAATTAACATTCAAAGTAATTCAGATGGAAACTAGAGTTAATCTCAACTTTACTGTGTAACAATCAATAATATAAGCATCAGCCCCAAAGTGTCTAAGTCACATAAAATTCTTTTAAAAAACTATTGTTTTAGACTATTTCTCTAACATGTTATCTATCAATTATCCCAGGGAAACATACCATCATCAAAAAAAATTTTTTTTCTTTTTGCTCCCTAGAAATTTCAGCAGGATCTTCACAAACTTTGACCAAAATATTACCATACCAATACTGTGCAACCAATGTTCCAAACAAAGGAATGGACAATTATCTATTATTTTGAAAAGAAAACCTGAACATGGTCAGTAAGGACAAAGACTTAAGCTAAAACTACAAGTGTACTATCTTATAATCAGTTAAATTAAACCTGCAAGAACATGACAGTTAATCACCAGTCTGTTCTTCCTGGTGATGAGATATTATAAGAACAGTCCATAAAATGAAGAGTCTTCAGGGTAGGTCAAGGATAAATAGGCAAGAAGATTTCTATAAGGCTGTCTTAAACCCAGCTAGAACAAAGAAAAAATACCAGGAAAGAACATCTACTCAAAATGGAAAACAGCCCACTGATAGAGCTATTCAATCCTAAAGCAGAGTACAAAGTCTCCAGATAAAATCCAGTTGGTTACAATATCTTTTCAAAGACACAAGTTGGTTCATATTCAACATAAACTCTCAATTCCCTCCTCAAAGAGTCTTATAAAATTTAATTAGCTACCATTGATTAATGGTGAAGCATTTAGCAAACACAAAACTAAGACTAGAAACTTCATCTTTCAATGTCCAAGTTTAATTTCAACAATAGTTTTCAAAATCTGAAACTGCCTTCCTAAACTCATCCGAATTTTATACACCTGTAAATGTCATACATATACCTACTTTTTTGTATGTCTTCAGAAAGGAGGGGAAACAAAAAAGAAATGAGGGAAATGTGTTTTAAGCACTGCAGTCTAAAGACTATAATTAACTTTTACAATAAATACAATTAGAAAATCCTAGAATATAACGAAATGGAGTCAACAAGGTACACTGCCTTTAAAATCTTTAAGCAAAGATTCAAATAACTTCTGAGCTACCTGAGGCAAAAGTAAAATCCCCTAACTTAAGAATTCTCTCCCTCCCCACAACTAACCACCTCCAAGAAGAATCTCTTCCATGAGAAACAAAATGAGAAAAACGGGAGAGGGCAACTTCAAGAAGAGAAGTACATTTATAAAATAACCAAAGGCTAACTGCATTTTATCCACAGCTATGGTGAGAAGGCCAGTTTATGATATCTCAACGAAAGCAATGTGAATTTCAACCTACAAAAATATTAAATCTGAACTGAAATGAAAAACATTCAAAAACATTTGTTGGAGTTCCCGTCGTGGCGCAGTGGTTAACGAATCCGACTAGGAACCATGAGCTTGCGGGTTCGGTCCCTGCCCTTGCTCAGTGGGTTAATGATCCGGCGTTGCCGTGAGCTGTGGTGTAGGTTGCAGACGCGGCTCGGATCCCGCGTTGCTGTGGCTCTGGCGTAGGCCGGCGGCTACAGCTCCGATTCGACCCCTAGCCTGGGAACCTCCATATGCCGCAGGAGCGGCCCAAAGAAATAGCAAAAAGACAAAAAAAAAAAATTGTTATCTTCCAACTGTATTACCAGTCTGGTTCCAGCTTACAGGCATTTTAATTAATAAACAGGGGGAGGAAGAGCTAGTCAAGTACAGGGTTTTTTTTAAAGCATTTTCAAAATGTAGAATTGAAAATGTCAAAATCATCAAAGGAATTATTTCAAGTATGTTTTCAAACACTTATAATCCTTTAAATTATCAAGCAGTAAGTGACTGGATGACAAAATAAAGACCCTGCTTTTAAAAAGGCAAGCTAAAAGTACAATTTGAATGGTATTTGAATTTAAGCTTTACGCTATCTCTAATACCCCCAAGCATCTTAAGCAACTCTGTTAATCTTTGTCTCAGTTTCACAATCTATGAAACAGGAAAAACTACAAGTATGAGTAGTTAATTAAATTAGTCAAGATTAAATGCTAGCAAAGTGCTTTGAAGTTACTTTACGTTGTTCTCAGCTCTCCTCCTACTCAGCAAAACTAATAAATGAGAAAACATCTGGAATTACTACATATACTAACATCTGCAGAGTCACAGCAGTTAAAAGATGATCTCTGTTTACAAGTTTCTAAGCCAAAGATCATTCAACAATCCTGAAAGATTTCAGGATACAACAGCAATGAATAATTTTCAGGTACATTTCCTTTCCTTGTGAAAGATACCTTCTCTTACCTTCATTCTCAAAACAGACTATTATAAATCACAGAGCATTTCGAAAGGTCTTAGCACCAAATAATTCTAGGTAAGATGAACAAGCTATTACTGTTGTTAATGGTATTCTCAGGATTCTAAACTGTCAATCAGGGTAAGCTTCATCACAAACACACCCTCCAAGAAGTACTAGCCCCTGCAGAGAATCTAAGTACTTCCTTCTAAGCCATCTGTCCTGGAAAGCTCTATTAAAACACCTACAGCAGTTGCTCTCATGTTTAAAGTAGCTATGAATAAACATAAAACACTAAGATACATTTAACCATATACATTTTTCCACTTCAAACACTGATAAACTACTACCCAAGTCTATCTGGATGTCTAGATGGAACACAAAACCCAGAGGTTGGAAATTTAACCAAAGGAAACTAATTTTTTTTTTCAAACAAGGAAAAATAAATATTCAGCTCAAGAAGGGATGGGAGGCTCAAAAAGAAAAAAAATAAACCAGGTTAGGGAGAAATGTACTTGTAAATTACTCCCTGATGGAAGAGGGACTCAAATTTTAAAACAGGAACTTAAATTACTCAATGAGCTACAAACTAAATTACTCACTGTTCTGCTTACTGAGCTACAAACACTAGAAAAAATTAAGTATTTCTAAATCAAGCTTGAAAGATCAGAAATTAATCTATTATGTTCTACTAAAGAAGGAAATTGCATAAATTTCAACAAGGAAAAAGTAGGATAGTATAAGAGCCTAAAGCTAATGCTGCAACAGCAAAGAATAATGAGAATAAATTATTTTGAGAATAAATGAGTACCAGGAAGCCAAAACAAAGAGTTCAAATTCTCCCCTCACCCCATGATCCTCCTTCTGCTTAGACCATGAAGGATATTCTTTGTATACCACTAAGAATTCTATTTAGAAAATAACTTTTGATCTATGTGTCAAAACTTCTTCACAACAGAAAAATGTTAGGCTCAATCCCCAGACTGCAGTCTCTTCAAACAAACACATGGAACACATTCTAAATTCCAGGTCTTTCACATCTAATACCAATTATTCAGAGACTGTGGAAATACGCTGCTGCTGCTGCTTTAAGGTTCTGAGGGCTGGGAATGGGGATGGAATAGTGCCAGAAGAATCAGAAAGACAATTACATTTGTCTTAAGCTTACAAACATTACCCCAAAAAAGCTTAAATTCTTCAGGAAAAAATTAACATCTGAAAATAAAATTTAATCTTCAAAATTAATGTAAAGAAAAGTATCACCAATTAATTGATTTTTAACTGCCCCACCCACATTTACTGCTAAAATGTCCACCCATCCATCTATAAACACAGAGAGTCAAAAGAATACAAATTCATCCTGGTAACAACACTGCAGATGGTCATTTGCTCACAATCCAGTCAAAGTTTACTTTACAGACTAAAAACTGGGAGTGAGGACTGGTAAAAGCATTCTGGGGAGAAGCTCACTTACTCTCCATTTATTTTCAACATAAAGTTTAAGGCCATTCCAGCCACCATCCAAATGGAAGAAAGGTCCTTCATTCATTAAGCAAATATTTACTGAGTGTCTTATTACATACTAGGCACTTAATAAATATTTCACACAGGGTTATTACTAAAAAGCAGTAAATGCATTTGAATTTACAATGAACAAATGACTGATCATACCTAGAAAATTTAGATAGTGCATACAAAAGTCTTCAAATGTTAGGTTGTGAGAGAAACATGGTACACAATAACCATAATTCCATCAAGGTGGTTTCTCACTTTTATCACAAATTAAAAATTTATTACCAATGACAAGGAGTCGATAATCAGAGCTTCATCCTACTAAATGGATCTTCAAAAAAAAAAAAAAAGTTAATCTCCAATATTCACAAACTGCAGAACAATTAATCTACACTTAGTTTTCTTAGAGTAATATGAGGGCAAGCATGTACTGGAAACTTTAAGAGACCTTCTCAATTCTTTGAAGAATTAATCAGGGAAAAATTTTCTTGCCTAAGCTATTAAAATATCTCCAATATAACTACCTATTCAATCCAAACCCCTGAAGTCTTTGGCTTTCCTTAGTTATTGAAACAGTTGTGACCAAGGCCTCTTTTTAAACAATCTGTGTTTTTCCCCCAGTATTCTGCCACTGGTTTAACTCTTTTACCCACAAAAATAAGAAATACTCAAGCCTCCAGCTTCTGAAAATAACATCTGGATATATGCACTTAAACCTTGAGAGAATGTCCCAGTTTTTATTTAAAACTTTTTCACTTAAAACGAGAATGCTTTCAGCAAAATTAGACATAAATCAACTTTTACCGTATTAGGAAATTGCTATTTTCAACATTTACCTTAAACCACAACATGGATTTATCTTCTAACCAGTTAGCTTCCTGTCTCTCCCCAGCTAGATTAGACTGCAGCTCTTTTGAGAGCAAAGGACTACTGGACCCCATGGTCCCAGCTAATATATTTCACAAACTCTGTAAGTTTCCACACAGATATAAATGTTGCTAGCTTTAAGCCCATAGGGAATTCTTTAATATTTTAAAGCTATTTTGTTAAGAGCAGGTATCCTTAACTGGTACTACAGCTGCATACTACTAGGTTCTTAAAGTCCCAGAGAGTTTCCAAAACCCCTCAGGGGGTACATGAAGTCAAACTATTTTCATAAATAATACTGATGTTACTTTTATTTGTTTACTCTCACTCACAAGCATGCAGTGGAGTTTTCCAGAAGTTACATGATGTGTGTTATCTCAAGAGACCGAGTGTGAAAGCAGATATGAAAATCCACCAGTCTTCTACTAAGCCAGACAACAAAAAGAGTTGCCAAAATTAAAACAATGCTACTCTTCTCACTAAATTTTTGTTTTTGAAAAATACAGCTATTTTATAGAAACTATTATTTATGTTAACAAGAATGGATTTACATTGTTAACTGTAAATGATTTAATAAATACATATTTTACATTTTTCTGTTTTAACTTCTAGTATAGCAAATATAAATAGATTTAAGTCAACCAAAGACCCTTCGGGTTCTCAATAATTTTTAAGAGCATAAAGGTGTTCTGAAAACCAAAAGTTTGAGAATTGCTGTGATATACAATTACACAACATATACAATAAATGTACCCAGTGCCTTCCATAGATAAGAAGCTCAAGTTAATTCTGAAGTATAATTACTTCTTATACCCCCTAATCTTGTTGAGTAATATATCTCCCTGTAAAACATAATTCAGCATAAAGCCAGCCTGTCCTAGGCCCTATTTAAAGGGCTTTAGATATTTAAGTATTCAGGGTCCTCTTTATAAAGATGTTCTGACCTATAATACCACCTACTATTCAAATAGTGTTTGGAGTGTCTCAAAGCTTTCACAAAAAATGACCCTGTTCATCCTAACAGCAACCCGCAAAGTCAATGTGAGGTAATACCCTTTTCTACAGATGGCACAATGAAATCGATGCTCAAAGGAAAGAGAACTACTTTCCAAGGATGTGTTGCTACCTAGCAGAGCTTAGGATGTTGGTCTTTTGCAATTTGCTTGGCTGCCTTAAAGGCTGTTTCACCATGGTGTAATTGCAACCTCCCAAAGAAAACAAGGCAAGGGCATTACTTTTATTGTCCCAGTGCCAAAACAGGGATTTTCCCCTCCCTAATAACAACGTAATCAGACCCAAACCCGATCACCACATCTTTCTGCACATTGGCTACCCTTTTGGAGCCCTACCAAAAACAAAAAAAAAAAGAAAGGAAGAAATTCGAGAGTGTTGGAGAATAAATACCAGAATATATAATGCTCCAAGATGATGAACTGATCAAGGACCCACAATTTTAATAATCATTTAATCACTGAAACAACAGGCAGGCAAGAACAAGATCAAGCTCAACACAAAAACATGAGATTATATCAATGAATGGATGCCAACAGATTAAAGTGGGAGGCCCAAATGAAACTGGTTCAATTCACAGAATATGAACAGAAAGGAAAAACCCACATAAAGTTGTGAAACTTAAGCTTTACTGGTTCTACAGATCGAAGCACATGACTAGAACCACCCTCCCAAAGCAATGTCAGAGAAAAACTTTGTTGCAAGATACAAAGATGCTATCTTACCCTCTGGACAGAAATCACCCCTCCCTTAGGGCTAGACATATAACTCTGTTCTTTTTTTTTTAAATCAGCACAAGCCTCTTAGTTATGCTCTATTTTAACTTAAGTTCCTCAAGAGATACTCAATTTTCTGCATCTCTTTTCCACAGTCAAGTGGACACCCTGACTAACAAAGGCAAGACTGACTCACAACAGGATATCTGCCACTTGCATAAACTCTTTTCCTTTTTTTAGATACATGTGCCCAGTGAGGCCATTTTAAAATTTGATGTGATTTTACCTAGAAAAAGCCAAAAGCATGCTGTCTGCTTGTGACCCTATAGTTACCACAGGTGAGCAAGGAGTAATTTCATCATTCTTCATGAGGTATGCTTTTCCTAGTGTTTACTTTGATTTTTTTTCACATCTCTTTTGGGGGAAAAAAAAAAGTTACACTTATAGCACCACAGCTATAACTACAATTATAGCTAATGCACTACCAAGCAATTTGTAAAGCAATTTGATACACCTTATTTGTTGTTTCATACTCAACATTCACTGTAAAAGAAACATTCTTAGGTAAGTTTCTGCACCCTCATAAAAGAACTGCAACACTGCACTGTAAAACAAATTAACCAGTTAATAATCTTTATAGGCTTCATGCAGAAAAAGATACTGACTTTACAAAGCCAAGCCAAGCATCCAACCTCTTAAGAGCTCAAGGAAACCGCAGTTATTTCTATTCCTTATCCTTGAATGAATTTTTCTTTGCGGCATTACCTGAGTTTTTCTCCAAGGAAATATTCACCCTTTAAAAAGTAACCTGTCAAAAGTGTTAGTGCGTTCTCTAAACTATCTTCCCAGCTCCGGCACACAACGAAATGTCACACAGCTAAATCGAACGTACCATTGCTATTTTCTTCCCTTTATTTATTCAAACGAATTTAAGATTTTTGAAATGCACAATTCAAATTTTACACTACAACCCAAGCTATCATTGATCCTCTCAAAGCTAATAAACAAAGACTATCAGCAGCACCAGGGCCCTACCAGGAAGTAATCAAAGCAGTGTGGCCGGTGCGATCCTAAGTCTCTAGAGCAGACAATAAGGGGGTACTGGGGCTTCGAAGGGGCCTGGCAGAAGGAGTTAAGAAGCTTAAGCAATGCAAAAGCATTACATAAACCTAATAACTGTCCTACAGCACAAAAACTCGGAAATCCCAAAGCAATTTCGGACAATCCGAAAGATATGAAAGACAACTCGAGCTACCCCTCCAAAGCAGCTGCTCGATTAGCCTTCTCAGCTTTTTAACCAGCAGCCTGTTTTCAAACTTCACCCTTTCTGGCTGATGAAAGACTCCGACCTTCGCCGCCTGAGTACTCAGCACCTCTCCGGGTCTCGGTTCCCGCCGGTCGGCGTGGGTCGGGTCGCGGGTGCATGGGGGGCCCAGGCAGGTAGCGAAGGGCCCCAGAGCGCGCCCCGCAGCCTGGACAAAGCTGCGCCCCGAGAGCAACGCTTTTGCCGTCCGGTCAAGGAGAGGACGAAACTCGGGCCCCGCCACACGTGCGGCCGCCTTGTGGGGGCCGGATACCCGCCCCCGCCGCCCCCGACCCGGGGACACGGACCAGCGCAGCCCCCGATCACAGCAGGGCTGCGCGGGGGCGCGAGCCGCTGACCAAGGTCCCCACTCGCTGCCGCCCCCACGCGCTCGTGGGCCCCGCGGGCTCCCGCCCCTCACGGGCCTCTCCTTTGCCGGCCGGACCGTCGGGCCGCGGGAAACAAAGGAGCTGCCGCCGCCGCCGCTCTGCCTGCCGCCGCACCACCCGCCTCGCCGCGTACCCCTCCCCAGCCGCCGAGTCCCGCTCGCCCTCACCCCTACCCGAATCCGCGCGCTGGCCGCCAGCGGCCCCTAGACGGCAGGCCCCACAGAGCCGGGGCCTCGGGTGCGCTTCAGGGCCGCCTGGGGCCGCACTCACCGCTGCAGCACCAGGACGACGGGGAGCCGTTGGGGAACTTGGCTGAGTCCGGAGCGATGCAGACGCTGGAGCTGAGGTGCGGACACTCCATGGCCAGCCGGAGAGCGGCGAGAAGGACGGAGGCTCCGGGACCCGGCGAGGTGGGGGGCGGAGGGACTAAGAAGGATCCGTCTGGGGTCGCTCCTCGCCGGGCGCTCGGCAGACGGCAGCTGAGTCCCGAGCCCTTGCGTCAAAGAAAGCAAAAGCTTCCGGGAGCCGGGTTTTCCCGCCCGCCGTCTCCTGAGGCCCGGCTCCGGAAAACGTGGTACTCCGGAATCCGGGTTCTGTCGCCACCCCGAGGCTGGGGGCTTCCGTCTTCCCAGGCCGGCCCCGCCCTGCCCCGGGCAGGCCCCGCCTCCAAGCCCAGCCCCGCCCCCGTCCTCTCCCGCGGGGTGGGGGTCCCCGCGCTCGCAGGCGGGTCGCCCAGGGTCTGGCTGCACTCGGAAGTGACTTTCCCAACTCTGTTGCCCGGGACTGCCGCGGCTTCCCCGCCCCTGGAAGGGTGGGGCGCTAAACCAGGGCACACAGGGCCAGTCCGCCGCTTTTTACCGCGGCCCGGCGAGCGCTCACAAAGAGTGCTTCTGCGTTGTGTGTGGTGGACTGGCTACAGCGCGGTAGAAAATCTGACCACACAAAAAAATGTGAAGAAAATAAAAACCACCTGGGCAGACAGACGCTGTGGCCCCATTTTTACACAGGAAGACACAAGCTTAGATTAAGGGCCTAGACCCACCGGGGTGCATAGGTCCCAGAGCAATGCTAGTTTAGTGTTCTGCTCCCTTCCGCAGGTGCGATAGTGATCGAGTTCCAGTTTTTGAACACGTGACCTTAGCCAGCCACCTGGGTGCTGAGTGGCTGGTCCAGCTTGGGCACTCATGAACCTGGGTTCAACCCCTGTCACAGTGATTCACCATCTCCGTTACTTTGAGCAGACGATCAGACATTCATACCTAACCCTCAGTGTAAATTTAAGTGAGATAGTTTTAACCTGCGTTTGCTGAGAGCGCGGTCACGGTTACCAGGTGACGAAAAGAGAAGGGACCTAACAATTGTTAAACACCCACTGCTGCCTCCCAACCAGGCACTTTACAAATAATACCTCATTTAAACCTCGCACCATCACGCCAGCAGCTGTTACCATCCCCCTTTTTACCGTTAATCCGTACTAGGATTGGCTCCCCGGCTCTCTGATCTCTTTGTGGAAAAAGGATAGGGCCAGCCTCTGGGGCAGGGGTTACGCCCTAGCGAGGCTTCGATCTTTGTGGGGGCACTGCCTTGGGGATGTCTGGGGCTATTACAAACATTGCCTCAAAGTTGGGGCTCCTTGTAAAACCCGGCGAAGGAGCAACAGGGCCAGGAGGCAGGGAGGGGGAGGGGAAGGCTGATGTGGCAATCCCTCGGACCGGGTGAGAGGAGGAAGGAAGGTCAGGAAATGATTAACCGGGCCAGGCCGGGTAGTGGTTAGAGCAGAGCACCTCCCCACAGGGCAGTCCTGCAACAGTCCAGGAGTGCCCTCTCAGTCACTTCCCACGCTTCGCCATCCCCCACACTACCCGCCACCACTTGGTTTCTGCCGCGCACTCCTCTGCCTAACGGTGTCCATTCACCTGCGGCATCTCTGTTGACCCTTCCCTACTCTCCCCCCATTCCTTCCCCCCCAGTATTTCCCATTCCTCGGTCAACGCTCTTTGGTTGCCTCCCAAGTTTTGACTGCTGTTAGAGCAAGCCATCTTGAGGTTTTATGGCAGTGCCGAATTGTGGAAAGTGTGGCTGCTCAAATCCTAGCTCTGCTGCCTACTTGAGGACCAACTTTAGCCAGTGTTTCTAGTCTTTCCAAGCCCTTTACGTCTATAAGACTGAGAAAACAATGCTTATCTCCAAAGGAAGACGTGAGAATTCATGAGATTTGCCACCCCCAGTAGGAAGTCAATAATTTATAGCCCCCTTTTTTTTAATGACAGCAAGTGAGAATAATTCCTAGGAAGGGGGAGTATAAACAATAGATGTGCCCTCTGCTCAGGCTCTCCAGCCCTCTCCTATCAACTGATTCTTTTTCAAAGCCTGTCTGGATCAACCTGTTTCCCTCTGGACAGCTACCCCCGATTATCATCCATGTTCCTTCTTTTAGCCATGGAACTGACTCACCAGGGTCTTTCATCCTGGCGTGTAATGCTACTTTTTTCACCCTCAAAAGGACTCAGTTTCCTTATCATCTAGACCTCAGCTTGAACATCACTTCCTCAGGGAGTCCTTTCCCGACCCTGCCCCACCTTCAGGTTACCTCCAGGTGTGTGATGCCCTTGTGTGCCCCACACTCTGCCTTTTAAAAACACTCTTCAGCAGCATAATTATTTGTTTAATGTCTGTCTTCCCCTTGGAGGTCCATAAGGGTAGCAAACACGTCTGTCTGGTTTCCTGCTCTATTCCTAACATAACATGTGGAACACAGAGGGCGTCCAATAAATAAGTGCTCATCATGAATGCGTGATCGATTAGCAATGTCTACCATGGGCAGGAGTTTAGGAAGTGGCCCAACAATATGCCAGGTAGTTGGCCCCCTCTTCCTCTTTGCTGTGATCTCTAAATTTCCCTTCAGCTCAGAGTTTATCATTGTCATGACATCAGGAATGTGAGAACACTTTGTAAGGTGTAAACTGTTGGGGGGGGGGGAGAAAAAGAAAGAAGTTTTAGAGTCTTCTCTCCCTAACTAGAATAAGCCCCCTCTGAGCAGGAGTCCTAACTCAGTCGTCCCTGACTGCTATAGACCACAGAGGACGAACTATGACTATCAGGCAATTCAGAGAACCTGGACAAAATCAGAAGGCCTCCTGAGACTTTTACTAGATTTACCGAAAACTTTTCTGTCTCTGCAAGTTTTCATAATAATAAAAATTTTTTAAAAATCCCCCCCCCAAAAAACCTCGTGGTGAATAAATGTGTCAAACGGAGGAAGACCACACTGTGCAATCTGCTTTTTTAGTCCCTCGTTTCTTCGGTTACGTTTAATACTACGTTCGCTTTTTGGTTCTTGGCCCGCATCCCTTTGGCGCTGAGAAGCCGCTGGCCTCTGGGAGTCCCCGCCCAGCCCTCCGCTCGGGAGCCCCCGGGGGGCGGGGACCCGGGAGGAGAGCTGCTCTTGCCAGCAGCCGCGGCAAATTTTAAGTGTTTGCATTTTTCAGAGGAGAGGAATGCACAGTTTCAACCATACTATCAAATCTTTCTCTTCTAAAGGGGGGAGGGTTGAGCACCGATGGGGGGGCACAAGGCGAGGTCCTATGTTGCCGAGGGAACCATCATCAGGAAGGGTCTTAAGGGTGCTGAGACCTTCCCCTAACTTTGAGACTTCAGACTTCTGTCGGAATGGGTGTTTCCAAGCAAGGAATACCAGCTGACCAGGCCCTGGGGAAGAAGTCTTACTGGAAACACCCGGAGAGCTAGGTTAATTATTTACCTTGGAGATTTTTCTAGGATCAAAACCTCCTTGGAAAACCGAAGTTAGGTCAAGAGGAGGGTTGGTAAGTATTCAGAAGGAGGGGGAGAGGGTGAGAAGCAGCTGCTCAGGGACTCTTTTATCACCTTGTTTAATTTTCCAAGAGCCACTTATCCCATACTTCCGTGCTTGTTTACCTGTTTATCTATTGTCAGTCTCCTCATGAAAACAGACCTTGATGGTCCTGCTCATTGCCTCATTCCCAGCTCCTGGAATTCAGCCTAGTGCATGGCAGGTCCTCAGTAACTATTTGTTAAATGAATGATGGGGCTGTGTGTGGGCTTCAGCCAGCCAGCCCTTCCTGGCAGTCATTGTCTCAGTTCTTTTCATTCACCCCTTTCGCATTATCAGTCTGCCCCAAATTCTTCAGTGACTTCCCTGTATGGCAAGATAAAATTGGATAGCCACTGCCATCACAGTCACCTGTCCCTTCTCTTTTGTTAAAGGTTCTCAAGGAAAAAAAAAAAAAAACTGTTCCATCAATATCTAAAATAGCTCCCTCATTATAGAAAATGTGCTTCCTCACACCTCTGTGTCCTCCCCTCACCTCTTTCCCTTCTACCTCGTCAGCTCTGACTCCTTCCCAATGAAGCATATAGTCTCCTCGGGGAAGCCCTCCCATCACTCACCTAAGCAGACATCTAAGCCTTTCCCCTACACCATCACTCATTCTATCCCTGAAACTTGTCACATGGTGCTGGTTTTTTCTTTATGTTTGGTCTCCCTGGGGAGCAGATGCTTTCCTTTTCATCTGTGGATCCTAGGCACTGAGTTCAGCAATTTGAGATGTTAGAAAAAGGTTATTATTTGTTGATTGAATGTGGTTGGAAGTGCCCCCTTTCAAGAGCTATCATATCAATGATTGTGTGTAATATTCCCCTAGGTATTCACAGAAGGAGTCTGCAAGAGGAAAAGTTTACATTTAGTGGGTCCCATCTAGGTGCCAGATATATACCAAGTGGTTTTCATTTCTTATTTAACCCCCACAAAAAATCTGAGATGTGGGTATTATCATTTCCTTTTTTACTGATGAAAGAGCTAAAGCTCAAAGAAAGTTTAAATCATTACACAAATTTACACAACTACTAATTGCTCTTTTATCAGAGGTAGTTGAGTTTCACCCATGACACACATGGTCAGCTAAATAATTTTGCAGTGTTTTATGGGGGTAGTTGAAGTTCCTAATAATGAAGAAAGCCATGGGACCACGGGACACAGAAGAGCCTTCTGAATAACTAAAGAAAGGATCATTTGTGTTAGGTACCTTTGCAATAATCCTTGTGTCATCAACCTCTTAATTTGTATTTCTTTTTTTGTATTGCCTTTAATGCTTTTTTATCATTGAAATGTGAACCTTACAGCACTTTTATGAAGGAGATGAGGTTTTCTTGTTTAAAGACCTACTTTGCAGCTAAAACCCTGACCAAACTAAATGGCTCTAGCATCAAATAACCCTTTGACCAGTGAAGGAGTCACTTTTCTCTCTGTGCCCCAGTCTCTCATTTGTAAAATCACAAAGGGCAACCCCCTGGCCCTTGATGATCTGGGGCCATTCTAGAATAAGCATGCAGTCATTCAGTGATAGTTCATGGTTACCCACCCAGTGATACTGGCAGAAGCAAGACCATCTTTGTATCCTGCAGTAGAGACCGCTAAATGTTCACCTCAAATCTGTTTTCTTTCCCTCCTGGGTTCACAAAAGAAATTTCTTGGCTTCCTTTGTGGCTGGGTGTAGTCATTTTTAGTCGACAGTGTGAGCAGAAATCACAAGGATCAGCCTTGGCTGTCACTGTGGACAGCTGCCCATGACAAAAATACTTTAGTGTCTACTTTATCAACACGTGGGGGAAATATATTAGGTCAGATCTAGAAAGAAATGTGGGTCTTCTAGGCGTTCTGTCTGGTCTTTGTTTCTATGTTTCCTCTTCAACCATTTGTTCATTTATTCCACAAATACTGTCTGCACTCCTGCCACATGCCAGACACTGAAGGTACAGGGACTTAGAGCACCGTGCGACGTGCGAGCCTCCTCTGTTGACATCTCTTTGCCACTATCAAGATGGAAAGTGTGCAGTTCCTGCTGTAGCTCAGTGGAAACGAATCTAAATAGCATCCATGAGGACACAGGTTTGATCCCTGGCCTAGATCAGTGGATTAAGGATCCGGCTTTGCCATGAGCTTTGGTGTAGGTCGCAGACGTGGCTCAAATCCTCCAAGTTGCTGTGGCTGTGGTGTAGGCTGGCAGCCACAGCTCTGATTGGACCCTTAGCCTGAGAACCTCCATATGCCACGGGTGTGGCCCTAAAAAGACAACAACAACAACAAAAGATGGAAAGTGTTTTAATATTGCTCCTTTCCCCTTGCTTTTTCATTGCCTGACTAGACACCTGAGACTCTGAGTTTCAAAGTGCTGTCTAGACATGAAGCTTTAAGCCTTTAAATTGTGAAAATAACTTCACACATAAAGGGCTTGACTTGCTAAGTATACAGTAGTCCCTCAATAAAGGTCCATTTCCCTGAGACCTTGTCAAATAGGAGGACTGATGTGGGAGATGGAGAATGATGGCCTGAAATTGATTCTAGTAGACTTGGTCCAGATGGGTAGATTTTTATCCTTTGTAAATGGATCCTGTTGAGATCATTCATTCAGCAAGGCTCACGAGATATAAAACTGAAACAACACAAAGTTTCATCCTCAAAGGGATGAGGAAAAGAGCAAGAGAAACAGACCAACTATCACACAGTGTGATAAGTGCTCTGACGGAAGTACAGGATGTTGCTTAGCCACAAACAAGGGGCAACTAACCCAGGCTGGTGGGTGGGGGTAGGGGAAGCATCAGGCAAGGCTTCCTAGAGGAAGTAACACATGACCTGAGACTTGATTGATGCCTAGAAGGTAACATGGGGGAGGGGAGCATAGCATCCCAGGCAGAGGAAACTGCACCTGCAAAGGCCCACACTGAAACTGCCAGTCTGGCTGGAGAGTCATGTACCAGGAGATAGAAACCTGAGAGATGAGGTTGGTAAGGATAGACAGTAAAGTGTTGCTGACTCTCAATAGCAGAGAACTGCCATCAGAGAGAAGTCTGGGTCCCCAGGACTCTGGAATCTTTCGGGGTGCACTTTTCCAGGAACTGGGAGAGGGGGCTGGGTGCAAAGATGCAAAAAGAGAAAACAGAGGAAAGGAAGGAACAATTAACGATTATTAACTTCTATAAGATGTTCAACTGCATTAGTCATCTGGGAAGTGCAAAGTAAAACCGCAGTGCACACCTGGCTAGAAACAGAGATTAGAATGCAGATGTGACCCTCACCCTCTGCCCCCACCCCCCAGTAAATGTAACCAGATCCCTGAGACTGTGTTCTTGAGGAGCTTAAGACCTGCTGAGAGGGAGAGGCTCATACACTTTAAGAAGTTTTTTTGGTTTTGTTTTTTAATGGCCGTACATGCTGCATATGGAAGTTCGCAGGCTAGGGGTTGAATCAGAGCTACAACTGCCGGCCTACACCGCAGCCACAGCAATGCAGGATCTAAGTCAAATCTGGGAGTTCCTGTTGTGGCGCAGCGGAAACAAATCCGACTAGGAGCCATGAGGTGGCGGATTCCATCCCTGGCCTTGCTCAGTGGGTTAAGGATCCGGTGTTGCTGTGAGCTGTGGTGTATGTTGCAGACGCGGCTCGGATCTGATACTGCTATGGCTCTGGCATAGGCCGGTGGCTACAGCCCTGATTAGACTCCTAGCCTGGGAACCTCCATATACCTCGGGAGTGGCCCTAAAAAGACAAAAAAGAAAAAAGGAACCTGAGTCGCATCTGTGACCTATACCACATCTCATGGCAACACCAGATCCTTAACCCCTCTGGGATCGAACTAGCATGCTCGTGGATACTAGTCGGTTACTGCTGAGCCACGATGGCAACTCCACTTTAAGAAGTCTTGATGCAGGAGTTCCCGTCATGGCACAGCAGAAACGATCCCAGCTACTATCCACGGGGATGCAGGCTCAATCCCTGGTTTTGCTCAGTGGATCAGGGATCTGGCATTGCCATGAGCTGTGGTCTAGGTCACAGACACATCTCAGATCCTGTGTTGCTGTGGCTATGGTGTAGGCCAGCAGATGCAGCACCAATTTGACCCCTAGTCTGGGAACCTCCATATTCTGCACCTGTAGCCATAAAAGAAAATAAATAAATAAATAAATAAATAAATGAAAAAGAAAAAAAAAGTTTTGATGCAGAAAAGAATCTGAGGCTTAGAGAACCTCCATCTCTACCTTCCCCTCTCTTTTCCTAACCTTAACCTAACCCTACAATTCCACTCTCTATAGTATTCAGATAACCAGGAAATAAATTTCTCTTACATCCAGAACATAGATATTTATAGTCCCAGAACCTTCCATGAGGTGCCTGATGCACTGGAAAGAAGGGTGCTTTGGGATCAGGCTGGGATCCTGTTTCTGCCACTGCCCTGCCATGTAACCTTGGGCCAGCAGCCTGACCTCTCCTGAGCCTCCATCTATGAAATGGGAATAATAATAGCTGCTTCCAAAATGATGACTTCTCTGCTATGTCTCCCTTAGCCAAATATTTAATGTTTGGAAACAGAGAACAGGGATCCATGTGTCATGATCAGAACTATTTTCTGAAGTCACCAAAACCCATAATTTATGCATTTATGTAATCATACCAAAGGTTATAAGCATATTTCATGATTCTATCATCTAGAAAGCTCTGCTGTGATTGACCCAATTATAAATTGGCAGCAACAGGAGGAAAAAAAGGTATCTCATATGATTACCATCCAAAGAACAACAGTGGAGAAATAAGGAAAGAGCCTAAACGCACTTTTGGCCTTTCTTAGTTACCTGAGGACGGGTGCTTTTAGGCTGGGAATGGAGATCAGAAGCAGCAAGGCTTCATAGAAAATTACCCTGAGAGCCCTTAGGGCAGAATGGTTAGAGAACTGGATGGGTCAGGCGTTTCTCAGAGGAAGAAACAGGTCCCAAAGAGATGACACCTTTGAATAGCAACACAGAGTCCTCTAGGTAGCTCCTGACACCGGAGTTCTCCTCGCTTGCCAAAGTTTGTGCAAAGCGAAGCTGCAAAAGAGTTTTTTCGTGCAACTTATTTGGCCTTTCCTGGGTGCAGGATGCACCAGCTGGTTCTGATGGGGAAAGAGATGGCTATAGAGGCAGGCTTGCTTCCCCCACATCCCTCAAATGGGTCCTAGGCTGTCATCTTCTGCTTGCATCACTGATTCTGCATGTGGTCTTCCATAGTAGGGATTTATAGACAATATTAACTTGTCTATAGTCTAATCCAATTAAAAAAAAAAAAAAAGCCAATCCCGGTAAATTGAAAGCCCAGGCTATTGAGTTCTCAATTTCACTGAATTTTTGCAGAACTTGAAGGATAAATTCATTTGCACTTTCTTAAAAAAGATTTTTAAAGTGAAAAATAAGTCTGATTTTGTAAGGGGTGAGGACATTTATTTTGCTTTGGCTGAGCTGAAAAGACTCTTCTTCACCATGTCTCAGAATGTATTTCCTTTCCACTTCCCCCACCCATGTCCATCACCTTCTACCCCAGGACCCTCAATGTTTCCTACCAGACCAGCCTCCACCAAGAAAAATCTGAGCGCTCCCTCCTCTGAACCCCTCCCATAGGCTTTGAAGGGGCCAGTGCTAAGACTAGGAGCTCCTGCCACTGGAACCAGTCCTCTTCACGTCCCCGCTGAATGGCCAGCCTGGCAGTGGGTGTTCGCCAAAGGAGGGAGGAGTTGCATAAAGATCACATGCCTGCCTGCCACTGCCAGGTCTCATTGAAAACTTACATCATCGCTTCCTGCCTGTGCCCTATCAGAAGATTTCAGCAGTTCCCACTGCTCCCAGAAGCAAGCCTAGACCCTTCCGTGGCATTGAGGCTCTCCTAATTTAGTTCTGGCTGACCTGCCAGCCTTGCTTCTCTCCACACCCCCACCTAGGGCTGAATGCTGAGCAGATCCTCAGTGCTCTAGCTCTGGCTTTTGCTCCAGCTCTTTATTGCTCTGTCTGTTTCACTCTAGCCTGTGGAGGTCCTCCCATCTTCCAAGGTGCAACACAAAGCCTGTCTTCTAGAAAATCTTGCCCAGTACCTCTCTCATTCATATTTTTTTCCTCTGTTCTCTCCCCCACTCCTTCTTTTCTTCTCTTTCTCTCTCTCACAGACACACAGCATGGATTGATTTCCCTCCTTCATCCATGTTCCCATGAGACTCTGTTTGTCCTTAGAGATAGCACTTAGGGGGTTCCTGTTGTGGCTCAGCAGGATAAGAACTTGACATAGAGAGTTCCCGTCGTGGCTCAGTGGTTAATGAATCTGACTAGGAACCATGAGGTTGCGGGTTTGATCTCTAGTCTTGCTCAGTGGGGTTAAGGATCTGGTGTTGCCATGAGCCGTGGTGTGGTTTGCAGACGCAGCTGGGATCCTGCATTGCTGTGGCTCTGGCGTAGGACAGTGGCTACAGCTCCGATTTGACCCCTAGCCTGGGAACCTCCACATGCCGCTGGAGCGGCCCAAGAAATGGCAAAAAGACAAAAAAAAAAAAGAACTTGACCTAGAGTAAGTGAGGATGAGGGTTCAATCCCTGGCCTTGCTCAATGGGTTAAGGATCCGGTGTTGCCACAAGCTGTAGAGACAGTACATATTTCAGTCTGCTTTGGAAGAGAATTCTCCATGTTTGCAGCACGTCCCAGTTAGAAAGTATAGCCTTGGAATGCAAGAGCTACTCATCCTCATTCATCTGGATAGTTATCATAGTACTGGCCCTGACACATAGTAATTCTCAACAAATGTTTGGCCCTTGAAGACAGTGACTTGATTGACAGAGCCTTGGCTTTGGCAATGGACACAACTGAGTTTGGGTGTCCATCCACCTCTTAATAATTATGTGATATTGGACAAGCGATCTACTCTCTCTGAACCTCTTAGGTCCCAAACGTGTAAAATGGGGGTTATAATAGTGCCTACCCCACAAAGTGGCAAAGAAAGTTTGAGATAATGTGTGTAGAACATGTAATACTTGACATTTATAAAGTAGGTTCCTAATAAACATGAGTCACCATCTCTATCCTATATGCACTTTTGAAACTCTTACTTTTGCCTTGGACCCACTGGAGTGGATATCTGGGGGGAGAAGCCCTCTAGAATATTCAGAGTGTAAGAAAAATATGACATCCTTGCAATTTGGGCCTGGTTGCAAGAAGGTCAGAGGGGAAGGCAAAGACTGAAAGGATTCTGAGGAAAGAGGGGAGGGTGGCAAAAGCTAGCAGTCCCAGGCCCTCTCCAGGGAGGAGGGCCACATCCTTGCCAGCTAATGAAGTCTGACACTTCCCAGGAAATCAGCTCCTTCAATCAATCTAAGCTAAGTTAACACCTACAAGAGAACCTCCCCAAAGCCGTCTCCATACTTTAAGGTGAGCCTGAGTAATCGGAGACAGGAAAGGCAGCTAGGAGCATGGAGAAAGGGCATTTCCAAAGGACCTTGGCCAGTGTGTCTCTGGCCCTGAGGGTGAGGGGAACAATGACCTGCGAGGGCAGGACACTGTGGGCCAGGGAGGCTCACCTATTGTGGAGACACTCACATTTGCCCAATAGCCTTCTAATTGTACCTTGGTTTCCAGGAGCAGCCATCCTGGAAAGGGGTGAAGGGGACAGGGTTTAGAGCGGTACAGAGACAGGTAAGGTGGAAACAGAGCAATGTCCCCACATGGCACCGGTGTTCTCAGTATCTGTTATTAAATGGGTGTTTGGATACATTTCAGTCTCCTGAGACTTTGGGCAGGGCTATCAGCTCTCCTTCAGGCCAAGTTCCCTTCAATAGGCTGACCTACTTCCATCTGCACCCCATCCCCACCAGCCTGTCCAAATCCAGCTCCCTGTGAGAGGGCAGTGGTGTGTGATGGAGGGTGGGGTGATACTAATTTGCAGATTTGTCACTGTGGGAGGATTTGAATGCCACAGAGCTACCTTTCCCTTGGAGGTGGGATCCTGGACTAGGATCTGGGCACTTGAATGGCTTTTGGAAACTGTGGAGTCCAATTACCCTATTACCCATGAGGAGACTGATGCCTAAAGAGGCCAAGCTAGTACACAATGTATATGCATATCTAATCACCACAATGTGCACTTTTAATATCTTATATTCTTGTTAATTATACAGTAAGAAGGTTGAAAAAAGAAATTAAAATTAATTCTAAAAAAGCCACTCCGGGAAGAGAATCCAGGTCTCCTGAAGTCCAGACCAGGGTTTCTATCCTGTTTCTTTATGATAGCTCCATAAAGACATCTTGGTGTGGGAGTTCCTGCTGTGGCTCAATGGGTGAAGAACCTGATTACAGCAGCTCTGGTCACTGTTGGAGCTGCAGGTTCGAACCCAGCCCAGCACAGTGGGTTAAGGATCCAGCGTTGCTGCAGCTGTGGCATAGGTTACAACTGTGGCTTGGAAATGATCCCTGCAGCTTGGAACTGATTTTGGTGTGGTATCATGCAGGTACTATGACATGTCCAAAAATGATAAATCTGGATTTGACTAGAAAGTATGACTCTTACTTGTTTTAATCTCAAATTGGAGCTTCAACTTACTCCTTGTGTGACTTCTTGTAGCTTCTTGTTCCTAGGGGAACTTGTGTAAATGGTATCTAAATTCACATGCTGATAGACTCTGGGAATGGATTTGTGGAAGACCCAAAGCATGAGAATTTGGGCTTGATCAGCCTGTTAATTTTGAGTGCTGGGCGGCAGGCAGACAGGCAGGCAGGCAGGCAGGCATTCTCTCCTCCCTTCCCTAAAAGATCTCCATCCTCTTTAAGTCCAAAGGAGGCAGGTGTGCCAGGAGACACCCCTGGGAGGTAGCTCATGGCACCTCTCCCAGGAAAAGGAACAGAAGGAGTAAAAAGTGGACAGTAAGCCATGTGAGTTCCAAAAAAGCACAAGTAAATGAAACTGGCATGGGTATGACCAATGAAAAGCCTAAAGGAAAGTCAAAAAGATTATGAAACTCACAAGGGAAAATGCATTCGCTCAGTCAAGAAATCCTTAAGTGATCACTTAATTAAACCAGGTTTAGTTCTAGGCACTGGGAAATCAGACCAAGAATGATACAGAGATCCATACAAGTGAGTCAGAAGAGGAAAACTCAAAGTCATGGACAGCTTCTTAGCTAAAACAGAAATCGAGGTTAGAGGAAGACTGTGAGAGGAGTAAGATCCTTAAAAACTGCCTAGAAATTTCAAGAGGGTAACATCTGCACATATAACATTTTTTAAAACCTAGAAGAAAGGAAGCAGAGAGAGATGCATGAAAGCTACTTTGTCCCCCTAAGGACTAAACCACAGGGTTTGCATTGCATGCTGGGATAATTCATTCACTCTGTAAGTACTCACTGAGCACTTCCTACTTCTCTGGCCACACCAGGCTTTCTGCTGTTCCCTGCCCTCCCCCACTCTGCCTTTAATATTTCAGTGTCCTCTTCTTCTGAGGGCTTCTCTCAATGAATAACACCATTTAGTAGATACATAAACAAACTGAAAATACAATGTCAGGAGAAGTAAAAATATCCTAGTGAAGACCCTGTCTAATTCATCTTTGTACCCCAGTGCTGGGCACCTGATACACATTTAAGAACTGTTTGATGAATGAAGGAATATCATTGCTAGGCACTGAGGAAGCCAAATTTTTCTAATAAGAAATGTTAGCCTAGTTGCCGTGAGCTGTGGTGTAGGTCACAGACATGGCTCGGATCCCAAGTTGCTGTGGCTGTGGCGTAGGCTGGCAGCTGTTGCTCCTTTTGGACCCCTAGCCTGGGAACCGCCATATGCTGCGAGTGTGGCCCTAGAAAAGACAAAAAAAAAAATAAATAAATAAAATAAAATAAAAAATAAATTTAAAAAATTAAAAAAGAGAAATGTTAGCCTAATCACAACTCCGTAAAAAGTACATTTTAAAAATGTTTTAAAAATCTACTGAAAGCACTATCAGTGGTTGAATGATGGAATTATAGAAGACTTTTTTCCTCTATTTCCCCCATTTTGTATAGAGCAGCAACATTGTTTACAATGAAGAAAAATATTGTAGCCCTATCCCCACCCGGCTTCCTCACCCTTGCAAAATTATGAGAATTACAACTTATTACCTAATTTAAATTTTTTGTGCCATATAAATTATGAAGACTGAGAAAACATAATCTGAATTGCATAATGCATAAAATTTATCACCTCATTATTCTGATATGTTCGAAGATATGCATGATCACTTATGGCTAGGCATAAACACCCGTTCTCATTTATCACTTTGATTAGTATTTCTTGAAACAGCCGAACCGGGCTTTTTTTTCCTGGGGAAGAGGAGGCAGGAATTGGGCCAAGGGGGATGTGACTCTGTTGCCTCACTTTTCTGGCAGAGAATGTCAGGACCTGGGGACTCCGAGGACCTCTGGCTGACTGATGTGCAGGCCAGTGATGGCAGCAGAGCAGGCAGTACCCAGGGCTGCTTGGGCTTCACGAGAGAGATTTTTTACCCCAGTAGCAGTGGTGCTACCACCCCAAACTCTCCTTTCCTTCCCCTCCTAAGATATGCCTTCTAGATTTGAGAAAACCCACAAGGATAGTGCCTAAAATGTCATCAATAAAAATTTATTTGGGGAGTTCCCATCATGGCTCAGGGGGTTAATAACTCAGCATAATGTCTGTGAAGATGTGGGTTTGATCCCTGGTCTCAGTGGGTTAAGGATCCAGTATTGCCATAAGCTGTGTGTAGTTCGAAGTTGTGGCTTGGATCCTGTGTTGCTGTGGCTGTGGCATAGGCCAGCAGCTGCAGCTCCAATTTGACCCCAGCCTAGGAACCTGCATATGCCACAGGTGCTGCCTTTAAAAAAAAAAAAAAAGAAAGAAAGAAAGAAAGAAAGAAAAGAAATGTATTTGGGCAGCAGAATCACTGCCTTCAGAACATTAGCGGAGGGCTAAGATGTTCATTCACATGACAAATATTTATCAAGAACCTACACGGCACCAAACATAAACAAGGCGGTATATGTATATGATGTAATTTCTTCCTGCATCAACATTATTTAGATATTATTATCCCCTATCATACAGATACTGAAGCAGGCTCAGGAAAGTTAAACAACCAGCCCTAGGCCACCCCTTTAAGTAAATGGTGGGAACTGGGTGAAGCCAGGAGTAGAGGAGGAGGGAGAGATCCAAACTCAGCTCTCTCAGATTTGGGAAGTCACTGTCCCCACACTTTGTATTGCAACACAGCAAAGATTTCCAGGCTTGGTGTTTAAGTCTGTGTGGCCATCAGCAACCACTCTGGGTCTCAGTTTCCTTGTTTAAACACAAAGGGCTTGAGAAATATGTTTTCCAAGTGTGCTTCCAGCGCTGGGCTCCTCGTTACGGGGTTCCTCGGGCCTTTGTAAAAGCTCTGCTGGAGATGAACCCTCCCTGGTCGCTAGAGCAGAGCAACAGCAGGGACTCAGCGCTCTCCAGGGATCGCCCCCTAGAGGACACTGGTGGTGCTGCGTGAGCCCTCTCTCTCACAGAGGGTACTTGCCACTGACAAACCAACATAATCACACGATTCAAATTAACTTTAATGACCGATTTACCTTTTTTTAAAAAAATGGATTTAGAAAACATTCTCACAGTCCTTCCCACACTCACCAGGGCAATGCTGCTGGAACATTTAATGATGGGTGCATTTGCAGCCTGAAGACCTACTGGTTCTATGAGTCATATTTTAAAATTAGATTATATGTATGTACATTTTTTGACCATGCTGGTGACATGTGGAAGTTTGCCCGCCAGGGATCAAACCTATGTTAGAACATCGACCCAAACCGCTGCAGTGACAATGCCAGATCCCTACCTTACTGTGCTAGAAGTGAACTCTAGTTCTAGTAAAATTAGATTATATTTTACTTTCTACACCTTGGTTTCTTTTAGGCCTTGTGAGGCCACATATTAATCCAATGTTGATTTTGCAGGGTTGCCAAACTGTGATTATCAAACAATATATTTATCTCTACTTAGTTATTTTTAGTATAATAGTTAAGTTTTGGTTAGGTCATATATGCATGTGGTACAACATTCAAAAGTCAATACAGAGATTTCAGTAACTATCATGAGATCCAGAAATTCCATTCCTGGGTCTATACCCCCCTAAACTGAAAACAGGTGTTCAAACAAAAACTTATTATGCATGAATGTTCATAGCAGCACTATTCACAATACCCAAAAAGTGGAAACAACCCAAATGTTATCAACTGACACTAAATAAACGAACTGTGGAATGTCCATATACTGAAAATATTACTCAGCCAAAAGAAGAAATGAAGTACTAACACATGCTTCTATTTTTTCTTTCTTCTTTTTTTGTCTCTTTAGGGCTGCACAGGCAGCAAATGAAGGTTCCCAGGCAAGGGGTCAAATCAGAGCTGTAGCCCCCAGCCTACACCACAACTCACAGCAACACTGGATCCTTAACCCATTGAATGAGGCCAGGGATCGAACCTGCATCCTCATGAATACTAGTCAGGTTTGTTTTCACTGAGCCACAACGGAAACTCCCCATGCTTCTGTTTGGATGGCCTGTGAAACATTATGCTAACAAAAAGAAGCCGGACTATTTACATGAAATCAGAAAAGATGTATCTATTTCTTTTTTTTTTAATTTTTGCTTTTTGGGTCTGCACCTGCAGCATATGGAGGTTCCCAGGCAAGGGGTCGAATCGGAGCTACAGCTGCTGGCCTACACCACAGCCACAGCAATGTGGGATTTGAGTCACAGCTCATAGCAATGCTGGATCCTTAACCCACTGAGCAAGGCCAGGGATCGAACCCGCAACCTCATGGTTCCTAGTCGGATTAGTTTCCGATATGCCACAGTGGGAGATTTTCTCATCTGTAGATTAGTAGTTGCCAGGGTCTAGGGGAAAGGGAAAATGGAAAGTGACTGCTAATTGAGTATGAGGTCTCCTTTTGGAGTGATGAAAATGTTCTAACTGGACGGTGGTGGTGATTGCACATTGTAGATGTCCTAACTATTGCTGAATTGCACACCTTAAAATGTTTAAAATGAGGGAAGTTCCCGTCGTGGCTCAGCGGAAATGAATCTGACTAGTATCCATGAGGATGCAGGTTCCATCCCTGGCCTCACTCAGTGGGTTAAGGATCCGGTGTTGCCATGAGCTGTGGTGTAGGTTGCAGCTGTGGCTGGGATCTGGCATTGTTGTTGCTGTGGCATAGGCTGGTGGCTACAGCCCTGATTAGACCCCTAGCCTGGGAACTTCCATGTGTGAACGATGCAACTGACAAGGCTTAATCTCTAAAATATACAAACAACTTATACAACTCAACGGCAAAAAAACCAACAACCCAGTTGAAAAGTGGGCAAAAGACCTGAATGGACATTTCTCCAAAGAAGAGATACAGATGGCCAACAAACACCTGAAAAAATGCTCAATATCACTGATTATTAGACAGATGCAAATCAAAACTACAATGAGGTACCACCTCACACCAGTCAGAATGGCCATCTTTAATAAGTCCACAAATAACAAATGCTGGAGAGGGTGTGGAGAAAAGGAAGCCCTCCTATACTGCTGGTGGGAATGTAAATTGGTACCACTGCTATGGAAAACAGGATGGAGATACCTCAGAAAACCATATAACCCAGCAATCCCACTCTTGGGCATATATCCAGACAAAACTTTCCTTGAAAAAGATACATGCACCCCTATATTCACTGCAGCACAATTCACAATAGCTAAGACATGGAAACAACCTAAATGTCCACTTACAGATGAATGGATTAAGATGTGGTGTATATACACAGTGGAATACTACTCAGCCATAAAAAATAACAAAATAAGGCCTCTTGGGAGTCAAAACACAAACACGGGAAGGGTGGAGTCCTTCATGTCTCAGAAGCCAGATGTTGATTCCTGAGGAAATACTGAAAAATTGATTTCCTAAACTAAGGCTTCCCGAATAATTTTTTTTTTGGTCTTTTTTTTTTTTTGCCATTTCTTGGGCCACTTCTGTGGCATATGGAGATTCCCAGGCTAGGGGTCCAATCAGAGCTATAGCCACCAGCCTACGCCAGAGCCACAGCAATGTGGGATCCGAGCCATGTCTTCGACCTACACCAGAGCTCACAGCAATGCTAGATCCCTAATCCACTGAGCAAGGCCAGGGATTGAACCAACAACCTCATGGTTCCTAGTTGGATTCGCTTCGCTAACCACTGAGCCTCGATGGGAACCCCCCTGAATAATTTTTGATTGATAAAGCAAGTGCATCTTAAATGCCAGATTTCAACAAAGTTATGGATTTGTTTTGAGAGATTTCCTAAATTTTATTTTCCATTTCTTTAATTGAGTTGTAAACTCTGCTATCATCTTTTTAATTCCAAGAGTTGTTTGTTTTCCAAATGCTTCTTAAAAAAAAAAATAGTATCCTTTTCTATTTTTCATGGGTACATTATTTTCTCTTCCTGAGGATTAACCACAGAATATATCTTTCTTTTCTCCTTTTTTTCTGAATGTCTCTATTTTCTCTGAGTTCAGTGTTTTATTTGTTTTAGCTGCTATTTTTTAAATTAGAGACTTTTTCTCGATTATATGATTTTTGATTATTTAGCCTTATTTAAGAATGAAGCATGAAAAAGCTGATTAAAAAAATCTGTGTGTGTCTGTTTGCGTGTGTGTGAGAGGGAGAGAGAGAGAGACTTAAAGGGAGAGGGAGAAGGAGGAAGGGAGGGAAAGAGAGGGAAAGGAGGGAGAGGGAGAGAAAGCGTTATTGATTAAAAAGCTTCAGGCAGGATAACTAGGCAGAGATCCCACTGTTTACTTAGGTGGCTCTCGCTGTTTATTTAGGTGACTCGCAAGCCATTTCCCTTGGGCAAATTTTACCTGAGGAGAAACCTCCAGTCTCCTGCCTGGTGGGCCCATATCTGGCTGCCTGCTCCTTGGCAGTTAAGCCAGGGAAAAAACTGGTGGGCAACACAGGAACATTATAAAATGGAAAGGACTGTTGAGGAAAATTTTATATTTGATAGCTCAAAAAAATCAAAGTAGTACCATGTGGAAAATCTGTGTTCAAGACTAGTAATTTGGCTGCATAAGAACCTCTGGATATATGAGGTGTCACTGTATTAATAACTGCTAATATAAATGCGTGTTTGAAGTATGGGTACAACATGTATCCTTTACAACCCCCCATTCCTCAGTTTGCTCTTCTCTGGCCACTGAATGCCACCGTTGCCCCTCTCATCTGAAAGAGTACTAGTACAGTATGCGCGCGCGCATGTGTGTGTGTGTGTGTGTGTGTGTGTGTGTTGGGGGGGATGGAATGGTGGTGGAGGAGTGCAGAGCTGTTTGGGAAACAATTCCATTCATAGGAATCCTGAGTCCTTACAACCTTTAGGATTTTGTGCTGATGAGGATCATTTCAGTGGCCGGTTGGGCCTCTACAAAGCTCTCAATTGTTCCTTTTTCCCTTTTAACTGGAGATCAGATGTGTAGGAAGATGCTGCTTTGAAACATTCTTATTCCAGCAAGAAGGCTCAGTTTAAGGTACAAATGTCCTTGTACCAGTCCTGTGCACTCCAACTTCCAAAGGGAAGAATGCCTTTTATAAATTTGCTGAATTCTTGAGGAGCTCATGTTCATTAAGGCTCACTGTTTGCAAACTACTTTGCCATGACTTACATATCATTTGAAAACAGGAAGTTAGCTTTTAATCATAGGATGAAGTCAAGTATTTCAGAAAATAAAAGGCTTCGGGCTGAGAATTTAACATGACAAAGGTCATGACCAGAGGGTAGGTGACTGGCTTTGCCTCTTTATTCCATCTTTGGGTATGTGCACTGTTTGCCCATCTCTTACACATCTATTTTGAGCAGGGCCTCATTTAACATTCTAGTCTCTGCCAATCAGATGAGCTACTCTGTCAAAATGCAAGGACTCTGTTAATACACAGACTTCCCATGTACAAAGATGAGGAAAAGAGGCTTTATTTTCACTGCTGTTAAACACATCATTGTGTGACTGAACCATAATTCACTTATTCTCTTGTCCACTCACGATGTTTGGGTGGTTTCCAACTTTTTCTATTACAAGCAATGCTGCAATGAACAACCTGGCACATCCCTCCTGGTGTGCACATGCTAGTTTCACTAAGGCAAAAGTTCTTAAAGTGTGATCCAAGGAGCCACAGGGATCCCTGAAACCCTTTTAGGGGGTGCATGAGGTCAAAACTACTTTCAGAGCAATTTTCACTCTCATTTTGTCAGGCCTGTGCAGAGGAGTTTTCTAGAGGCTACATGATATACACATAATTATCAGAAAAGGCTATTAAAATCCTCCTACCATTTCCAATTATAGAGCTGTGTGAGGCTGTTGTCTATGAAAGCGAGACGATAAAGAGACTTGTGAAATGTAAACAATGCCACTCATCGCCCTATATTTGAAAGTATATATTATGTTAACATAAAATATGTTATGTTAACATGTAATGAGTTTATTTTAAAATTAGTTAATAAATATTTTTAAAGGCTTCAGAATTAATTTCTTTCTTTTTATAAGGGCTGCACCCATGGCATCAGGAAGTTCCCAGGCTAGCAGTCAAATCGGACCTACAGCTGCGGACCTACGCCACAGTCACAGCAACTCGGGATCCAAGTCGCATCTGCGACCTACACCAGAGCTCACAGCAAGGCCGAATCCTTAGCCCACTGAGCAGGGTCAGGGATTGAACCAGCATCCTCATGGGTAATAGTGGGGCTTGTTACCATTGAGCCACAATGGGAACTTCCTAGTTTTAATTTCTATTATAGTGAATATCAATAGATGTAACCGATGTAAACAAAAGCTCTTTGCTATAGGATTGCCAATAATTTTTAAGAGGATAAAAGAGTTCTGAAAGCAAAAAGTTTGAGGACCACGGCACTGGGGTTTATACCTAGGGATGGAATTGCTGAGTTGCAGGGTAGGTGCACATCCAGGTTTAAACAGTAAATCTCATAATCACTAAAGATTAAATTCTGTTTGACATTATTTATATAGAATCCCACCCCCAAGCCCCAGCACAATTCAAGTATATATAGCTCAGAAATGCATATGTATTTGTTAAAACTGAAAACAAGAAATAGAGGGGAAATATCAGGCTCAAAATGCAGGCTAGTGGTTATCTTTTGTGAGAAGGCAGGAGGATAGATGGAGGAAGACAGACTGGATTAGTTCTTTTTGAAAAAAATTCTTTTCTATTATAGTTTCCTACAAGATATTGAATATAGTTCCCTGTGCTATACAGTAAGACTTTGTTGTTTATCTCCTTTATACACAGTAGTTTGTATTTGCTAACCCCAAACTCCTAATTTATCCCTCCCTCTCCATGGCTTAGTTCTTAGTTCCAGTGTTCATTATTGTGCTTTATAACTTACAGATATACTACATTTGTCTTTCATATGTATTAAGAATTATGTAGTTTTTTTAAATTTACTAAAAGTAGGAACAGTTTCTGCCCTCAAGGGACTTTCAACCCAAATAAGGTCTGAGTGGCAATCACCCTCCTCTGATCAGGGGTTTCAACCAATTGAGAAATTGACCCAGGGTTAAAAGTATCATCTCTATTGTTGCCAAAGCTGGATCTGACAAAGTGGAGACTAAAGGGTTTCTCCTCTCTCACCTGATCCAGGTGGACAGAGGCAAGTAGGGGATCCCCTGCTGATCCCTCTCTGAGTGGCAGGGCCTCCCTGGTGGAGGAGGAGGTAGGAGAGAAACCACTGAAGGGAAAAGGAGAAAAAGGGGCCTTCCTTCCTGCGGAGCTCAGAGGAAGTCCCCCACACAAGCACACCTAAACCACTGGGATGCTGGGCGAGAGGTGACATATGCTGTAGGAGGGCCAAGAGCTGGCGAAAAGTGCAAGTCAGAGTAATCTGCAGCTAACAGTGTGATGGAAGGCTTCCCAGGGGGAGGCCACAAACATTTTGCCTCCATGTGAAAGGAGAGGGGACATGGTGCCTATGAACACAGAGGCTGACATGGCAAGACTGGTCAGTGGGCTGAGGTCTGAGCTGGGGCTTCTGTGATCATCATAGGACAGAACTGGCCCTTCTCTGGACACTAAAGGTGTGTCACCTGAAAGTGAGCTTAGCAGAGGTGGGAGGCACCAGGCTGAGCAAGTAGGCAGGGTTAGGGGAGGGGTGTGTGTGTTGGTGGGCTCTCTGTCTCTTCCTCCAGCTGCTGACATCTGGGAAGGCACAGGGAGACCCAAGGAGGCACAGGGGTTCTGCCCTAAAGCAGAGTCCCCACTTCACCCCTCAGGGGGATAGGTTACCTGAGTTTGTGACTGGTGGCCTGCCAGCAGCTTGACTTCGGGCGACGAGCCAGGGGAGTTACTCTCAGGGAAAACCTCCCTCCTGTGTGTCAGGGTCTTGTTTTCTGTGCATCATTTTCTTCGTGTTCAGTCCTCACAACAACTCCGTGAGGTGGGCACTGGTATCTCCCGTTCACAGGTGAGGAGGGTGAGGGGTAGGGAAGGTGAGGACTTGCCCAAAGTCACGCAAATGGTAGAGAATGGTGTCTGGGACCCTAGGTGTCTGTCTGTCTCTCAAGGTGATGTCCCTCCCATTATACTAGTTCACCCTTCTAGGCCTCAGTTTCCCCTTCTATAAAATGGGAATAATGTCTATGTCCCAGATTCAGCATGAAAACTAGCTGCATAACTTGGCACAGTGGCTGACCTTGCTCCTTCCCCTCAAGTGCCAGGTGCCGGGTCAGGCTGCACCCTGAGGTTGCACATCCACGCTCCCTGGGTCTGGCTGTTCTCAGCTACTTTCAGGACAGGGACCTATCCAGAGAGGGCTGGACTGTGAGTTACACAGCTCAGTTCACATCACTAAGGCTCTCATGTTGCTCACAGTTACCGCTTTTGCCTCACTGACCTTAGGGAGAACCTGCTGCCCTCCCCCACCCCCATTCATGCTCATTCACACCCAGGCAGAGCACAGACCCAGGCTCTCATCAGAGACTCTCACTTTTGACTTGATTCAAAGCCAGTTATTCACCACAGGCTGTGACTATGAGAAACCGCAGTGGACTCACAAAGCAACAAGCTAAGAGAAACACCCCTCCCACCCCCTTCACCCCCCTCAATGGGCCATACCCCTGCTCTTGCATCCTCTTAGATACTGGCTTCCTCTTGACTGCATTTAAAGGGCCACTGGCCTTATGCACAAGGCCAGTTAGTCGTCTACCAGTTCCATTTGGTTTGATCCTATTTAATTAGATTTAATTCCTTTCAAGAGTTAAGTGCCAGATGCTGGGCGAGGCTAGTGGGTTTCGAATGCTAGAGCTCGGCTCCAAGAAAACAAATTTGTCAAGGGCTTAACTCCAGAAATGGAGTCTAATTCACAGGTATTTTAACTAGGACAAAAGATGGAACAAGAGGGAATTGGAGGCCATGTGAGTTTTATTATGACTGAGGAGTCTAGTTCTCTGGCTGTCATACTGATACTGCGTCCCCCTAGAACCGACTTTAGCTGCTGGAGTTTCTGATTAAACCACTCCGTCCCAAACTTTACCCCCTTTCGTGGGTCCCGTACTTGTTCCTCTTCGGATTGAGGAGTATCAGAGAAAAGGGGGGATTGAAACTGAATAGGACCCTGCAGGATCCTCCTGGGTACAGAGGCCCCTTCATGCTCCCACTTTGTGTATATAGAAAAAGGCTTTAGTCTCCTAGGCCTTCCCTGAGTTCCAAAGAGAAGGACCAAGAAGTTACTAATTAGGAAAGAGAGGAATGCGGGGACAAAGGAAAAGCAGTTAAACAAGAAAAGTTATAACAGGAGTTCCCATCGTGGCTCAGTGGGTAATGAACCTGACTAGCATCCATGAGGATGTGGGTTCAGTTCCTGGCCTCGCTCAGTGGATTAAAGATCTAGTGTTTCCATGAGCTGTGGTGTAGGTCGCAGATGTTTTCAGCAGATTAAAGATCTGGTGTTTCCATGAGCTGTGGTGTAGGTCGCAGATGTGGCTCAGATCCCGCATTGCTGTGGCTGTGGCTGTGGCTGTGGCCAACGGCTACAGCACCAATTTGACCCCTAGCCTGGGAACCTCCATATGCCGCCGGTGCACACTAAAAGACAAAAAGACAAAAAAAAAAAAAGCTATAACAAAATTTTAGCAATGAAACAGAGTCCTGGTTCTTCCTCAAGGGACATACATAATCTGATACACATCTTTGAGCTGTTCTGCAGGAACTAAGATACCACCAGCACCACCACCGCCATCTAGGTGGAGAATGGCCACTACATGCTGAGCACCAGCATGTAGATCCCAGGCTGGTTGGAACCAGAAGGCTGATGATAGAGATTCCTGAAATATCAGCCTATCACCGCATCACCAACAATTAGAAGAAAGGCATGTGTCCTGGAGCCCTCACCCCAAATATTGCCTTTAAAAACCCTTTCCAGAAAACCATGAGGGAATTCAGGTCTTTTGAGCATGGGTTGCCTATACTCCTTGCTTGGACCTAAGTTTGGTTCATTAATAAGACTGCTGAGGAGTTCTCGTCGTGGCTCAGTGGTTAACAAATCCGACTAGGAACCATGAGGTTGAGGGTTCAATCCTGGCCTTGCTCAGTGGGTTAAGGATCTGGCATTGCCATGAGCTGTGGTGTAGGTTGCAGACACGCCTCAGATCCCACTTTGCTGTGGCTCTGGTATAGGCCAGCGGTTAAAGCTCCAATTTGACCCCTAGCCTGGGAATTTCCATATGCCGTGAGAGTGGCCCAAGAAATGGCAAAAAGACAAAAAAAAAAAAAAAAGACTGCTGAGCCTCACCAGGCAGAGGGAGCATTCATTCATTCATTCACATTTCACCCCAAACAGGGCATGCTGTTACAGAACCAGTCTTGGATCCACTTGCCCCTCATACAACAAAGCTAATCTATGGACACCAGGTTTGTAGTGAAGGAAAGTGCAGTGTTTATTGCAGGCACCAAGCAAAGAGAACAGGCAGCTAATGCTTAAAAGACCAGAACTCCCCAATGGCTTTCAGAGAAGGGTATTTATTTATTTATTTAGTCTTTTTAGGGCTGTACCCACTGCATATGGAGATTCAGAGCTGTACCTGCTGGCCTACACCATAGCCACAGCAACATGGGATCTGAGCCGCATCTTTGACCTACATTACAATGCATGGCCATGCTGGATTCTTAACCCACTGAGCGAGGCCAGGGATCTAACCCACATCGTCATGGGATGCTATTTGGGTTCCTTAACTGCTGAGCCACAATGGGAACTCTCCAGAGAAGGGTTTTTATTTATTTTTTATTTATTTTTTATTTATTTATTTTTTTGCTATTTCTTGGGCCGCTCCCGCAGCATATGGAGGTTCCCAGGCTAGGGGTCCAATTGGAGCCGCAGCCACCAGCCTACGCCAGAGCCACAGCAACGCAGGATCTGAGCTGCGTCTGCAACCTACACCACAGCTCACGGCAATGCCAGATCCTTAACCCACTGAGCAAGGGCAGGGACCGTACCTGCAACCTCATGGTTCCTAGTCAGATTCGTTAACCACTGCGCCACGACGGGAACTCCTGGAGAAGGGTTTTTAAAGGCAACATTTAGGGTGAGAGCTGCAGGGTGTGCCTTTCATCTGGTTGTTTGGTGGTGAGGTGACAGGCTGATATTTCAGGAATCTCAACCATCAGCCTTCTGGTTCCAACTAGCCTGAAGTCTACGAGCTTGTGCTCAGCATGTAGTGGCCATTCTACACCTGGATGGGAATGGTGGTGCTGGTGGTATCTTAGTTCTGCAGAACAACTCAAAGATGTGTATCAGATTATGTATGTCCCTTGAGGAGAAACTAGGACTCTGTTTTATTGCTGAACTATTATCATTACTTTTCTTTTTTTTTTTTCTTTTTGTCTTTTTAGGGCCACACCCATGGCATATGGAAGTTCCAGACTAGTGGTTGAATCAGAGCTATAGCTGCCAGCCTACACCACAGCCACAGCAATAGCAATGCTGGATCTGAACTTCATCTGCGACCTACACCACAGCTCATGGCAACACTGGATCCTTAACCCACTGAGCGAGGCCAGGGATTGAGCCTACATCCTCATAGGTACTAGTCAGATTTGTTTCTGCTGAGCCACAACAATGAGAATGCCTACTTTTCTTTTGTTTCTGTATTCCCTCTCTTCCCTAATTAGTAACTGCTTGTTTCTTCTTTTTAGAACCCATGGAAGGCCTAGGAGACTAAAGCCTTTTTCAAAGAAATGAAGGACATGGGAAGGGGCATATGTACTGGGAGTTGCCCTGCAGGGTCTCGCTCAGTGTCAAGCCACAGAAAGTTGTTCCTACGGCGCAGTTTAGAAACATGTTTATGCCGCTGTAGAGCTGGAAAGGGAAAACCAAGGGAAAAAAATGCAAATCAAGTTGGAAAAACCAACATACTTAATGCTGTTCCATCCAGCATTCTCTCAACTGGAAATTTCCAATTTTGACATTCTGGTTCACACACTGAAAATATATATTCATCTATTTTGAGTGAGCAACAGGTATCACAAGACAGTATGTGAAGAGTGAAAGATATCAAAGTTAGTCGGTAAATATAAAATGAGTTAAGCTAGTAAATTGCATGAAAAACTATATGTGTCAGCCAGACCTTAGGAAGAGAGGCAAAACAAGAGGAAGAAAAAGCCCCCAGCAGAATCAAAGAATGTTTACTTTCTTGCGACCACAGATGTGAAGAGAGCTCAGAGGCTAGTGGGAGTTTAACAATTTTTTTTTTTTTCCTTTTTAGGGCCACATCCGTGGTACATGGAGGCTCCCAGGCCAGGGGTCAAATCAGAGCTATAGCTGTTAGCCTACACCATAGCCACAGCAATGCAGGATCCGAGCCACGTCTGTGACCCACACCACAGCTCACGGCAACGCCAGATCTCCAACCCACTGAGCAAGGCCAGGGATCGAACCTGCAACCCCATTGTTCCCTGTCAGATTCGTCAACCACTGAGCCATGACAGGAACTCCCCAGTTTAACATAATAGAGTTCAGGTCAAGGTAGTGGTTGCTCTATGCAGAGTCCCCTCCTGGTTGCCCCGGCAATGAAACATCGCTGTACAGTAACAAAATCATATTGAGAAGAAACCCACAAGCATGAGAGAGCTTTTGGGTCTACACATTTGCTGATTCTCCCTCTGACTTTGGCCTAGTGAAGGTAGGAAACAGATGTAGTTGTGTATGCCTTTTACTCACTGGCACCACTGCCTGGAAGGAAACTTCAGGAACCCAGGACTGGCAAGTTTCAGGAGGATAACCTCCCGGAGGGTGCCTGAGGGGCTTGGATCAGAGACTTACACCAGCCTATCACTAGGAGGGGTTAGAGACAGGAAGGCCTGAGTCCACTCATTAGCTGGCTAATAACTCTTGAGCGTGTCATGGAGATGTCATAGGGAAGACAAAATGAATGAGATGACATTCGTGTCCCCAGGGGGAGGGGAAAGCAGAGGCATACATACAATTAGTTGTAATATAAGGCATACTGAAGGGGGGTAAGCAAAGCAGGAACCCTTTTCCTCTTCAGTATTCTTTTCCTTATACAGGCCATGTTTTTATAGAAACAATTTAGCAGATATGAAAATAAGCAAAAGGAAAAAATTAAACACTATATGACATCCCCCGGAGAGGACCATCATTAACATTTTGGAGTGTATCTCTTCAGACCTTTTTCTTATGCAAATGTATGCATGGGTTCAAAAGATATACATGCTCTCTCTATATATAGATGAATATTTTTCAGAGGCATAATTATACACCATAAAGAGAAGTTTATCTTTTGGCATCTTGCAATACACTGTGAATATCTTTTCAACTAACACACATATACTGTCCACAACATGTTTAATATCTGCATAGCATCCATGAGTTGACTTTAAAATAATTTAGCTAATAATAATAAAGTGAAGAGATAAGGGGTCCCTGTTCTTCCCCTCACATCAAGTAAGGGGGGCTCCAACAGCAACACTCCAAGAACTTGATACGCGTTTCTTACAGTTTTTGGAGCTGGTATTGGGCTCAGATCCTGCTTAAGTCTAAAGGGCAAATGCAGGGTGGCTGGCCGCTGATGGACAAGATAAAGGAGAGAGGCTGGGATCCGTCTCCAGTCCCAGGGTTGCCGGGGGAGGATGCGAGAGCATTTCCCATGGACCACACACTGGAGAGAAACAAGTTGCTTGGTGATTGCATCAACATAAAGGTTACGGAGGATAAAGGCGCTCAGACTTTATTTCGATGCTAATGAGGACCCATTGGGAGGCTGAGATACGGAATGATGCTGTTAGAAGCTGGCTGTAGGGGATGAATCTACTAATTATGTGTAAGACAACTGGAGGGAGGGGGAGATTAGAGGACAGGAGGTCAGTTCAGAGGCTGTTACCAAAGTCTAAAGACAATGTTCCCTCCTTCTGTGGGGGTTAGAGAACCACATTCAAGTCTGCTCTCTTCCAGCAATGAACTTGAATCAGTCAGTTCACTTTCTTGAGCCCCAGTTTCTCATCCAAAACAAGGGCATAAAAACAACCCCAAGGAGTGATGAAAATGCTTTGGAACTTGCTAAAGGTGATGGTTGCACAATGTGGTGAATGTATTAAATGCCATCAAAGTGTACACTGTATAATACTTAACTCCATGTTATGTGCATCTCACCTCAATTAAAAAACAAAAACCAAAATAACCCCAAGGGTTGTTGTGAGGATTAAGTGAGTCTGGTGGGTTTGCTTTTACAGTCACTCTTAACTAGCTTTCTTCCCATAATTTGCATTAACCCCTCTTGGCCTGGATCCCTCCACAGCCTGAGTCAGCAACATATTTGGGTTCCCTTTAAGATTTTCCAGGCTTTGCAGTTCAGCCTGGTTATTAAAATCTGCCCCTGTACAGTTTCTCATTTCAGTAACCCTCCTCCTGGTCCTGCTGCCTCTGCACAGAGTAGGCCTGTGCCAGCTCCACGGGGTGAGGCTGAGGACGGGCTGGGCTTGGGAGGAGACAGCGGTGGTGGTTGATGGCAGAGGGAGCTAGAATAACTGGTTCACAGTAACTTTTCTGGGGCTTCCCTTGCCTGAGTCATTGCTCTCTGGCTCCAGGCCATAGCCTCATCTGGCTGCTGCTGGGAACCAGCAGGCCAGGCTCTCCACCTGCTTCCCTCTGGGCTGCACTGAAGAGGCTGCCTCCCTGCAGGCAGCCTTTGGCCAGGCCCCTGGAGCCACAGAGGACCCCAGTGGGCAGCCCGATCTGTGTGGGGGTGGAGGACTTGTTGTCCCTCATTCCAAAGCTCCTCTCAATTCGAGCTCCAGCTGGGGTGATGGTTTGGCAGCCTGAAGGCTCTCCCCTCCCCACCACCCAACTAGTGTCCAGCTTCCTCCTGAGAGTCTTCCCCCATGTCCTCTTAGCTCCTGGCCCACCAGCTATCTAGGGTGAAGCTACTCTGCTGAATTTCAATCTAGAACTTGCTTTCTCGCTTGCCACTAGTGGACACATTTATTTTATTAATTTTTTTGCTTTTTAGGGCCGCATATAGAAGTTCCTAGGCCCATGCCAAAGCCACAGCAATGCCAGATCCAAGCCTCATCTGCAACCTATGCCACATGTTTAACCTACTGAGCAAGGCTGGGTATTGAACCCACATCCTCCTGGATACTAGGCAGGTTCATAACCTGCTGAGCCACAACAGGAATGCAAGACATACATTTAAATCTCCACCCCTTCTGGCTTCATACTTGATTTTTCATTGATTCCTGCTAACACTTTCTTTTGGTGACTTAACAAGGACAGATGACAGGCATGGTTGATGGCTCCTCCCTCACTTGTCCCTGGTCTGTCACGGTCATGATATGATAGACTCTTAAGAAGAGAGTTCTTGAGGAAAAGTGGATGGCAGAGAGGGGGAGAGAAAAAAAATGATCTTCATTTTTGTGCCCAAGCCAGCCCTCATCAGCAGAAAGCACACCCACCAGCCCCTGAGATGCTTGCCTGCCAGCACTTTAGAACTTCTGGCTCTTCTGAAGGGAGCTGTCACAGGGAGACAGATGTAAAAGAGCTGGGGCTTGGAGTTCCCATTGTGGCTCAGTGGTTAACGACTAGTATCCATGAAGACATGGGTTTGATCCCTGGCCTCGCCCAGTGGGCTAAGGATCCGGTGTTGTCATGGGCTGTGGGGTAGGTGGCAGACTCGGCTTGGATGTGGCATTGCTGTGGCTGTGGTGTAGGCTGGCAGCTACAGCTCCGATTGGATCCCTAGCCTGGGAACTTCCATGTGCCTCGGGTGCGCTAAAAAGGCAAACAAACAAACAAACAAACAAAAACAAAAACCAAAAAAAAAAAAAAAGAAAGAGCTGGAGTTTTTCAGACCAGAATGGAAGAGCCTAGAGGCCCATCTCAAGCCTCCCTCCTGGCAGCTAAGGCTAAAATTGCCCACAACACTGAAATCACAGTTTAAGAATGGTAGTGCAATAACCCTCTCTTCCTCTTTTCTGTGTCAAGAACTCCTCCTACCCATCCTTCCAAGCCCAGCTCAACCTTATACTTCTGGTATCTAAGCACTGGTCAGGACTCCTTCCTCTGTGTGCCCCATGGGGTGTGCCAAGGGTCTATGAAACGTTGGGTGTGGGAGGGCAGAATGATTAGCACAGCACCCTTCCCCTCTCCCCTGAGGGAGTGTCCTTGTGAGGTTCCCTAGATATCACGTATGTATGTGGACAGGTGCTCTAAGGTACAAAGCACCATATTAAAAATAATATTTATCATTAGTTCCTTGTACCTGTTCCCAAACTGTGAGCTCTTCACATGACAAGGATGACTTATTTAAAAAAGAAAAAGTGTAGCCTCAATACCACACAATGGTGGGCAAAGAATAAGCCATTTGATGGATGTGCCAGGCAGGGGAGCTGCCTTAACACAAGCCCACAGCCTGGCCAGGAAGGCTGGCACCTGGCTCTGAAGAGCAGCGCAGCAGTTAGCTCTCCCTAGCTGAGGCCCCTAGCTGTCTGCTGCTTTGTTCTCTGAAACTCCTGTGATCACATTCACCTGTTTCCAGGAGCTCCTGCTATCAACTCTTCTGGACTCCTGGCACCTCCCACCTGCTGACCCAGCACTTGACCATGGCCTTCCTCCTTCCTCAGCACTTCCACCACTTCCTAGAAGCTTCCCCAGCAATGATCCGTGCATGAGTGACCCAGGGTTTATCTTAGTAAGCCAGGCTTTGGGGCCTCATGTGTGGCTCAAAGCTTAATATATTCATCCCATAGTTACACACAAATCGGTGTTGTGAACTGCTGGGCCAGTAGTGGTGGAAAGAGCAGGGGTAGACCTGGGGTTAGATAGTGGCTCAGCTACTAACTAGCTGTGTGATCATGACCAGCTGCTGAACTTCTTAGAATCTCAGTTTTCTCAACTGTGCAAGGGGACACACACACACACACACACACACCCCCTAACTCATAGGGTGACTGTGAAGAGTAAATACTATGACACATACTAAGCCTCTGGCCTTATGCTGATACGATGCAGAGTCTCAGTGTTTCCTCCCTTTCCTTCTTTCAGCTAAGTCTCTTCCAAGTCTGAAAGTCCATGAGCCTTTGAAACACATGTTCCCATGTTAAACTATAACTTGGGAAGGTGACCAAGCTGCTAGAAAGTTTAGCTTCCCAGAGGAACAAAGATCTCAGGTGACGGGGACAACCTCTGTGTCCCACATTCCCTGGAACTGACCTCCCACTCCTTGGGTGCTGTGGGCAATGACAGCTCACACACCACACCTGACCGAGGAAATGAGAGCAGGATCAGTCCTCAGAGAGGTGATGAGTGAGCAAAAGCCCTGAGGCCTGGGCATGACTGTGGGGCTTAGAGAGGGCAGTGGCCTGAGACTAGGTGAGTCTGCACACATCTGGAAAGAAAGGGCTTAGCCAGGGACATGCTGTGCTCCTGCAGCCTAACACAGACTCCCATGGAGACAGAGGAAAGAAGGGAGGTGGCTCTGGCCTCAGCCTTCCTCTCCAGAAGGGCAAAATGGGGAGATTTGGGAGCTGCCAAACTGAACAGAAATATGGGGCTGGGGGAGCCAGTAGAGCCAGCTCGCTGTTCTCCTTGAGGGCAGTGGTTCTGAGAGCCCAGGACCAGCGGCTGCAGAATCAGCTGGGTTTGGTATCATTTTAGATCAGCGGGCTCCACATTGGATACCTCAATACAGACCCAGCCATCTGTATTCTTTTTTTTGTTGTTGTTTAGGGCTGCACTTGTGGCATATGGAAGGTCTCAGGCTAGGGGTTGAATTGGAGCTGCAGCTGCCAGCCTATGCCAGAGCCATAGCAACGCCAGATCTGAGCCTCGTCTGCAACCTATACCACAACTCATGGCAACGCCGGATCCTTAACCCACTTAGCAAGGCCAGGGATCAAACCCAAATCGTCCTGGATACTAGTTGGATTTTTAACCTGCTGAGCCATAATGGGAACTCCTGTATTATAATAAGCCCTATGGGTGATGCTGATTCTCGCCAAAGTTTGAGGACCTTCACCTTGGGGGAGGCTTTTATTCATTTATCTGAAATTTCCTTCCCATTTTCAAGTAGTGAGAGGCGGCATGACAATGAACCAGTCATAACCTTTAGAGACAAGAAGGTCTGAGTTCAGGCCCTGTCCCTGTCCCTAAGTAGCTCTGGGGCCTTGGACAAATCCATTAGGCTCTCTGAACCCTGATTTCCTTAAGCATAAAATATCTACCTTGCAGGATTAAGTGGTTAGGTTTAGAGAGAATGTGCAGAAAGCATTTAGAAGAGTGCCTGGCACATAGTCGCTGCTCGCCACCACCAGCACCACTATCATTACCACCACCCTGGCTGCAAAGAGGTCCCTGGGTGAGTGAGAACTGGAGCTGTGTCTCAAGACAATCATCAGACCATCACAAGGGGACCGTCTTGCTCCATGAGTGTTTAACATGCTGCTCAGAATGCTCCTGGCGGCATCCGCATTAAGCTTCAAGATAAAAATTCCTTTCAAATTTGATGAGAAACAAATCCCTATCTAATTTGGATATACCAAATGAAGCCCTAGGGAGAAACACTACTCTCATTACAATATAACCCAGACATTTTCCCGCCCTACCCACTTCCCCTTTCCTCTTAGATAAGTCCCTTAAGCACATGGGAGCACCAGGCAAATATTTGTCCAGTGGTGAATGAATGGGTTGGCTCAATTTGATTTGAAAATGCTCAACTGTTATGCAATAAAAGCAACCAAATTTGTGACCAGGCCTTTGGCCTCCTGGGGTAGAAACATGGCAGCCACGTGGGGAACACAATGGAATCTTGGGAAATCAGGCCCTGATGGGACGGGAAGAAACCATGTTGGCGGGGACAGGGAATGGAGGTGGTTTTCTGAACTTAGCAAAGGACTTTTACAGTGACACGGCAAGGGGTCCTTCAGCCCTGGCTGTACATGTCTGCATGGGCTCCACCTGCTAAGCCTACTGGGAATGGAGAGTCAGGTGTCCTGTGGCCTTGGCAGTGCAGAGCAAATGGGAATCAGAGCACCAAAACAGTGTGCTGGTTTCCTTCCCCAGGGATGGGGTGGGGGATGGGGGTGTAAAAATCGTCCATCTCATTCAGGCCGAAAGGCATTCATTCAGGCCCTTGGCATCTCCTTTCACCTGCTAAACATGCTCTAGTCACCTGTGGCCTGGCTCCCATCCTCCTCTTCTCCAATTGTCCTCCTTGCTGTGTCCAACATAGACCTTACCACCCACTGCCCACTCCCTGCTCATAGGATAAAGTCCCAATGCCTTGGCAGGGCATTCAAGATCTTTTGCAGATTGGCCACAGCCTGAATGTCCAGCTGCACTACCCACGGCCAGTGCCTCAGCCGCACCTAACTCCTGCTTGCTCGTGCCCTACTCTTTTACACATCTGGCCACTGACTGAAAGGCCTTTCCTCCTGTGGTCTGGTACCTCTTTCCAGAACCTGCCCAAACTCAGCTTTCTGTGAAATAGGCCCACCAGCATCCAGTGACTTCCTGAAGGTGTTTCTAAGTCTTTACTCAGCCTGGAAGTCCCTTCTTTTCCAATCCATGAATTCCTAGTGTCCTTTAGGACACAGCTCTAGTATTGCTATAAATTTTTTTAAAAAATATTTTTGGCATAACTTCAAATTTAAAGAGAAGTTCAAGCATGGTTCAAAGCATTGTACATCTTTCACCCAGATTCCCTAAATTATTAATGTTTTCCCACATTTGCTTTAAATTTCTCTCTCTCTCTGCCCCCATCTAGGTGTATAGTTTTATTACTTTCTGAACAGTTAATGGGTTATCTGCAGACCTTATACTCCTTTACTCCTTCAATGTGTATGTTTTTCTAAAACCAAGGACAATCTCTTACATAATTAGAGAATAATTATCAAAATTAGGAAATTAACTTTGATACCAATTACTATTATACAGATCTCATTCAGCTTTCACAGATTATCCCAATAAAGTCCTTTATAGCAAAGAAAAATTCCCGGATCATCATGGCATTTAGTTATTATGTCTCTAGAACAATTCCTTGATCGTTCTTTTTTTTTTTTTTTTTTGTCTTTTGTGACAGTTGACATTTTTTAAGTGTCTAGGCCAGTTATTTTGTAGAAAGTACCTCACTTTAGGTTTGTCTGATGTTTCCTCATGATGGATTCATGCCGTATAGACTTGGCTAGGGTATCCCAGAGGCGATGCTTGGTTTATCTCAGGGTATCATCATCAGGAGATATATGATGTCACTTCATCCCATTTTTGATAATGTTAACACTGGTTGCTTGGTTGATTTGTTGATATGTCTGACTCCTCCTCTGGCCCATGAAGCCCTTCTCAAGGTCAAGGGGGGACTCAGCCTTCCTGGCATCTGGTACCTAATGATACAGAGATATAAGGAAGTGAAGAATAGATACCAACTGATCCCCTCCCATGTGTCTGGCTCTGTGGCCTCTTCTCACCTAAGCCTCACAGCAACAGTATAATTTAGTGGTTGTTGTGCTCATTTTATAGGTGTGCTCAGTGAAGATGAACAATTTGCGTAGTGTCACTTGACAGGTAAGCAGCAGATCCAGATTCAAATCCAGGTCTGCCACTTGCCATAACACTTAGGCACTGGCGACAACAGACGGTCAACAACAATGAGTGGTTTGTTTGTTTGTTTTTTAACTTAAACAGAAAAATCTAACACTAAGATCACTGAAAAACTTAATACCCTCCTACCTCAGCGAGGAGACTTTATTCATTTATCCCTTCAACATATATTTATAGTGGGTCTGCCATGTGCCAGGCAGTGTTATAGATCATAGTGATATAGTGATGAACAAATAACATATATTCTAGTGGGACTCTGCAAATACTAGCAAATCTAGCCAAAGAGCTTGAACACTAACAAGAAGGCGACAAGTAGAGCAGCTCCAGGGTTGAGTAATTTAGCAGTTCAAAGATGTCATGGCTAAGATTTGTGTTCCCTGAAATTCTCTTAGTTTTCCCTTTGGGGTTGCAAGATATTTGCCTTAGTTTTAAGCAAGACATCCTCAAAGGAAACCAAGAGGACATTCCTGTCATGATCCCTTAAGATGGGAAAAGAAAACCTTGAGAGAATCCTCCCAGTCCACTTCCCTTTCACCTCACTGGCCAGAACTATGTCACCAGCTTATGCCAAATCCACACTTGGCTAGAGGAATGAGCTACCATGCCTGGCTCAGGGAATCTGGATTTGTACCCCTACCACCCAGACCTCCTCCAGGCTCAGCTTTCCCCCAAAACACCTTCTGGTCAGAAGAGTTGGAAGAGAGTGAAAAAAAAAAATCAATTTTCTTTAAAGAAGCAAAGGTGGGGAAAGGCTGTTGAGTGTGCACCTGACAATATTTTCAAATCTTTCATTCACTAATTTCCCAAATATTTACAGCCTCTTGTTTATGCAAATATGAATTTGAGTCATTGCCATTCCTTATAGAATTCTCCCGCATGATCCATAGGTTATTGGTTCCAGAATCCCTGTGGATACCAAAATCTAAGGATTTTGGATTTTTTTTTTGAGACATAATTTACTATGTTGTAAATTAGTTTCAGGTGTACAGCAGAGTGATTCCATGATACATACATATATGTGTGTGTATATGTATATATATACATATAATTCTTTCTCAGATTCTTTTTCATTACAGGTTACTGCAAGATATCGTGTTTTTTTTTGTGGTAGAAAATCTTTTACTTATTTTTTAATCTGAGGATTTTGAATTTGAATTAAATTCAGAACTCACAGATAGGGAGGGCCAACTGTAGTCATTATATCAAGGTCTAATCTGTTTTCCTTACAAAGATACATAATGTCTCTCTTTATCTATCCTTGTATCTCTTGTCTTATTCCAAAATAAAGTCCCTCTTTGTGACGGTATAGAATCTTAGCCAGGGGAGGTTTAAAAAAATATTTAATAACTAGTTCTAGGTTGTGGATTGCCCACTGCACAGAGAGGGTCCTACTGGACCAGGCATCCACCATTTAGCTGCTGGATGGGGCCATCTAGGAAGATCCTGGCAGAGGGGTTAGGCAGGCTGGAGGGACACTCAGTCTCTACTATTTGCCAATTGATATGGAAGCATTTATTTTCATATTTTTAAAAATTTACTTTTTATTGAGATATAATTGAACTATAACATTATATTAATTTCAGCATGTATAGTATATTTGTATACATTATGAGGTGATCACCATGACATCTAATTAACATTTGTTACCTTAACTTAGTTACTAGTTTTTTTTCTTGTGCTGAGAACTTTTAAGACCTACTCTCTTAGCAATTTTCAAACATGCAATAAAAGCATCAACTTAGTCACCATGCTGTATATTACATCCCCCAGACTTATTTTTAAAATTTTTTTGCTTGTTAGGGCTGCACCTGTAGCATATGGAGGTTCCTAGGCTAGGGGTCTAATGGGCGCCACAGCTGCCAGCCTACACCACAGCCAAGCAAGGCAGGATCTGAGCTGCATCTGCGACCTACATTGCCGGATCCTTCACTCACTGAGCGAGGCCAGAGATTGAACCTGCAACCTCATGGTTCCTAGTTGGGTTCCTTTCCACTAGGCCATGATGGGAACTCCATTCTCCCTACCCCGGACTTATTTTATAGCGGGAAGTTTATACCTCTGAGACTCTTCAGTCATTTTGCACTCCCCAGCTCCCACCTCTGGCAACCACCGATCTGTTCTCTGTGTCTATGAGCTTGTTTTTTTTTTCTTTAGATTCCACATATAAATAAGCTAAGGTGGTATTTGTCTTTCTCTGATTTATCTCAGCATAATATTCTCAAGGTCTATCCATGTTATCCTAAATGGCATGATTTTATTCTTTTTTATGGTTAAATAACATTCTGTTTAGATCTTCTGCACATTTGAAAATCAGATTGTTTGCATTTTTGCTACTGAGCATATGAGTTCTTCAAATATTTTGGACACTAACCCCTTATCAGATATGTGCTTTACAAATATTTTCTCCCGTTCCATAGGTTGCCTTTTCATTTTGTTGGTAGTTTCCTTTGCTGTACAGAAGCATTTTGCTTTGATATAGTCCCACTTGTTTATTTTTGCTTTTATTGCTTTTACTATTTTGACACTTTACTGACCAATATGAGAGTGCCCATATGACAACCTGGACATGAGCTCCAATCTATGCAATGACGATTCCCAGTGTCAGTACAATGACCACAGCATGATCCTCCCAACTTCTGCCGATAGTTGGGTATTTGAGCTGCTTTCAATTTTAACTGAAATATGAAGCTCAGTTCTAAATGTCTCTGTATTGTTTTTCATATTTCATAATACAAAACATATATATATATATTTATAAATACTTATTTCATATTTTTGTTTCCTTGGAACACATTTCCCAAAGTGATGTTTCAAGGTCAAAGGGTATGATCAATTTTATAATTGGCACAGTGATTGACCAAGCATTTAACCAAAGGTTTAGAAACATCCTTGCCTACTTTTTTTACAGACTGCTATTGCTGGGGAGCTGGGAGGCACATGTGTAGTGGAAAGAGGGTGAGCGCTGGAGTAAGGAGAACTGGGCTAGATCTGGGCAATGTTATTCTACTTGAGGCTGGGGTTGTGGCAGTCTAAGGCTCTTTGGACCTTCGTTTCCCCAAGAATAAAATGGGGGAGTTACCATTTCTCCAAGCACCAGGCACAGCAGGCATTGCCTCCATCTGTTCCTGACCTTGGCCTTAGGCCTGGCCACCCTTGTCACCCACTCACCATGGCCCACCTTTGGGTGATGAACTACCAGAGAGCAGTGGAAGGTGCAGATTCTGCATCGTAAGAAGATGTGTAGAGTGCCACCTTCTGGTGTCAAGCGTTAGTGTCCACATGACTTTGGGGACCAAGCTGCTCCCCCTTGTGTCCCTGTGAGGATCTGTCCCAAGGATGAAGCTGCAGAAGGAAGGGGAGATTCTCCCCACCTAGACTGGGCCTTGGTGTTGGTGGTGGCTTTAAAGTGATAGCCTCTTTCTGCCAGTGAGACTCTGGGGGAGAGAAGAAGCAGAGTTGAAGGAAGCTGTTTTTGCTTTTGGAGACAGTGAAGTTGCTAGCAAAGGCCTCTTTGCAAAAGGAAGAGGCCTTCGTCAGTGATGTATTAAACCCTGTTTAGAGAGGCTGACAGCAGTGGTCAATCAGTCCACAAATATTTACAGTGCACCTACCATGTGCGAGACATGTACTAAGATAAACAACCTATGACAAGACAGGCAGGCTCCCTGATCTCCTTGTCTAGTGGGGAAGTTTGGGGATGAGATTCCCCAAACTGATATACTTTCTTTCTTTATTTAATTGAAGACAAAATGATCCCAGGCATAAAAATTTAAAACACAGTATTTCATCTCCCAAACACTGTGGCTGTTTTTATTTCAATACATTCTGCCCCCTGTACCCTTATGTACACACATTTTTACAGAGCTATATTCATGAGGCATGTTTTCCCAAAGTTAATACATTTCACTCACAGTACTCTTCTCTGTGTTGCTACTTAATCTTCATAAATATCCTTATAGCTCTCTAAGAGGTTGTATAAAAATCTGTGTAGCAAGTCCCCTAACCCCCTAAGCTTAGACTCATAATTGTTCTTTTTCTTTCTTTTCCTGCTGTTATAGATACTGAAATGTTAACTACTTCATGCAGACTTACTTCTCAGTGGTCATGAATATGGTTCATCCTATGTGTTGCCATATTGCTTCCTCAAAGAGCTGCTACTAAGTTGCAATGCTACCAACCAATATTATTTCAGTGAGTCAATTTTGCTGCAACATTAGGTGAATTCAATATTGTTGCTTTCACATATTTTTGAGAATTAATATTTTTAAATGGAGTCCAAAATTTGCTTTAATCCACATTTCTCTGGATACCAGTAGGCAGGGTTTTTTTTGCACATGACTATTTATAATTGCTCACATAAAATGTCTGTTCATGTTGTGGTTAAATTTTGAATGAGTTTCTTGTTTGATGTCTTTCCTTGGAAGAGAGAAAAGCAATAGAAGATTATAGTATTGTGGCCCAGGATGCTGGAACAGTACTTCCCACTTTAATCATGGGATAAATAACTCCTTCTGGAATCTTCCTAAGAAAGCTCAGCTATTTCAGAATCCAAAGCACACGTCTCTTCTGCTGCTCAAAGCTACTAAGTGAGAAAAGTGATTCTGTAACACCCTTGGCTGTGCTTGATTCAGTAGTGGAAATGACATAATTTCCCACTGTTTGTGAAAAAGAGTTGAACATTAGCCTAGGCTACAATAATGCAAATGAAAATTATGTGACTAGAGAGTTAATTTGTTTCCTAGTGACTCAAGAAATAGTGTCCTTGAGTGTTGGAGGGGTCCACACTCCAAACCTCTGGCCTAGAGATGTGAAGTGACTTGCTTAAATTTACACAACAAACTAGACCTCCCAGCTCCTGATTCCCCTTGCATCTTTCCCACATCCAGAATGGGAATGTTAATGAACCTGTGATTCTCTCCTTCACAGCCCCACCCTGTTCCTCTGTGTGTGTGTGTGGGGGGCGGATTGGCCACCTCCCAGCCTGGATGACTTCTGGAACATAGCTCTGGGAACACTTTCTGTGCTGGGAGTTGGTTTCCTTTTCCTACATAGCTTTCAACAAGGATTCTGGGCTGTTCCTCTCTGGGAACTCAAAGTAGTGAACCAGGCAGGGTTCTGAGCAGTAGCTATAGTACTTTTCCAGACCATATGTCTTTCTTATGAAAGGAGATGATGAATGTTAGAAGTGGGGTCTATGTGATGGAGAGCAATTTTGACTATGCCAAAAAGGCATTGGGGTTTAGTAAATACCTCACTAATATTTCCTGGGATGATTAGATTAAGAAGGGAACTAACATTTGAATAACACATATCATGTGTTAAAACTAATAGAATTAGAGGATACAACTCTATTGTTTGTAAAAAGGAGACCACACCAAAAATCTATACAAAATGAAAAGGAAGAGAATTATGACTCAGACAAGGGAGCAAGAAAAATAAAACCCATTAAAACAGCTAAGTGATCTGGAGATTATCAACCTCCATGAAAAAAATTTACACTGATAATAGTAAAGATGATTCAAGATCTTGGAAATAAACTGGAGGCAAAGACTGATAAATTGCAAGGGACATTGAGCAAAGAAATAGAAGACAAAGATTAAGCAAGCAGAGATGCAAATACAGTAGCTGAAATAAAAAAGTTCACTAGAAGCAACCAACAGCAGAATACAGGAGGCAGAAGAATGAAGAAGCAAGGTGGAGGACAGACTAATGAAAAGTACTGATGTGGAACAGAAAAGAGAAAAAAGATTGAGAAGAATTGAAGACAGTCTAAGAGAACTCTGGGATAATGTTCAATGCACCAATATCTATATTATAGAGGTGCCAGAAGAGATAGAGAAAGGGCCGGAGAAAATATTTAAAGAGATAATATCCAAAAACTTCCCTAACATGGGAAAGGAACTACTAACTCAAATCCAGGAAGCACGATGAGTACCATATAAAATAAATCCAAGGAAGACCATCCCCAGACACATATTCATCATATTGACCAAAATTAAAGACAAAGAGAAAATATTGAAAGCAGCTAGGGAACAGAAACAAATGACACACAAGGGAACCTCGATAAGGTTATTGGAAATTTTTCAGCAGAAACACTAGCAGGCCAGAAGGGAGTGGCATGATATACTTAATGCAATGAAAGGAAAAAACTTCCAACCAAGATTACTCTACCCAGCAAGGCTCTCTTTCAGATTTGAAGGAGAAATCAAAAGCTTTACAGACAAACAAAAGCTAAGAGAATTCAGCACCACTAAACCAGCTGTACAACAAATACTAAAGGAACTTTTGTAGGTGGAAAAGAAAAGGCCACAACTAGCAACAAAAATATCACAAATGACAAGGCCCACTGATAAATGCATACATATAGTAAAGGTAGGAAATCATCCACAAAAAAATATGCCACCAAAATCAAAAATCATGAGGAGGGTACAAATGAAAGACACTGGAGATGCACTTGCATTTAAGTGACCAACAATGTAAAACAATCTTGTATATATATAGACTCCTATATCAAAACTTTGGGGTAACTGCAAACCAAAAATATATAATAGATACAAACACAAATAAGAAAAAGCAATCCAAACACAACACTAAAGAGTCCTCAAACCACAAAAGAGAACAAGAGAAGAAGGGAGGAAAAAAGACCAACAAAAACAAATCCAAAACAGTTAATAAAATGGCAATATGAACATACATATCAATAAATACCTTAAGTGTAAATGGACTAAATGCCCCAACCAAAAGACACAGTATGGCTGAATGGATACAAAAACAAGACCCATGTATATGCTATCTTCAAGAGACTCACTTCAGTTCTAGGGACACATACAAATAGAAAATGAGAGGATGGAAGAAAATACTCCATGCAAATGGAAGTTAAAAGAAAGCTGGTATAGCAATACTAACATCAGATAAAGTAGACCTTAAAATAAAGAATATTATAAAATACTAAGAAGGACATTACATAATGATTAATGATTCAATCCAAGAGGAAGATATAACAATTGTAAGTAGATATGCACCCAACATAGGATCACCTCAAAATGTAAGGCAACTGCTAATAACTTTAAAAGGAGAAATTGATAATAACACAATAACACCCCACTTAATGCAATAGACAGATAATCCAGGCAGAAAGTCAACAAGGAAACACAGGCCTTAAATGATGCATTATACCAGATGAACCTAATAGATATATATAGAACATTCCAACCAAAAGCAGAAGAATGCACATTCTTCTCAAGTGCATAAGGAACATTCTCTAGGATAGATCATATTTTGGGCCACAAATCAAGCCTCGGTAAATTTAAGAAAATTGAAATCATATCAAGCATATTTTCCAACCATAACTCTACACAACTAGAAATTAACAAGGAAAAAAAACCTGCAAAAAATACAAACACGTGGAGACTAAACAACATGCTACCAAACAACCAATGGATGACTGAAAAAATCAAAGAGGAAATTAGAAAATACCTGGAAGCAAATGACAACAAAGACAAAACAATCCAACACCTATGGGATGCAACAAAAGCAATTCTAAGGGGGAAGTTTATAGCAATACAAGTCTACCTCAGGAAACAAGAAAAAGCTCTAATAAACAACCTATCTTTACACCTAAAGTGACTAGAGAGAGAAGATCAGACAAGACACAAAGTTAGCAGAAGGAAAGAAATCATAAAGATCAGAGCAGAAATAAATGAAATAGAAATGAAGAAAACCATAGAAAAGATCAATGAAACTAAAGGCTGGTCCTTTGATCTCTGTTTGCTTAAGTTTTAAATCTTATATTTCTTTGCTCAGTGTTTGCTGTAAATAATCCATCTTTGCCTCCAGTTTATTTCCAATGTCTTGCATCATCTTCAGCATCATCAGTCTAAAGTCTTTTCTTGGAAGCTGATAATCTCCAGATCACTTAGCTGTTTTTCTGGGTTTTTTTTCTTGCTCCTTTATCTGAGTTATATTTCTCTGCCTTTTCATTTTTATAGGTTTTTGGTGTGGTGCCCTTTTTGCAGACAACAGATTGTAACCTCTCTTACTTCTGATGTCTGCCCCCCTTGTGATTGAAGTCAGTAAGCGAGCTTGCTGTAGGCTTCCTGATGGGAGGGACTGGTGCCTGCCCACTGGTAGGTGGGGTTGATTCCTATCCCTCTGGTGGGTCAGGCTTTGTCTCTGGGTGAGATTAGAGGAGGCTGTGTACCTGGGGGACTTTAGGCAGCCTGTTTATTGATGCGTGGGGTTGTGGTCCCACCTGGATTATTGTTTGCCTTGGGGCTTCTCAGAGCTGATTTTCCCAAAATGGCCACCTCCAGAGAAATACATGCTGGAGAGCTTTGCCTCCAATGTCCTTCCCCCACAATGAGCCACAGTTACCTCCTGTTTTCCCAGGAGATCCTCCAAGATCTGCAGTCAGATCTGATCCAGATTCCTATGGATCCTCTGCTTTGCCCTGGGAATCAGTGCACATGAAAGCCTGTGTACACCTTTCAAGAATGGGGTCTCCATTTCCCCCAGTCCTGTGGTGCTCCTGAGCACAAGCCCCACTGGCCTTCAATGCCAGATGCTCTGAGGCTCTTTCTCCCAATGCCAGATCCCCAGGCATGGGGATTTGACATGGGTCTCAGAACTCTCACTCCTGTAGGCGAGTCTCTGTGATACAGTTACTTTCCAGTCTGCAGGCTTCCCACTTGGGAGGTATGGGGTTGTTTATATCACATAATCACCCCTCCTACCTCTTGATGTGGCTTCCTCTTTGTCTTATGAATTAGGATATCTTTTTGAAAGTTTCCAGTCCATTTGGTTGAAAGTTGTTCAGCATTTGGTTGTAATTTTGTTGTTTTTATGAGAGAAGTTGAGCGCCAGTCTTTCTATTCTTCCATCTTAATAGTCTCTCTTAACCCCAAAGATGGTTCTTTGAAAATATCAACAAAATTGATAAACCCTTAGATTCATCAAGAAAAAAGGAAAGAGGACTCAAATCAATAAAATTAGAAATGAAAAAGGAGATGTTACAAAGGACATCACAGAAATACAAGGGATCATCAGGGATTACTACAAGCAACTATATGCCAATAAAATGGTCAACCTAGAAGAAATGGACAAACTCTTAGAAAAGTACAATTTTCCAAGACTAAAGCAAGATGAAATAGAAAAGATGACAGACCAATTGCAAGTACTGAAATTGAAACTGTGATTAAAAAACTTTCAACAAACAAAAGTCCAGAACCAGATGGCTTCACAGGCGAATTATTATTATTTTTTCCAATTTATTTACTTATTTATTTTTTGTGAAATTTTATTTTAATTTTTTTAACAAAATAAAATACATATATTTAAACACAATTATATTCACACAGATTATTATATCATGGATCTGAAGAAAGAGATTAAGTGACTCCCTCTGGAGAGTGGAATGGAAAATATGCTGAGACAAATAGGAAATTTATTCTATACTTTATCCCATTTTGTATGGCTTTCATCTTTACTATTTAGTATTATCTATTACATTTCAATTTTTCTTTAACAATTAGCATTGTATTAAAATTGTGTATATTATGCAACTAAAATTTATAAAGAAGAAAGCCTTATATACCATTAAATATTTTATATAGCATAATAAAAAGAATAACAACCGGTAAGAATAACAAAAATAATACACCTTCTGGAAATAAGCAAAATATAAAATGCATAAATTGGTTAAAAAACAGTGTAACTATATAAATATGTCCTCACCATTTGTTACATCTCATTGATTCTTCAATAAAGGCATTACACCATTCTAGGTGATGTGATAAACAAGACATTGTACTATGAGAGAAATTGTTATTAATAATACAGTTGTAGAACTATATTATTTAATTGTACAGTTGCATTATTTAATTATAATCATAAATTCTTTGATGGAGAGGAAATCAGAATCAGATCTAAGAAGACTTCAGCATTCCAAGAATGATGTCAAATGACCCCCTTCATGGTGGATTATGCTCTTATTTACTATGAGATATATTTCTTCTCCAGAGATTCCTTGTTTGTGTATCAATTGTAGATTTTTGGTTTGCAGTTATTCTGAAGTTTTGATATGAGTCTATATGTATATGAGATTGTTTTAAGTTGTTGTTCTCTTAATTGCAAGTTCATCTCCAGTGTCCTTTATTTGTACCCACCTCTTCTCATGATTTCTGATTTTGGTGGAATAATTGTGCATGGATGATTTCATATCTTTACTGTATATATACCTTTACTGGTGAGTCTTGCCATTTGTGGAATTTTTGTTTCCTGTTGCTGTGTTTTCTTTTCTGCCTGGAGAAGTTCCTTTAATATTTGTTGTAAGGCTGGTTCAGTGTTGCTGAATTCTCTCAACTTTTGCTTATCTGTGAAGGTCTTGATTTCTCCTTCAAATCTGAATGAGAGCCTTGTTGGGTAGAGTAATCTTGGTTGGAGGTTTTTTCCTTTCATCATGTTAAGTATATCATGCCACTCCCTTCTGGGCTGCAGAGTTTCAGCTGAAAAATCTGCCAATAACCTTGTTGGGGTTCCCTGGTATGTTACTTGTTTCTTTTCCCTAGTTGCTTTCGAGATTTTATCTTTGTTTTTAATTTTGGTTAGTTTGATTAATATGTGTCTCAGTGTATTCCTCCTTGGGTTTATTTTATATGGTACTCGTTGTGCTTCCTGGATTTGAGTGAGTGGTTCATTTCCCATGTTAGGGAAGTTTTTGGCTATTATCTCTTGGAATATGTTTTCTGTCCCCTTCTCTCTCTCTTCTCCTTCTGGCACCCCTATAATACAGATGTTGGTGTGTTTAACATTGAGACTCTCTTCATTTGTTTTCAATCTTTTTTCTCTTTTCTATTCCACATCCGTAATTTCCACTAATCTGTCCTCCACCTCGCTTATTCGTTCTTCTGCCTCCTGTATTCTGCTGTTAGCTGCTTCTAGTGAATTTTTTATTTCAGTTATTGTATTTTGCATCTCTTCTTGTTTCAGTTTTATATCGTGTATCTCTTTGGTCAGTGTTTCCTATAAGTTAACCATCTTTGCCTCCAGTTTATTTCCAATGTCTTGCATCATCTTCAGCATCAACAGTCTAAAGTCTTTTTCCTGGAGGCTAAAAATCTCCTCATCACTTAGCTGATTTTCTGGGTTTTTTCCTTTCTCCCGCATCTGAGTTAACGTTTTCTGTCTTTTTGTTTTTATAGGTTTTTGGTGTGGTGACTTTTTCACAGATGCAAGAGTTGTAGCCTCTGTTACCTCTGGTGTCTGCCCCCCTTGTGGCTGAAGCCTTATGGGGGCTTGCTGTAGGCTTCCTGATGGGAGGGACTGATGCCTGTCCCCTGGTAGGTGGAGCTGATTCTAATCCCTCTGGTGGGCGGGGATTAGAGGGATGGGATGGGATTAGAGGCATCTGTGTGCCTGAGGGGTCTTTAGGCAGCCTGTTTACTAAGGGGCAGGGCTGTGATCCCACCTGGGTTGTTGTTTGCCCTGAGGCTTCTCAGCACTGACTGACAGGTGGGGCCAGATTTTCCCAAAATGGCCACCTCCAGAGAAAGGCAAGCTGCTGAATATTTCCGAGAGCTTTGTCTTCAATGTCCCTCCCTCATAACAAGCCACATTCACCCCTGTTTTCCAAGGATGTCCTCCAAGAACTGCAGTCAGGTTTGACCCAGATTCCTATGGAGACCTCGCTCTGCCCTGGGACCCAGTGCACATGAAAGTCTGTGTGAGCCTTTTAAGAATGGGGTCTCCATTTCCCCCAGTCCTGTGGAGCTCCTGAGCACAAGCCCCACTGGCCTTCAATGCCAGATGCTCCAGGAGCTCTTTCTCCCAGTGCCAGATCTCTGCACGTGAGAGTTTGATGTGGGGCTCAGAACTCCCATTCCTATAGGTAAGTCTCTATGAACCAATTAGTTTCCAGTCTGTGGAGCTTCTCACCTGGGAGGTATGGGGTTATTAATATAGCAAAATTGCCCCTCCTACCTCTTGATGTGGCCTCCTCTTTTTCTTCTGGAGTAGGGTATCTTTTTTAAGGTTTCCGATCCATTTGGGTGGAGATTGCTCAGCCTTTAGTTGTGAATTTTGTAGTTTTTAGGAGAGAAGTTGAGCTCCAGTCCTTCTATTCTGCCATCTTAATCCTCAATCTTCACAGGCAAATTCTATCAAACATTTATAGAAGAGCTAAAACCTATCCTTCTGAAACTATTCCAAAAAATTGCAGAGGAAGGAATAATTCCAAACTCATTTTATGAAGCCACCATCACCCTGATACCAAAACCAGGCAAAGACACCACAAAGAAAGAAAATTACAGGCCAATATCACTGATGAACATAGATGAAAAAACCTCAACAAAGTAATTGCAAACCAAATCCAACAATACATTAAAAGGATTATACACCATGATCAAGTGGGATTTAACCCAGGGATGCAAGGATTCTTCAATATCCACAAATTGTGATACACCACATTAACAAACTGAAGAATAAAAATCATATGATCCTCTCAATAGAAGCAGAATAAGTTTTTGACAAAATCCAACACCCATTTCTGATAAGAACCCTTAAGAAAGTGGGCATAGAGGGAACTTACCTCAACATAATAAAGTCCATACATGACAAACCCACAGCTAACATGATTCTCAATGGCAAAAAGCTGAAAGAATATCCATTAAGATCAGGAACAAGACAAGAATGTCCACTCTCACCACTACTATTCAACAGAATTTTAGAGGTCCTAGACACAGCAGTCTCAGAAGAAAAGGAAGTAAGAGGAATCCAAATTGGAAAAGAAGTAAAACAATACTGTTTGCAGATGACATAATACTATACCTAGAGAATCCTAAAGACTCTACCAGAAAACAGCTAGAGCTCATTAATGAATTTGGAAAAGTTGCAAGATACAAAATTCATACACGGAAATTGATTGCATTTCTATATACTAGCAATGAAAGATCAGAAAGAGAAATTAGGGACACAATTCCATTTATCATCACATAAAAAAGAATAAAATACTTAGGAATAAACCTACCCAAGGAGCCAAAAGACCAGTACTCTGAAAACTAATAAGATGTTGATGAAAGAAACAAAAAAATGACACCATCGGATGGAAAGACATACCATGCTCTTGGATTAGAAGAATTGCTATTGTCAAAATGACTATACTACCCAAGGCAATCTGCAGATTCAATGCAATCCCTATCAAATTACCAAGGACATTTTTCACAGAACTAGAACAAAATATTTTAGTTTGTTTGGAAGCACAAAAGACCCAGAATAGCCAAAGACACCCTGAGAAAGAAAAATGGAGCTGGAAGAATCAGGCTCCCTGACTTCAGACTATACCACAAAGCTATAGTCATCAAAACAATATGTTAGTGGCACAAAACCAGAAATATAGATCAGTGGAATAGGATAGAAAGCCCAGAATTAAACCCACGCACCTACAGTCAACTAATCTATGACAGAGGAGGCAAGAATATACAATGGAAAAAAGACAGCCCTTTCAATAAGTAGTGCTGGGAAAACTAGACAGCTACATGTAAAAGAATGAAATTAGAATCCTTCCTAACACCATACACAAAAATAAACTCAAAATGGATTAAAGACCTAAATATAAGACTGGATACTATGAAATTTTTAGAGGAAAACATAGGTCACACACTCTCTGACATAAACCCCAGCAATATCTTCTCAGATTCACCTCCTAGAGTAATAATATAATATTAATAAAATTAATAATATTATTATGAATAATAATAAAAACAAAAACAAATGGGACCTAATTAAACTTAAAAGTTCCTGCACAGCAAAGGAAACCCTAAACAAAATGAAAAGACAACCCACAGATTGGGAGAAAATATTTGGAAATGAAGTGACTGACAAGGATTGATCTCCAAAATTTATTTATTTATTTATTTATTTATTTATTTATGTCTCTTTTTTTGCTATTTCTTTGGGCCGCTCCTGCGGCATGTGGAGGTTCCCAGGCTAGGGGTCTAATCGGAGCTGTAGCCACTGGCCTACGCCAGAGCCACAGCAACGCGGGATCCGAGCCGCGTCTGCAACCTACACCACAGTTCAAGGCAACGCCGGATTGTTAACCCACTGAGCAAGGGCAGGGACCGAACCCGCAAGCTCATGGTTCCTAGTCGGATTCGTTAACCACTGCGCCACGACGGGAACTCCTAATCTCCAAAATATATAAACACCTTCTGCAGCTCAATGCCAAAGTAAACCAAACAACCCCATCAAAAAAAATGGCGAGAAGGTCTAAAGAGAAAATTCTCTAAAGAAGACATACAGATGGCCAAAAAACACATGAAGATATGGTCAACATCACTAATTACTAGAGAAATGCAAATTAAAACTACCATGAGGTACTACCTTACACCAGCCAGTATGACCATCATCAAAAAATCTACAAACAATAAATTCTGGAGAGGGTGTGGAGAAAAGGGAACCCTATTATACTCTTGGTGGGAATGTACATTGGTGCAACCACTGTGGAAAACAGTATGGAGATTTCTCAAAAAACTAAAAATAGAATTATCATTTGATCCTGGGCATCTATCCAGAGAAAACAATAACTTGAAAAGATACATGTACCCCATTGTTCATTGCAGCACTATATACAATATCCAAGTCGTGGAAGCAACCTAAATGTCCATTGACAGAGGAGCGGATAAAGAAGATGTGGTACATATCTATATAATGGAATATTACTCAGCCATAAAAAGTAATGAAATAATGGCATTTGCAGCAACATGGGTGGGGCTGGAAATTACCATGCTAAGTGAAGTTAGTCAGACAGTGAGACACCAAATCTTATGTTATCATATATGTGGAATCTAAAAAAAAGGATACAATGAACTTTGCAGAACAGATACTGACTCACAGATTTTGAAAAACTTATGATTGCCAAAGGAGACAGGTTGGGGCCTGGGGAGGGATGGGCTGGGGGTTTGGGGTGGAAATGCTATAAAATTGGATTGTAATGATCATTGTACAACTATAAATGTAATAGAATTCATTGAGTTAAAAAGGAAGATCACTGTGGTGGCAATATGAAGAAGGGATTAGGGATAAAAAAAATAATACATGCTCACTGTAGGTCATTTCCAGCATACATGCAATTCATGTGAATTGCAATACTTTAGTTTTAAGGGGCTGCTTGATAGGTCAAATAAAGCGAAAAAAGAATTAACAGATTTAATTTTGCAAAAACACCTATAGAGTAATGACTCAGAAATGGAGGCTCAGAGAGATTAAGTAACTAACTTGGAGTTCCCCTTGTGGCTTAGTGGAAACGAATCTGACTAGAATCCATGAGGGCACAGTTCAATCCCTGGCCTCACTCAGTGGGCTAAGGACCCGATGTTGCTGTGAGCTGTGGTGTAGTTCGTAGACATGGCTCAGGTCTGGCATTGCTGTGGCTGTGGTGTAGGCTGGCAGTTGTAGTTCCAATTGGACCCCTAGCTTGGGAACTTCCACAAGCCATGGGTGTAGGCCTTAAAAGCAAAAGAAACCAAATTTACGGTTTGTGATTAACAGATACAAACTACTATACCTAAAATAGATAAGCAATGTGGATTTACAGTATAGCATAGGGAAATATATTCAGTATCTTGTAAAAACCTATAGCGGAAAATAATGTGAAAAAAATAACTGAATCACTTTGCTGTACACCCCAAACTAATACAATATTTTTAATCAACTATACTTTGATAAGCAAAAAACCAACCAAACAAAAATAAATAGCCTTCTTTGACTACCTCTTGGGGATTATGGGAACTGACAGAGCTGACTCACAGCAAATGTTTTATAAATTGTGAAGCATGGTTCCTAGTCGGGTTTGTTAACCACTGAGCCACTACGGGAACTTTGGTACGTACATCTTTTAAAAAATTTTTACTAGTTGAAAAAATTGAAATATAGTTGATGTACAATATTTTCAGTTTCAGGTGTACTGCATAATCATTTGACATTTGTATATATTACAAAATAATTACCACAATGTCTAGTTACAAAGTTATTACTATATTATTGACCCTATTCCTTATACTATATATTACTTCCCCATAAAATATGTATGGCTTTAATTTTATAAGATGAAGCCAGATTGTTCCAAGCAGCTGTACCAATTAACATTCCCATGACAATGCACAAGAGTTCACTGTTCTACATCCTTGCCCCGGCTTGACATTGTCTGTTCTTTAAATTTCTGCCAACCTGATGGGTGGGGAAATGTGTCTAAACTTGGTTTTAGTTTGCATTTCCCTTGTTGCTAAGGAAATTGAGCATCTTTTCATATGCTTGTGATCCTTTCATATTTCTTTATTTCTGGAGTTCATGTCTTTGTCCCACTAAAAAATTCAGTTGTCTACTCTGGTCTTATTGATTTGTAGTTGCTTTTTATAGACTCTGGATGCTAATTCTTTGACAGTTTTATGTTATCTTCTCCAAGCCTTCAGCTTGTCTTACACTCTGTGATTTTTTTTTTCATTAAATTTTTTTGGTCTTTTTGCCATTTCTTGGGCTGCTCCCGCGGCATGTGGAGGTTCCCAGGCCAGGGGTCTAATTTGAGCTGTAGCTGCCAGCCTACGCCAGAGACACAGCAATGTGGGATCCGAGCCACGTCTGCGACCTACACCACAGCTCAGGGCAACGCCGGATCATTAACCCACTGAGCAAGGGCAGGGATCGAACCCACAACCTCATGGTTCCTAGTCGGATTCGTTAACCATTGCGCCATGACGGGAACTCCTCTTTAAACTTTTTAAATGATTTTTTTCCACTATAGTTGATTTACAGTGTTCTGTCAATTTCTATTGTATAGCAAAATGACTCATACATATATGTATATATATTATTTTCTTATATTATCCTCTGTCATGTTCCATCATAAACTTTTATTATCATTATTAGTTTGCTTTTTAGGGCTGTACTCATGGCATATGGAGTTTCCCAGGCTAAGGGTCAAACTGGAGCTACAGCTGCCAGCTTATGCCACAGCCATGGCAACACAGGATCGAGCCATGTCTGTGAACTACACCACAGCTCATGGCAATGCTGGACCCTTACCTCACCGAGTGGGGCCAGGGATTGAACCTGCATCCTCATGGATACTAGTCAGATTCGTCTCCACTTAGCCACGATGGGAACTCCCATAAACTTTTTTTTTAATGGGTCTCAAAATTTTGTGACAGATTTTTGGTCAAGTTGTTTTCATTAAAAAAGTACTGAGTTTTAAAACTAATAACTTGAAACTGCCACACACAAAACAAACATTCCACAAAACATCTCCTTTCCTTCTGAAGGTTTTACAATGGGTTATCATTAATAAGTCTTTTACTATTAAACTTAAATGGCCAATTAAGACAAAGAGTTCTGAGACCATTCTTCTACCATTGATTAAGACTGGGGTGGCACATATTGGGGATAATATTCATTTAGATTTCTGAGCTTTCTGAGCAGACTTGGTGACCTTGCCAGCTCCAGCTGCCTTCTTGTTCACTGCTTTGATGAAAACCACAGTGACCACCATCTGTCTCATGTCATGAAGAGCAAAACAGCTCAGGGGAGGATAGTCAGAGAAATTCTCAACACACATGGGCTTGCCAGGAACCCTATCAACAATGGTAGCATCACCAGATTTCAAGAATTTGGGGCCATCTCCCAGCTTTTTCCCAGAATGATGATCAATCTTCTTCAGTTCAGCAAACTTGCAAGCAATTTGAGCTGTGAGACAATCCAGCACAGGTACATATCTAGCACTGATTTGACCAGGATGGTTCAAGATAATCACCTGAGCTGTAAGGCCAGCTGCTTCCTTTGGTGGGTCATTTCTCTGATATCAGCCACACTGCCATGATGAACATGTTTGACAGACACATTCCTGACACTGAAGCCCTCATTGTCCCTGGAAAGGGCTTCACTCAAAGCTTCATGTGCATTTCAACAGACTTGACTTCATTTGTAACACTGACTGGACCAAAGGTGACCATCATGCCAGATTTGAGAATGCCAGTCTACATTGCACCCATGGACAGTACCAATGCCACCAATTTTGTAGACGTTCTAGAGGGGCAGACACAGGGTTTGTCATTTGGACAAGTTGGTGGCAAGATGCAATCCAGAGCTTCAAACAACATGGTTCTACTGGCGTTGCCATTTTTATGGGTGACTTTCCATCCCTTGAACCAAGGCATGTCAGCACTTGGCTCCAGCATGTTGTCACCTTTCCAGCCAAAAATTGGCACAAATGCTACTGTGTTGAGATTATAGCCACTTTTTAAAAAATATAGGTGCTGACTTCCTTAACAATTTCCTCTCAGCTCTTTTGGCTGTTGGGGGGCTCAGTGGAATCCACTTGGTTAATTCCAACAATTAGTTGTTTCACACCCAGAGTGTAAGCCAGAAGGGCATGCTCATGGATCAGCTCATTCTTGGAGATACTTGCTTCAAATTCACCAACACCAGCAACAATCAGGAAACGACAACCATCCTGGGATGTGTCTGTAATCATGCTTTTAATAAGTCTCTGTGTCCTGGGGCATCAACGATGGTCACATAGTACTTGCTGGTCTTTAATTTCCACAGGGAGATATCAATGGAAATAAGACACTCAGGTTCAACTTTCAGTTTGTCCAAGACCCAGGCATACTTGGAACCCTTTGCAATCTCAGCAGCCTCCTCCTCAAACTTTTTGATGGTCCTTTTGTTGATCCCACCACATTTGTAGATCAGATGGCCAGTAGTGGTAGACTTTTCCAAACTACATGTCCAATGACAATAACATTGATATGAATCTTCTCCTTTCACATTTTTTTTCTTAGACTTAATGGTGGTTCTCATGACACTTGTGTCCTGGTGGTGAACTTTCTGCAAAAAGCTGTGTTTTTTTTTCTTTCTTTCTTTCTTTTTTTTTTTTGATGAATAGAAGTTTTTAGCTTTAAAGCAGTCAACCTCATTTTTTTTTCCTTCATCTTTTCATTTCACTTTGGTGTCTTGTTTAAGAAATTATTTTTTCAACCACACAGAATCTATGGGATGTAGCAAAAGCAGTTCTTAGAGGGAAGTTCATAGCAATAAAGATCACCCTCAAAAAACAAGAAAAATCTGGAGTTCCCGTTGTGGCGCAGTGGTTAAGGAATCCGACTAGGAACCATGAGGTTGCGGGTTCGGTCCCTGCCCTTGCTCAGTGGGTTAACGATCCGGCGTTGCTGTGAGCTGTGGTGTAGGTTGCAGACACAGCTTGGATCCCGCATTGCTGTGGCTCTGGCGTAGGCCAGTGGCTACAGCTCTGATTAGACCCCTAGCCTGGGAACCTCCACATGCCGCAGGAGCGGCCCAAAGAAATAGCGAAAAAAAGACAAAAAAAAAAAAAAACAAGAAAAATCTCAAATAAACAACCTAACCTATCATGTAAAATAATTAGAAAAGGGGAACAAACAAAATGTTCAGTCAGCAGAAAGACAGAAATAATAAATATCAGAGAAAAAATAAATTTAATAGAGATTAAAAAGCAATAGAAAGTTGCAGGATACAAAATTAATACTCAGAAGTCTCTTGCATTCTTATACACTAACAATGAAAGAGCAGAAAGATAAATTAAGGCAACAGTCCCATTTTCTATGGCATCAAAGAAAATAAAATATCTAGGAACAAACCTACTTAAAGAGGCAAAAGATTGTACTTGAAAACTATAAGACTGATGAAAGAAACTGAAGATGACATAAACAAATGGAAAGATACTATGATCTTGGATTAGAAGAATCAATATTGTCAAAATGACTATACTACCCATGGCAATCTACAAATTCAGTGCAATCCCTATCAAATTACCAATGGCATTTTCCACAGAACCAGACTAGAAAAAATTAAAATTTTGTGTGGAAACACAAAAGACCCTGAAAAGTCAAAGCAATCTTGAGAAAGAAAAAAGGAGCTGGAGGAATCAGGCTCCCTGACCTCAGGCTATACTACAAATTTAAAGTCATCAAAACAGTATAGTACTGGCATAAAACCAGAAATGTAGATCAATGGAACCATATAGAAAGCTCAGAAGTAAACCCATACACCCATAGTCAATTAATCTATGACAAAGAAGGCAAGAATATACAAGGGAGAAAAGACAGCCTCTTCAATAGTGGTGCCGGGAAAACTGGACAACTACATGTAAAAGAATGAAATCAGAACATTCTCTTAAAACATACACAAAAATAAACTCAAAATGGATTAAAGACCTAAATGTAAGACCAGACACTATAAAACTCTCAGAGGAAAATATAGGCAGAATACTCTTGGACATAAATCACACCAATGTCTCTGTGGATTTACATCCCAGAGTAATGAAAATAAAAACAAAAATAAACAAATGGCACAGCAAAGGAAACCATTAAAAAAAGAAAAAGACAACCCACAGAAAGGGAGAAAATCTTTGCAATGAAGCGGCCAAAACGGGATTAATCTTCAAAATACACAAACATCTCATACAGCTTTATATATTAAAAAAACCCTAAACCCAATAAAAAATGATCAGAAAATCTAAATAGACATTTCTCCAAAGAAGACATACAGATGGCCAAAAAACAAATGAAGAGATGCTCAACATCACTAATTATTAGAGAAATGCAAATCAAAATTATAATGAGATATCACCTCACACCAGTCAGAATGGCCATTGTCAAAAAAAATCTACCAACAATAAATGCTGGAGAGGGTGTGGAGAAAAGGGAATCCTCTTACACTGTTGATGGGAATGTAAGTTGGTACAACCATTATGGAAAACAATATGGAAGTTTCTTAAAAAACTAAATATGATCCAGCAATCCCACTCCTGCGCATCTATCCAGAGAAAACCATAATTCAAAAAGATACATACACCCCAGCCTACACCACAGCCATAGCAATGCGGGATCTGAGCTGCGTCTGCGACCTACACCACAGCTCGTGGCAATGCTGGATCCTTAATCCACTGAGCAAGGCCAGGGACCGAACCCGCAACCCCATGGTTCCCAGTCGGGCCCGTTAACCACTGAGCCACAATGGGAACTAATAAAACATTTTTAAACAAGAAACTATTTTTACCAGAGGCCAGAGAAATGATCTCCTATATTTTCTTCCCTAAGTTTAAATATTCCAAATTTCTTTCATGGCACACTTCCGTCTCTTGAGCTCCTGTCTCTTTCCATAAAATGTTTCTGGAAGCCTGAGGTTATTTCTATTCCAGTGGGCCTCCTGTCAGCACAGAGGGCATTGAGTACTAACAAGTGCCAAGAGAAAGACTCCATTCATGGCAAGGGCTTGTGGGCCTTGCCAGTCTCAGCCCTCAGAGGCCCCATGTGGCCTGTGCTCTCCAACAGCCTCAGGCCCCTAGGGGGCGCCTTCACACCAGACATGCAGCTCCCCGCAACCTGCCCTGGCTGGAAGGTGGTGCCTATCATGGCTCTCCTGCTCCCAGCTCCTGCCTGGGGTGCTCCTACCTCCCTGTAGCCTGTGGGAGCAGCACCACTGTCTCAGCTGCCTCCCTCACACTGAGCTGCTGAGGCCGGGGCCTCTCCTCTTGTTCTTGAAGGAACCACAGGGAAGCTTTCTAGCTGGTCCTGCTTTCAAATCTGCCCTCCTCCCTCTTGCTCTGTCCCCTTTCTTGAAATTCTCCTGATTCCATACTATCTTCTCAGGGGCCCTTAGAAACAATCTCTTACTGGGGAAGATGCTGCTGTAGTTTAAGCCTACCCCAAACCTCTGCAGCATGTCAGTGCTGTAATGGCAGGCTCCTCAAAGGATCAAAACACTTAGGGGTCACACAAGGTATAAAACACAAGGTTGAGGCACAGTGACCTTGCCTGTTTGAATATCCGATCTTGCCTGGCCTTTTCACTTTCACCAAGTGAGGGCTGGCTTTATGACCGCAGGAACAGTAGGAGCTACTGACAGGACTATTTGGGGCCAAGAAGCAGGGCGAGGGCTGAAGAAGGTCTGGGATGGGGAGGACAGGTGGGCCAAGTGGACCTAAGGGTAAATAAATGGTGTCTGGCACATCTTTGACTTGTGTTTCTCAAGACAGCTAGCACTGAGTGTATCAGTGTGTGTGAAGGAATATCCGTATTCATTCACTAATTCTACAATTACTTGCTGAATACTGATGAGGGTGCAGTGGTAAAGGAAGCACACATGAAGTACATGATTTTATGCACTAAGTAAATACTGAAGGATGGGGGTGCTAGAGGGTCTGGTACTGTGCTACATGCTGCTACATGCTGGGCAGAGTCAGGGTAGAGTGCCTATCATGGCTCTCCTGCTCCCAGCTCCTGCCTGGGGTGCTCCTACCCAGTCTAAGGGTCAGTCACAAATCTTCTGTAAAGGGGTAGATAGTAAATATTTAGGCTCTGGGAGCCGCATACATCTCTGTTGCATGCTGTTTGTATGTTTATACCGCTTTAAAAATTAAAAGCCCTTCTTAGCTTGTAGCCCATACAAAGCCACATTGGGGGCTTATGGCTTAGTCCACGCTGCACTACAAAGTCCCAGGCTAACTAGCTAATATGTTAAAGGTTTGTTCTTGCTCACATCACCATCCAGTGCAGGTCAATGGGTCTCCTGAGCAGCTGTCCTCTGTGTGGTGACTTGGGGACCCAGGCCACTTCCCTCTGTGAGGCCACCATCTATGCCGTCCCAGTTACTGTGAAAGGAGGAGCTGGCTGAAGGCTTGCATGAGACCTTTCAAGGGCCACATCACTTCTGCATATGTTTTCTTGGTTAGAACTCAAATGGTCCCCTCCTAACAGCAAGGGAGATGAGGAAAAGTCATTTGCCTGTGTATCAGAGAGGAGGCAACAGCATGATGAAACAGTATGGTCTCCATCACTGAGTAAAAAGTTGAGGATGCTTCTGTCTTAGAGGCCCCCAAGATGTAGCTGGGCAAAAGCGGAGTATGTATGAAAGTTAAGTTAGAATGGTCAACTGCAAATGCTATGTCAACAGTACTCTGAATGTAGCAATAACTAAAACATAACAAGCCAAGACTCTTAAGAGTTCATAGGACCAAGAAATCAGACTGAACCAGAGCTGCTGGAGAGTTTCACGGAGAAGGTGGGACTTGACTTGAGTCTTGGAGGATTGGCAAGATTTAGAGGAACGAGAACTCTTTTCCAGGTGGAGGAAGCAGCATATACAAAGGGTCACTGGGAGAAGGTGTGTGAGTCCAGAGTTCACACTGGTAAAGAGCAGGCACTAATCAGTCCTAATGATTCCTGGCTGGGCAAGTCTCAGTTGCTGGATTTGAGAAGAGGTTCCTGCAGAGGGACTGGGTGGAGGTGGGATGTTGAGGTGGTGGTGGTGGTGCTCAGGACAGCAGTCAGAGATGGCTTCCTAGCATTTAACCCCCCTGTTGAAGCGTTTTAATGTTTTAACAAGCAGGACAGCTCCATCAGTGCACAGAGCTCGACAGCCGTCGTGCATTGGAGACCTAGGCAGCTGAGGATGGAAAGACAGGTTGGAGTGAAATTGTGAAGGGCTTTCAGTGCTAGGGTGTTTGGCTTCCTCAAAGAGAACATCATTTATTTTCAGAGACAAAGCTTAGGGAACCCCTCCCCCTATAAATATCTAATAATAAATTAGTGATTAAATAAGCAATAGTGTATCTATATAACAGAACACTCTTTAATGATGGAATAAGTGAAAAACAACTGTTTTTCACTTATAGGGTATAATACCAATTTGAAATACGAAATGTAAGAATAGAACAACAAACATCAAACTGTAAGTTTGGTTATTTGGGGATTGTAGTATCATACGTGATTTTTATTTGTATCATTAAGTTTTTCTATGTTTTATCTTTTTCTCTAATGAGCACATTTACTTACATAATGAATAATGTAATAAATGCTATTTTTCAGAAGCAAAGCTTAAACTTGGAGTTGGGCATGGTTGGTTGCCACTGCTACTGTCTTATTCTTTCTGCGCAGGTGAATTCCCTACTCACTTTCACAGACTCCAGGCAACGGGTGCCCACATGATTCAGGTCACAGCAACTGAGGGCCACTGTGGTGTCAGACTCTGCCACTGAGCACACAACTGGGAAAACCCCTTTGCTCGCCACATTCATTCCTGAAAGTCCTCAGATGCGCCTGAAATTCCAGTAATTCCCTGAGGCTTCTGCCACCCCCCACAAAAAACACATGACCTTCCTGAATGGGAGCTGCAGCATCTTGGGAAAGCCAAGGACAGACTCAGACCTGGAGGTCATGAGAGACAAGTGGATGCAAATTCTCATTTTATAGTTGAGAAAACTGAGGCCAGAAAAAGGAAGGCTCTTACCCAAGTCATACAATGAGTTAGTGGCAAGTAGGGCCTTTGGCTCTGTCATCAATGGTCACAGGCTCTTTTACTGTACTGCACAGCGAACTATATCCATTCTCTTGGGATAAACCATGATGAAGATACTATAAGAAAAGGAATGTATATATGTGTATGACTCAGTCACTTTGCTGTACAGCAGAACTGGCACAATATGGTAAATCAACTAGACTTTAGTAAAAAGCATATAAACATAAAATTAAAAAAGAAGAAAAAAGACAATCACAGGCTCTTAGACAACTGGCTTTCCTCAGTTCTGATCAAATTTGTTTGTTGTTTTATATGACTTTTATTGTTTCCTTTATAGTTGATTTACAGTGTTCTGTCAATTTCTACTGTACAGCAAAGTGACCCAGTCATATACACACACACACACATATTTTCTCCCTCCCATCATGTTCCATCACAAGTGACTGGATACAGTTCCCTGTGCTATACAGCAGGATCTCATTGCTTAACCACTCCAAATGCAATAGTTTGCATCTATTAACCCCAGATTCCCAGTCCATCCCACTCCCTCCTCCTCCCCTGTAACAACCACAAGTCTGTTCTCCAAGTCCATGATTTTCTTTTCTGTGGAAAGGTTCATTTGTGCCATATATTATATTCAAGATATGTGATATCATATAGTATTTGTCTTTCTCTTTCTGACTTACTTCACTTAGTATGAGAATCTCCAGTTCCATCCATGTTGCTGCAAATGACATTATTTTGTTCTTTTTTAAGGTTCAGTAGTATTCCATTGTGTATATATACCACATCTTCTTAATTCATTCATTCATCGATGGACATTTAGGTTGTTTCCATGTCTTGGCTATTGTGAATAGTGCTGCAACGAACATACGGGTGCATGTCAGTTCTGATCAAATTTGATTTTTGCCTACTCTTCAGTAACTACAGTTGGATGTAGTTTGGGCTGCAGCTCATTAAATCACTTCTGTTCTTATTGATTTAGTTTCATGGCTCCTTGGGTCTCTTTGACTAATTTCTGATCTTGTTTAAATCGAATGCAGTATTAGAATGATAAAAACATTCTTTGAAAACAGGGAGTTTCTCAAAAAGTTAGAGTTACCACATGACCCAGCAAATTCCACTCCTACGCATAAACCTAAGAAAACTGAAACATGTACACCAATGTTCATGGCGGCATTATCTATAATAACCCCAAAATAGAAACAACCTAAACTGATGAATGGGTAAACAAAATGTGCTACAGATATTAAGAACAAACTAGTGGTTACCAGTGGGGAGAGGGGAGGGGGAGAGGCAATATAGAGGTTTGGGAGTAAGAGATACAAACTATTAGCTATGAAATAAGCTGCAAGGATATATTGTACAGCACAAAGCGTAAAGCCAATATTTTATAATAACTACAAATGATTATAAGCTTTCAAAGTTACAAATCACTATATTGCACACTTGTGACTTACCGAATGTTGTACAGCAACTATGCTTCAATTCAAAAATTTTAATGTGCTATATCCATACAAGGGCATGTTACATGGAAATAAAAAGGAATGAAGTACTGAGATATGCTAAATATGGCTCAACCTTTAAAACACATGCTAAATGAAAGAATTCAGTCACCAAAGACCACAAGTCCTGTGATTCCATTTACATGAGGTTTCGAGAATAGGCAAATCCACAGAGACAGAGAGTAGATGAGTGGTTTCAAGAGGCTTTGGGGTGAGGCGGATGGGAAGAGACTACTCATGGACATGGGGTTTCTTTACTGAGTGATGAAAATGTCCCAATTAGATATTGGAGGAATGCCACAATGAAAAGAGTGTTGTAATGTCAAGACCTACCTTGAAGCTACATGCTTGAGCCTAAAAGAACATTTAGAAGGACTTCTCCTCTGAAAGGTAGAGTGGACTGATGGAATAGGTCATGCCTTATAAAGGGGCTACTCATGAAGTTACTCACCCTCGATCAACTGCAGTTTCTTCATCTATAAAATGGGATAATAGTCTGTCTTGCAAGTAACTGCACACACAATGCCTCACACTCAACATTTAGCTTGCCCCTGGCTTCCCCTCCTCATCTCATATCTAATCACAGGAGTCACTCTTACAATACTGAGGGCACTTGCACCCCCTAGGAGGTTCAAGACCTCTTGACACAAGGGTCTGGGAGCTTTTCTGAGTGGGTGTTTCTCAAACTGTAACAGGCATGGGAATCATTTCTTTCCCATAGCTTTTCTCAAACCCTATAGGTTTGTGACTAACACAAGGCTTTTTCACATCAAATGACTCAGGGATCTTGTAAAATGTAGATTCTGAGTCTTTGAGTCACAGGTCTTGGGTGGAGCCTGAGATTCTGCATTTCTAAAAATCCCCCAAGCTCTTGTTTCTGGTCCTTGAAAATACCTTCGGAGTGCCACTAAGTCGCTGGAAATGTTAAACGAAAACGATTTCTAGAAACTTCCTCAAGTTTGAAGTTGAATATCTGTGTAAGGTAGATAGAGATAAAATAAATTAATAAGAGTTTCATATCAAAAATGCTTACAAAGATAGAGACAGAAATACTATCCAAGATTTTAACAAGGCCTTTCAGTTCTTCACAGAAATATTTTTAGCTTTCCACGAGGGTCCAGAGTTGGCATATGAAATTCTAATGTGAACCACAGAGAGTGATAGTTGCATCTAGTGTCAGCATTGTCTAAGCATGGCCTGCATCTAGTATCTCCTTTTGTCTGCTTAGACCAAGTCTAGGAGGGGTGTGGAGCGGGAGTAATTGTCCTCTGTGTGTAGGTGATACAATTGAGGTTCGGGCAGGTTAAGCCATCTGTTAGGGCCATCTGAATTGTCCTGGGCTGAGCCTGGCACATGGAAGACCTCTCATCTCTGCATGTGAGTCCTGTGCCCTCCCGCTTATCATGACATGTTCTCTGCCACTTCAGACCTTCCCTCTGGTCCCATGTGTATAAATGAGAAAGCTTCGGGGATAAGGAGGCAAGTGCGAGAACCCCTAGCAAAGGGCATCCTCAGAGGTGCAAGATGCCAGTGAGAGTCCTATTTCTACCTTTCTCTTTGGCACCACCCCACAATTCAGGACTGAAAAATGTCAGCATCTTGCCTACACTAAAACAGGCATGTTTGGAATCCAAACAGCCATCTTGCTATCTTCTTGCCTCTGCTGTTTAGAGGTCAGCAGGGAGGCTGAAGGTTACCAGGCTTCAGTACCATTACCTGCTTCCCTTCACCCAGCATCTCTCATCCTGATTTATCCCCTGAAAACTCTCAGGCCTTTGGAGGAAATGGGGTGGGGGGAGGTGGGAAGGCAGAAACCATCTCTTCACATCTGGAGCATATGCCCTTTGCCCTTTAATTCATCAGCTAGGCATTTGAGAACATAAAGGTGTGTGTGATTTTTCAACCTTGATGATTTCAAGTCAGGGAGGTTTAATATTGATGCTGGGACCCCACCTAGAGATCTGTGGTTGGGCTAGGGTTTTGAAAGTTTCCCAGGTATTCTCAAGAATAGCCAGGGTTGCAAACTGTCCCATTAAGGTAAGAATTTGAATAGATCCCCCTACCCCACCTTCATAGGCGAGTTACTTTTAACCATTCTCTCCTATACATGGAGGTTTTGCTCACTCCCAATTTAAAATGCTGTGTGATGAAGTTCCCATCGTGGCTCTACAGTTAACAAACCCAACTAGTATCCGTGAGGATGTGGATTTGATCCCTGGCCTCACTCAGTGAGTTAAGGATCTGGTGTTGCCGTGACCTGTGGTTAGGTCACAGATGGGGCTTGGATCCCGCATTGCTGTGGCCGTGGCATAGGCCAGTGGCTACAGCTCCAATTCGACCCCTAGCCTAGGAACTTCCATATGCTGTGGGTGTGGCCCTAAAAAAAACAAAGCAAATAAGATAAAATGCTGCATAACAGAGATAGAAAACAAACATATGGTTACCAAAGGGGAAAGAGGGGCAGGGATAAATTAGGAGGTTGGGATCAACATAGTTACACTACTATATATAAAATAGATGACCAACACACAGCTACTATATAGAACAGGGAATTATTTTCAATATTTTGTAATAACCTACAAGGGAAAGAATCTTTAAAAAACGAATATATATGTATGTATACTGAATCACTTTGCTATACGTGAAACAAACACAATGTTGTAAATAACTCATTATTAAAAAAAAAATACAACATTGTATGAATGCCATTCTACACAAAAAAGTCCTATGTATGAACTGTGCACTGAAAGGAGGCTGGTGCATTTCTTGGCTCTACCTCTTGCTGTCAGAGAGGCAGTATGTGAAGGTGGTTATGGGCACAGACCTGGGTTTGCATCCTGGGTTTACTGCTGACTAATTTAGCATATCTGGATACACTACTAGGCCTTCCTAAGCCTCAGTTTCCTTATCTGTGAAATGGGGCTGTGGGTTGTTAAAGGGATCATGGCTGGGAAGAGGGCACGCTTGTATGACCCTGAGAACAAGTGTCTCCTTAAGTTTTGTAACCTGGGCGCCTCACCTCAGTCCTTGCTCTAAGGGGCTGCAGGAGATAACGCACATCCAGAGCTTTGCCCAGTGCCTGGCGTGCCTCAGATGCTCAGTAAATGTTCAGTAGGAGCAGGAGTTGGGTCTTCAACCCATACCTTAACTCGGCCAACTCCACTTTATTTTATTCCTTCCTAACCAATTAACTCCATTCCTTTCTACTTAATTCACGCTAACCCAATTCAATTCTCCCCCCCACCCCACCCCACCCCGACCCACGCCCCACATCCCTGTGGCTTTCCAACCTGGCCAAAACAACTTATTTTGATACAGTTCAATTCTTTGAACATCCTGCTCAGGCACAGTTGGGCGCTGTGCCCTCTGGTGCTTTTTCATTCCCACCTTATTACGCTTCAGTTGTAAGACAATTTTAAGTGCTCCCAAGTGGACTGGGAGCAATTAGGAGGTGTGGGCTCAATTAACATCTCCCGGGACTGTTTATGGAAGGTGGTGAGGAAGCAAGAGAGGGAGGGAAGGAGAGAGGAAGGAAAGAAGGAAGAAAGAAGGGAGGCGGGAAGAGAGAAAAGAAAGTTCTCATTCTCAGCGAATAATCTGATTTCATGCATGAGAATGGATAAGCACAAAAAGATTCTCTCTTGTGTGCTTACTTAATGCTTTGTAGTTTCAGTAACTGACATGTGTTTGGTGTTAATTAACAAGGTTTGCACATTTCCAAATGATTTACAAGTATATTATTTAATCTTTGCCTCAAGACTTTAGGCGAGGTGTTATTCTTAACCCCGGGCAGCAGACACACTTGGACGCCCCCTCACCAGTTACTCCAGGAGTTCTCCATCGGTGTCTTCTTGCTTGTGACCACAGAGAGGGCGGCCCCACTCCCAGCTTCTCTGAGTGGACCTGGGTCCACGCCCAAATCGGGGTGGGGGTGGGGGCACTCCCTTTGTGCATCACCACTTCAGGCCCTAGCATGATCCTAACTGATGAACTGCAGGAGCAGGGCTGTTGAGGCACTTTGAGGAATGGTGCTCTGTCATAGAGCTGCTGTTCTGCTCCTTTGCTGCTGAACTGTTTGTGACCAAGGACAAGGTCTGGCGGCGGAGCAGTTATCCTGAGCAGAGACTGGCAGAGCGGAAAGATGGAAGGAACCCTGGGCCCTTGACAACAGCCTTGAGCCAATAAAGCCAAACCTGACCCTCCTGCTTCCCCTTTCTCCTTCTGCTAGGATAAGACTCCTTATTGTTTCAGCTGCTTTGAGTTGGGTTTTCTGTTCCTTGCAGCTGAAATCATCTTGATGGACACACTCCTTTTATAGGTAAGAGCAAATTGAAGCTGAAGGAGGCAAATGACTTGCCCTCAGATGCAGGGCTGGTAAACTCCAGAGAAGGGGCCCAGTCCCAACCGCATCTGAATTCAAGTTCGAGATTGACTTTAGCTATGCCTGAAGCCCCCTTGATAACCACCGTCCTCTTTGGGGCTGCCATTTCAACTCAGATTCCCACTGCTTAGCTGTCTCTTTGGGTTAAAATATAGAGGACCTTTATAAAAATGCAACTACGTCTGCATTTTACTTCTGAATGTGTATGTGTATGCACTGTTGTGGACTGCTCTTTTTCCCCAGGGAGGTAAAAAGTAATCCATTTATATTATATGCACATGTTACCATATGTCCACACCTGCTCACACAGCCAACTTTTCTTATAGCAAAAGAAGGATATTTCTCTTTTCAAAAATATGAAAGTCCTTTCTCTAGAGGACTGAAACATTTTATTTGTCTTTTTGGGGCTGCACTCAAGGCCTATGAAAGTTCCCAGGCTAGGGGTTGAATCGGAGCTACAGCTGCCAGCCTACACCAGCCACAGCAACTCCCGATCCAAGCCCCATCTTCAACCTACACCACAGCTCATGGCAACATCAGATCCTTAACCCGCTGAGTGAGGCTAGCCATCAAACCTACATCCTCATGGATACTAGTCAGATTTGTTTCTGCTGAGCCATGATGGGAACTCCCGGACTGAAACATTTTAAAAGCACATATTTTCATATTAAGTAGAAATTATAAATAATTGATTTTATATTTTACGTCACAAGGCGTAGAACTGATCAGTAAGAGATCTGAGTGCTTTTAAATTTGCCTTCAGGCTTCTCCTAATTTGTTCCTCATCTTTCTCATAAACTATACATCTATCAAAACACAAATATTATGGTCCCCTCTGAGAAATAAAAGCACTTAACTTGAAAAGTCCATTTTTTCTAATGAGAAAAATAGTGATACTGGGAATTGTGGATGTAATCAATACCACTGAATTATACATTTAAAATGGTTAAAGTGGCAAATTTTATGTAATATATATTTTATAATTAAAAAACTAATATGTGAAAAACCTTAAGTTACACATTATACATGTCAAATGGGAGAATTGTATGGTATGTGAATTATATCTTAGTTAAGTTGTTAAAAAAAACAGAACAAGGAGTTCCCATCATGGCTCAGCGGTAATGAACCTAACTAGTATCCATGAGGATGCAGGTTTTGAGGATGCAGGTTTGATCCCTGGCCTCCTTCAGTGGCTTAAGGATCCAGCGTTCCCCTGAGCTGTGGCGTAGGTTGCAGACATGGCTTGTATCCCACATTGCTGTGGTTGTGGCATAGGCTAGCAGCTATAGCTCCAATTTGATCCCTAGCCTCAGAACTTCCATATTCTGCAGGTGCAGCCCTAAAAAGACCAAAAAAAAAAAAAAGCTATTATTTCTGTTAATGAAATGTCTTTTTCTATTTCCATTTAAGTTTCTGAAAAGGTGATCTGATTGCTAAATAATTTCAAATGCATTAATAAAAGGGACCCATATATGATCAGCCATTTCCAAATTTTAATGATGTTACCATGGCCTTTATAATGACTTTGGGGGGGTAATGTTTTATTTATTTATTTATTTATTTGTCTTTTTGCCATTTCTTGGGCCGCTCCCACGGCATATGGAGGTTCCCAGGCTAGGGGTCGAATCGGAGCTGCAGCCACCGGCCTACGCCGAGCCACAGCAACAGGGGATCCGAGCCACGTCTGCGACCTACACCACAGCTCACGGCAACGCCAGATCATTAACCCACTGAGCAAGGGCAGGGACCGAACCCGCAACCTCACGGCTCCTAGTCGGATTCGTTAACCACTGTGCCACGATGGGAACTCCATGTTTTATTTTTATGTAATTCAAACTTTCAGAAAAGTTATGTGCATTTTACATATTGTTTAAATAATATGTGATGACACAAACACACAAGGGGAAATTCATAAGATATAAAGTAATAAGTATTATGGCATCAGGAGAAAATCCATTGTATAGAATAAACAGAACTCTTAAATAACTACAGAAATGTAATTAATATAATTACAGTTCACCATATACCTTAAAATGCATGGGCACCTTACAGGTAAAGAATGTGTGTGTTGCAGCCATGTGTTCAACATTTTTATATAATAAAGCCAAACAAAATATATGCGGGCATACTTTAAAACTGGAATACACTTAAAACATATGGGCTTTAAACTGCTTTTAAAAAATTCAATGTAAACATCGACAAATGTGCAACAAACTCACATTTTCTCTCCCATAGGCTCAGGTCATCCCTTCCCAGCTCCACAGCACCTGCAGTTCATCCCCAGGGGTATGCCCTTTCCCAGCCCCTCTTGTCTCCCTGCTCCTGGTTTTCTGGGCGTGGAGACGTGACAGGGAAATAATCTTGTCCCATTGACTGTGGAAGGACCTCCTTGTTGCCCTAGTGGTTGATCTCCAGCTACCTCATTATTCTGTGTGGGTGGGTGGAGGCCCCACTAGACCCCAGTGAGGCAGGACTCAAGCAGTGCCCTTGACATTGGTTGTCCCATGAGGAATCAGACCTTATCTTTTCAGCTGCCTTATTCCATCCCCAAAGGGCAGCACCCTGCACCTACCAAGCTATCCTAGTCCCTTTAACTTTGAGGTCCCCAGCTCTGAAGCCCCCAGCCCAGCTGTACTTTTCAGCTGTGACCAAAGGAGGGGAACTTGGCCCCTTTTCTCTCTCACCCTAAGGCTCAAGCCTCCCCTCTCCTTCCTCCCAGCTCTGGTCTGGCCAGCAAGCTTTGCGTCTCTACAACAGATCGACTTGGGGTCATTATCTTGGTTCTCCTGCTGTTGGCTTTAAGGCATGGGACCCATCAAGTGACCCCCTTGCAGTGGGAGGAGATGGCAAGAAATCATCTCACTTTAGATAAAGGGCACCCCCCCAACGTTCATCCTAAACCCCACCCTAGTATGTGAGTGATGGTGTTCAGGTGGGAGAAATGGGATACTCGTTCTAAGGAAATGATGTTTTGCCTTTCAGAAAGTTTCTACAGGGGTCAGGGGTCTGCACAGGTAGAGTTACCTCTAAAAATGTGGAAAGTTTCCAGCTGTGGGCTCTCAGAGGCAAATGTGGAAAAGAGGAAAGATCCCACTATTGTGATGTATTGTTAAAATACAGTGAGGCAGGTGTAACACCAGGGTCGTTTATAGAAGGAAGAGGGCAGGGTCACTTCTGCTAGGCAGGGGTGGGAGTGGGGCAGGGCTGCAGTGAGACTGCTTGAAAAAGGAAGGCCCCTGCTAGAGAGGAGGGAGGAGCTTTCCAATTGGGGAAGAATGTTAGCAAAGAGCTTGGCAGGAAAGGACAGGGTCTGTTCAAGAAAGAGTCTGGAGAGCCTAGGGCTGGGGAGGGAGATGATCCTGGAAAGTGTGCTGGAGCCAGTGGTGAAGGCATGAGTGCCTAGGTAAGGAGCCTGGGCTTCTGTTGACTTAATGGGACACTCCAAGAGTCTTTAAGTAGGACAGTAACATCATAGGATGTGTTTAACTCCATTGTATATTGTCTCATTATGATAAAGACTAGTGCAATGAATTACATATATTTAAAAAGTTTCCACTTCTAACATATTAAAGTCAGAGGGTGCAATCAATGTCCCAGAACAAAAATTCCCATGGGGTTTTATTTATATAACCAATAATTAAAAGTGGATCCATTCTAGGGGTAGCTATTTTAATATAGTAACATAGTATATATGTTCATTTCTATTGAATTATGAGCCCTGCTAAATAATTGTGAGGTCTGAGCAAAGCTTTTAGGTCTATAGAATAATGCTTACTATTTTTATTTTCATTTCCCCCCTTTTCCTTCCTTTTAATTTTTACTTGTAATTGAAAAATAACTTTTAGGGGGAAGAGCTTCACCCAGTAGTTACTGACATGCACCTGCACTTCCTGGGTGTACAGTATTTTCCTACCTCTGCAGGAAATGCCCTTTCCTGGCCCCTCTTGTCTCCCTGGCAAATAATTCAGTAACTGTTAAGCTTTTAGAAACATCAGCTGAGTTTAAGAATAAAAGTATTTTCACAGCTCACCTTGAACTTTCTGAAAGGCAAAGGTTTGGCTATTTCTAAAACTACCGATACCTTCTTCCCTTTCTTTTTATTTCAAAAATCCAAATCTAAAAAAAAAAGAAAAAAAAAATCAAATCTACAGAAAAGTTGCAAAGATCATACAACAAATGCCTGTATACCCTCCAATGTTATTCACTGGCAGTTAACATTTTACACTCTCTTTATAAGATTTCTCCCTTTTTCTATATTCATGCTCACACACAAGTGTACACTCACACACACACACACACACACACACAATCCAGCCTCACCTGGTATTTCTCTTTTTTCTTCTGAACCATTTGAAAGTAAGTTGCAGATATCATAACTCTTAATCCCTGAATACTTCAGCATGTAGCTTATAAGCACAAGGATATTCTTTTATATAATCAATGTAAATATTAAATTCAGGAAATTTAACGTTAATACAGTAATGCATTTCTTTAATCAAACTGAGATTATTCCAATAATATCCTTTAAAGCAAGACTCTTCTCCCAATACAGTATCCAAGATCACACATCTCATTTAATTTTCATTCTCTTTATTTTTTTAATGATTTTTATTTTTTCCATTATAATTGGTTTACAGCATTCTGTCAGTTTTCTACTGTACAGCAAAATGACCAGTCACACAGACATATATGCATTCTTTTTCCCACATAGTCCTCCATCATGTTCCATCACAAGCGACTAGATATAGTTCCCTGTACCATACAGCAGGATCTCATCGCTTATCCACTCCAAAGGCAATAGTTTGCAACTATTAACCGCAGATAGGTGTCTCGTATAGGTGGCAGCATGGATCCAGGTAGCTCCTGGCCGATGGCCATCTGAAAGGATGTATCATCTTTCTGTAACTTCAAAGTGGAAGCTGAAATTGAAGGTGTTCTACTCTGCTGCTCTTGGAGGGCCTCCTAGGGAGGCAGGGGCATATGCATGGCTCACCGTGGGGACAAGGACACTGGGGAATATCCACTGGTGGGAGCGCTCCTGGAGGTTGCCATCTTGGCCAGTATTGACATTTTTTCAGTGGATGGGGCCAAATGTTTTGTGGTATGCCCCTCAGTTTGGATCTGTCTGATTCTTCTTTCATTATTGGGCCCAGTTTACCAATTGGGAGCAGAAATACTACAGAAAAAGTGTGTCCTCTGCAGTGCAGCACACCAGGAGGCCTGGGATGTTGGCTCATTATTGGTGACGTTAACTTTGATCATTTGGTTAACCTTCTGTTTCCAGATCTCTCAGCTGTCAAGGGACCCACTTCCCTTTGTAAGTAATAAGTAATTGGTAGGGAAAGACTTGAGACTGTGGAAATATCCTGCTTCCCAACAAATTCTCACCCAATGATTTTAGCATCCTTGGAGGATGTTTTGCCCAAATCATTAATTAGTATAATAGCTACAAAGTAGAGATTTTCTCACCTATCCTTTCTTCTACATTTGTTATCTGATACGAAGATGAGCTGTTCTGTCCTGTCCTATTTCCTATCTCGTAACTACTTATCTATTCGTATATATGTTTGTATTTGTAAGTTTCAGTATGGGCTAACAGATTCTTTGAATAGGATGTGTTAAAATCTTTTACAGTTATTATGCTGATGCTCAACTTGTCCTAGTTTTTCCAGGAATAGTCCTTTCTCAGTAGCGCCCGTGTTTTTTTTTTTTTTTTTTAATTGACTGAGGGATTTTCTGTGAATTAAAAAACTTAAAGCTCAGTCATTTTCTGGCCCCATAAGACATTCCAGCCTCACCTGGTATTTCCTTGCCCTAGGCCTGGGTTCTGCCCTTTGGTGAACCCGAGAGCTTGTCCTACTTTGAGACTTTCTGACCTTCCCTACATCCAAAAAATTCACCCCACCCTCACCATTTTCCAATGTGCTCATTCTTCGGAAAGAGGAAAAAGAAGACTTGGACTCATACTCTGGTTCCTCTACCTGTATGACCATGAGCAAGTTCATGTTTCTGGTCCTCAGTTTCCTTCCTCATCCTTAAAATGCAGGAATTATTTTTAATATCAGAAAATAAATTAAAATGAAAGTGATTTGTAAAAAACAAACAAACAAACAAAACAAACAAACAAAAAAGGAGTTCCCGTCTTGGCACAGTGGTTAACGAATCCGACTAGGAACGATGAGGTTGCGGGTTCGGTCCCTGCCCTTGCTCAGTGGGTTAAGGATCCAGCGTTGCCGTGAGCTGTGGTATAGGTTGCAGACGTGGCTCGGATCCCAAGTTGCTGTGGCTCTGGTGTAGGCCAGTGGCTACAGCTCTGATTGGCCCCCTAGCCTGGGAACCTCCATATGCCGCGGGAGCGGCCCAAAGAAATGGCAAAAAGACAAAAAAAAAAAAATTTTGTGAATCAGAACACCTCCATAAAAATGTGAGGGGTTATTATGACTATAAACTAAATCCTCTGATGTATGAACAGCTTCATGGGTGAACGCTCCCAAGTTATCAAGGCAGCCTGAAGAACTGGGAATCACTTTGAAGCCAGAGATCCAGTCTGCCATGAATTACTTGTGTGACCTTGGGCAAAATCACTTAGCCTCTCTGGGTCTCCATTTCTTCATCTGTAAAATGGGATCACAATACCTACCTCGTGGTTTGTTGCTGGGTGTCTGCTGAGCCACAGGGTTTGCTGGGCTGATCAGGGCTGGAATGGGGGGAGGGAGGGAGGGTTCAATGTTGGGGTGAGAGGGCACAGGAGAGTGATTCTCAAGTGTGGGTATATATTAGAATAGAGTGGAGAGCTTTTTTTTTTTTTTAAACTCCCAATGCCCAGGCTGCACCTCAGGCCAATTATATCAGAATCTCCAGGTGGCGAGACCAGGTATCACTAGTTTTTTGTATCTCCTCATGTGATTTCAATGTTAAGTGAGCTAATAAACCTCACTCCTGCTGTCTCTATTTGCTTCTCTTCCTTTGAGACCATGACCCAAAAAAGTAGCTAATGGTGGCAACGCTAGGCCCCAGGGCAGGTGGCACAAAGGCCCTCAGAACGGGCAAACCCTTCAGATCCCCTCGGACACAAGCAGCTGTGCTTTGGGGCTGCCTGTTTCTTGAGTGTGTTTCTGTCAAACTTGTTAGGTGACATCATTTAAAAGCTAAAATGTTGGTACCTTTCTCCCCACCCCCACCTCTCCAAGTACAAAGGATCTTATTTTTAAAAATGCTCCTTGATGACAGTGATATACCAAAATGATGTTGAAGCTGCCTGTTGAAAACATCAACGATATACTTAAATGTATAATAAGCTCATTATGCATTTAACCTGGGATTAGCCAGGGACTTGTCATCTTGACCATGTGTTGTGCTGTCAGGTCCCATGTTGAGACCACACTGGTCTCAGGCCCATCCATGCTGGCTGGTCCCTGGCCCACATTTGAATAATTTGGGCTTGGGAATGACAAGGAAGCTTCGTGTTTGTGTTATGGTCTTGCTAGCATGTTTTCTGGAGTGGCTATCATTTAGTGCCTCTAACCCTAAAGATGGGGAGTGAGCAGTGTAACCTGGCTTTGTCAAAGGGGTGGCAAGAAGAACCAGGAGTCTTGAGTACTAGGGTCCCTCTCTCCTCCTTGAGCACACGTCTTTGCTTTCTGGAGATCTTTCCCTTGCCCAGGTAAATGCCTGGTTCTACCTGCAATGAGGCTGGCTGAGTAGATCGTGCAAAAAACAGCACAGGTGGTTCTCAAACTGTCCGGATGACAGACCCTGCAGAGGCTGTGGTGCTCTTTCAGTTGCTGTGCATTGATCACCTACTATGTGCCTGGTGCGTTGTGTGCACTGTTGTATCTCATTGGCCCTGCACTCTTCAAAGTGGATATTATCCCTAGTTATTTTCCAATAATATATATTTTTTTTTTCAGAGCTGCACCCGCAGCATATAAAAGTTCCAGGCTAGGAGTTGAATCGGAGCTGTAGCCCCAGGCCTATACCACAGCCACAGCAACCCCAGATCTGAGCTGAGTCTGCGACCTACCAACAGCTCATGGCAATGCCTGATCCTTAACCACCAAGTGAGGCCAGGGATCGAACCTGCATCCTCATGGATGCTAGTCAGATCCATTTCCTCTGAGCCATGACAGGAACTCCAATGTTTTTTCCAATAATAAAACCAAGGTCTCAAGAGGTAAAATAAGTTGCCCAAAGTTGCTCAGCTAGTAAGTGTCAAGACCAAGACTGGACCTCAAGGTCATAGGGCCCAAGTTTTCAGCTCCACCACCTCCTCTGGCTCCCAGAAATGTGAGCCTTTGTGAGCAAGTCTAGCCTCTCCACAAAACCATCAAGCTGAGAGGTAGTACTTGTAGAAGTCCTGCCTCCTTCCAGAATGATTTCCTCTTATCTCTGTGACTCCCACCATGTAGACATGGCAATAGGTATAAAACAGGCAGCAAGGAAAGCATTTCTCTCACTCTGGCATCAGGGCACTGTTCCCAGCCTTCTCTGGGACTGTGTCTTCACAGTGCAGACATCTAGACCACACCACAGGCCATCAAGGCTTGTCTCTGGCTTTCACACTCTATGTGGCCACTCTACTTTTGTGTCCCTCCACTTCTGATTCCCCTGGTCAGCAGAGGCCAGACTTGTAATGAGGTAATCTTAAAAGTCCAATCTTGATTTTAAAAATCAAGCCTTATAGAATCTTACACACACAGAATTTTAAAGCTGGAAAAGATGTTAAAGTTTACCCACTTAAACAGAATAGCGAGCCCAGAAATAAACCCACATACCTACAGTCAACTAATCTTTAACAGAGGAGGCAAGAATGTACAATGGAGGAGTTCCCATTGTGGCTCATCGGGTTAAGAATCCATTAGGATGAAGGTTTGATCCCTGGTCTTGCTCAGTGGGTTAAGGATCTGGCATTGCCGAGAGCTGTGGTGTAGGTTGCAGATGTGGCTCAGATCCTGCAATGCTGTGGCTGTGGTGTAGGCTGGCAGCTTCAACTCCAATTTGACCCCTAGCCTGGGAATGGAAATTTCATATGCCGGACGTGTGGCCCTAAAAAGCAAAACAAAAACAAAAACATAAACAAACAATGGAGAAAAGACAATCTCTTCAGCAAGTGGTATCAGGAAAGCTGGACAGCCATGTGTAAATCAATAAATGTAGAATACTCCCTCACACCATACACAAAAATACACTCAAAGTGGCTTAAAAGACTTAAGTATAAGACCTGACACTATAAAACTAGAAGAGAACATAGGCAAAATATTCTCTGACATAAATCACAGCAATTCTTTTTTGGGTCAGTCTCCCAAGGCCAAGGAAATAAAAGCAAAATTAAACAAATGGGACCTACACAAACTTAACAAGCTTTTGCACAGCAAAGGAAATCATAAACAAAACAAAATGACAACCTATGGACTGGGAGAAAATATTTGCAAACAATACAACTGACAGGGCTTAATTTCCGAAATACACAAACAGCTCAAACTTGGCAGGACCTATGGGTGAGCGTGATGACAGTCCTTCACCATCAACTCCAGGCCGTGGTTTGGGATCAAATGCTGCCTGGGAGATCCTGGTCACAGAACACTTGTGACCTCAAGAACATCTTGAGGTCACAACTCCATGTGGCAGGAGGAGAACAGGGCATTTAGCAAAGCCCCTCAAATAGATGCTACTGTGAGGAAGCCCCAGTGGCAGGGGAATCCGAGGCCTGGGTCCTGGCCCCCAGCCACCTGGAGAACCAGGTCTGACCTCCTTGAGGGCTTTGGCCCCAGCACAGCCTCGTTGTGTGCTCAGTGAATCATTATCTTTGAAACCACCAAGGGAGCCACAGGAGGAACCTGGGAGAATTTCTGAGGTTTCTTGTCCTATTGGAGGCAAAGAAGAGTATTTCACGCTTATTCCACAGTTTCAGTTCTGAATAACTTTAGCTGTTAAAAACAAAACAGTCTGTCTTTATAGGAGGAAAATGGGTTGCTGTTGACAACATTCAAGGGAAGTGCTAGACTTTGAAGGCGTTTCTACATGAAGAGCTCCCCAAAGGCTGGGATCTGTGGTTCTCAAACCTCTGCTTGTTAGAACCCCTGGATGAGATCTGAAAACCTTTCCCATGCTCTGGTCCCACCTGCACAATTCAGTCAGAACCTCGAGAGGTGGACCAGCATCAGTACTTAAATCTCCCCGGGTAGCTCCAACATGCCCTGTTGTGACCCCTGGGTGGAATAAGTGAAGTCTCCTGTGGCATCCTTTGAGAAGGAGAGCAATGAGTTGGAGAGATAGGTCCCCAAGTAATTGCTCTATATTATCCCTAATTTAGGTATCCTTAATTTAGCACCTTTTTGGTCCAATTTATGCTCGATGGTGGGTACACCTGGGTTCATTTCCTTGCTCTGCTTTGATTTAGGTGCAGCCAGACCCTACACCATGGTTGAATATTCCTGGATGGTAGCTTATAGACGGCCTAGCTATTACACAGATTTGGGGTAGAAAAGGAGGAAACAGCCTGTAACAGCATAGAAGGGTCTTGCTGTCATTCCACTGGTTGGACCTAAGCATTATACTCTTTGCCTCTTTATCTTCGATACGGGAGAAGTTCAGATGTCTGCTGGTGATCCTGGGAAAGTGGCTTTCAAGTCCAGAGACAATAAATAACTTTCCCAAGATTACCAATAGACACAGGGATATCATTCCTGTCTGTAAAATGGGAATAATATTGACCTCACAGTGTTGAAGAAACGAGTACCTGAAATTATGTTGGTCAAACTCCTGGCCCAGTGCCTGCCCATGGGAAAGGCACTCACTAAACAGTAGCTAATGTTTGTGTGCACTGATTGGCCAGACCCTTCATTATAAGGCAAGAGACTCAAATGTTTATTTATTTTTGTCTTCTTAGGGCCACACCCAAGACATACAGAGGTTCCCAGGCTAGGGGTCCAATTGGAGGTGTAGCTGCTGGCCACAGCCATGCCAAATCCAAGCCATGTCTGTGACCTACACCACAGCTTATGGCAATGCCGGATCCTTGACCCACTGAATGAGGCCAGGGACCGAACCTGCAACCTCATGGTTCCTAGTTGGATTCGTTTCCGCTGCGCCACGACGGGAACTCTGCGTTGTGTATTTTAATGTGCATGGGAAAGGTGAAGCACTTCCTCTTCTTCACTTTTAACTGCTCAGTTATGAATACCTAGCTCACACTTAGCTGCTAGGTTTTTCATCTAGTTTTATTTTTTTAGTGTTGGCTGCTTTCATTTTTTACAAATTATAGTTGATTTACAATGTTGTGTAATTTCTGCTCTACAGCTAAATGACTCAGTTATACATACATACACATTCTTCTTTTCCACTATGGTTTATCACAGGATATCGAATATAGTTCCCCTGCACTATACAGTAGGACCTTGTTTCTCCTTCCTCTATGTTTATAGTTTGCACCTGCTAACCCCGACTCCCAGCCCATCCCTCCTTCAGCCCCTCCCCCACAAGTCTGTTACTGAAGTCTGTGAGTCTCTTTCACAGTTAGCCGTGTATAACGATAGTCCGTGTTCCTCTAGTGGATGTTGATCCAACATTTTGCTCACAGGGATGCCACATTCCCCTGCCCGAGTAGAAAGCAGAAGGTGTAAAAACTTCATGCTGGAAAGAAACACCTCAAAGTTTCAACATTCTTTCAGGTTCTGACTGCTTTCCAAGTCGGACACAGCAGAACTGAGGGAAAGAGATCCCCCGTCAGCAACAGTCACAACCCCTCACATTTATAAGATTTTTTTCAGTTTTCAAAGCATTTCCCCTATTCACTGCAGTAACCTTGAGAGAAAGGTAGGGGAGCCTTCTACCTGATTTACAGATAAAGAAACTGGGGACCAAAGTAACTCAATACAACTGGGGCTGGAAAGATGTTTCCAAGAAAGCACACTGACGCCAGCCAGCAGCAGCAAGAGGAGAGAGTGGGGCCCCTCAGTAACTATTCACAGCTTCTATTTACTATTTACTACTCCAGGCTGGGCGCTGAGTGTCAGGAAGGCCAGCGAACACGGCACGCGTGGTGCTGTCCTCACGGAACCCCCGGCTTAATGGGGTTTGATGCGTCTAATCACTCTCACCGCCTCCAGCTGGTTCCTCTGCTCTGGGTGGCTGTTCTGTTCAACCTGACCTTAGCAATGAGTCTCTAATGTGGATCTCTACTACCCCTACGCTCCAGAAAAGGCAGCTACTTTTGCTCACCAGCCAGACACGGGTCTCCTTCAATTACGGTGATGGCACGTCATTCAGTTTGGTCAGCATGCCCTCCTGTGGGGTGATCGAAGCCCCACACATGCCGTCTGGAGCCCATTGGTCCGAGGACCGTCCTCACTTGTGGATCCAAAGCTAACAGGAGCGCCTCCTCAGCGGGTTTGTCCTTCACCACAGTTTGGATTATGGAGCCCTGGCCACGGGCCCAGTGACGCGTGTGTTGGAGGTGGAAAAGTGACAGAGAGGGAGGCTATGGAGCTATTTTCATCTTGTTCCAACGGCTTAAAACACCAGCTTCTTTTGTGCCTTATTTAGATGAACAATCTTGACCTAAAAAAAAGTCCAAGCTGTGACTCAGTTGAGTGCCCTTAGTTGCTCAGCATGCCCTGGGCTCCTGTCTGGGGCTATTCTGAACAACGTCTTTGGATGCTATGAGGTGGACACCATATTTCAGCAGTCGAAAGAGATTTTGGAAATCACCCCCCTGGATTTGGGGACCAAGGTGAAAAACACTGGTGTTTGGAAGCCAGGCTTGCTGTTTTGCCCTTTCTTATTTTTAAATAGCATGGGTGGGAGGTGGTCTTGACCATTAAAAGACAAGTGTGTTTCTAGTTTCCAGAACAGAGGGTATGGACCTTGCAGATTTACCAAGGTGAGCCCGGATCCCACCTGAGGAACCACACCTGTGCTTGGGGAAAGGAGCCATATGGCAGGGTCATGCTGGGGTAAACGTGTTCCTTCCAAACCTCTTCTCAATATCGAGGCTGGTCTGAGGGAAGACTGTGGAATAGGGTGAGTTTGCTTCTGGTGTCCTGTGCTGCCTCCGATCACTGCACAGCCGCCTATCACGGTCCCACTCTTGGGTCCTGTCCATGTCTTCCTTTCCCAGAAAGCACTGTGTGCTCCAAAATGATCTCTGTGCCACCCCCATTAAACTCCTGCTTTTTATTCATGTAGAACCCCCAGTGGCAGGAGAAAAATGTGTCCCTCACTTTGTCTCAGTGTCCAGGCTGCCTAGGCTCAGGACCTTACTGGGATGCATAGACAAGAAGAGGTGGTCTGGTGTGAGGGAAGATGTGGGGGTTCTGAGGACTTGGTTGGAACCCCACTCATGCCATTCCCTGGCCGGGTGATTGTGGTCTAAGGCTCTTCATGTTTTTTGCTTCACTTTCCTTTCCTGTGACAACCTCATGAGCCACCATCTATAGAAACATCTCCGTCAATGGCTTCAGACAAACATAAGCAATAGCTGTGGGCCTTGTATAAGTTCTGGAATCAGCCTTTGCTTGTGATGTCAATGCTAATACCACCCAACCATCCCCTCCAATGCTGACAGTCCTGACTAAGTGATAGTGATGGCAGCGATCGTCAGAAGTGTGCATGTAGCAGGTGCAGGGCAAGTTTTGCAGCCAGGCTTGTATCTGAGAGCTTCCACTTCCTGGCTAAGTGACCTTGGGCTGATTCCTTATCGGGAAATGAGGGTGATGACAATGCCCCTCCCCCCACCACTGCCTTCACAGTGATGTGACCAAGATTAAATGAGTTGACTCACATAAAGCTCTTGGAACAGTGCCTGGCGTCAAGAAGACACTCAATAAATACTCTTATAACGAGGGGTTTCCATTTGTAGAGAATGCCCAGATATGTCATCTGATTTGCATTTGATTCCTACAACATCCTGTGACAGAGAATTATATCATTTTATGAATAAGGAAACAGATTCAAGCGGATTAAATGTCTCACCTGGGAACCGAGCCTACATTTGCTGACTCTAAGACCAGTGCTCCTTTCTCTGCCACATGGACAAAAGTACTCTTAAAACTAAACAATACAAGCCAGTGATACTCAAGACATAGGTCAATATTTTTGTAAATTCTTGTTAAGGACTAGATACAAATAAGCAAAGGTTTAGATGTGGCTTTTGCATGGTGGGTTTCCTGCCTTGATATTTGTAGCCTTGCAGAGCTGCCAAGTCAGGTATGACCTGCCCTGGGTGATAAAGATTCCATAAAGAAGACCTCAGAGGAATGATACTTTTTCCCCAAAGATGACTTGTGGGAACAGTCTGGGCTCTTTCTAGGCTGCTGGTGGGAAGGATGGTTCAGAGAGAGATGAGAGGTCAGACAGCTTCTTCCAAACAGCCGCACTGAGGGAGCATCTTCACTGGATTTTAGCTGCTCTTGTTAAATTCCCACTTCAATTTAAAAATAAAAATTAAAAGATGTGGTTAAAGGCAGAATCCAATGTTTCCACCTGAAAAGCAGTTTCGGAAATACAGAGGAGCGGAGACAGCCAGAGTCCTGTGCCTGTGGAAACAGATGGTAAAGCACTGGTTCCCTCATTCCGGTCCCTCCCTCCATCTATCCATCAGGCCACCCAGGCATCATTCTTCCATCCGACACATATTTATTAAGCTCTGACTCTCAAGGCCACCTCCTGAGTTGCTTGTGGCTCTTCTGGCAGTCATGGTTAGCCGCAGCCAAGAACAGTAGCCTTGCGCCCCTCCTCAGAGGCAGGTGGCCCAAAGCAGCTGCTTCGCTTCCTAGGTTTTTCCCTTCCCTCCCTCATTCCCTTTTAATCTGGGCCAGTGTCCTCAGACATGGCGAGGATGGTGATTTCCCAAAGCACAGCTATTATTTTGTTTCCATATTCAGCCCACCTGGATGTCCTGTGTTTAATTTCAAGGCACCATTGCCCTGTTTTTTCTTTGCTTCTTGGAAACAGGTCCTCCAGGAGGAGCGGCCTCTTGGGTCCTGCCCTGTTGCATACGGCTGGCTACACCTACACCCCCTCATCAGAAGAGCCCAGAATGAAGCCTCCCTCTTGTCACTGTCAGGCATCCAGGCCCAAGTCACAGGCTGTCAGGAGCACAGATGCCTGAGCTCTTCTCCACTGACAACAGGTGGGGGAGGATGGGGGGTGGGGAGGGAGAGCATGAGGCAAGGCACTAGCCCGCGGCACCAGGAGGCAGAGACCCTGGAACTTCTCGGTTCCCGTCCTGGCTCTACCAGCAACTACCTTGCTCTCAGACCCAGGAAAGCAGCTTCACCATTCTCTTCTTGATTTTCTTCATCTGTATCTCAAGGATGGGCACCTGCCCTTGGCTACAGGGCTGTAGGGAGGACCACTAGAGACAACAGGATGTCCTGTATTAAAAGGTTCCAGTCCGGTCTCATAATTAGTTACTATAGATGACAGATTGCTCTAGGGGCAAAAAAGAGTCCTGCTGATTCAGATGCCTGACTCCTACCTCCGGCTTGATTCTTTTATGGGACTATAAAATAAGATCATCCCTGTGATCTGGGGCTAGAGGTTCATGCCCAGGCAGCTCTGGAAAGGGTTGAGAAACCAGAAATCTGTCATATAACAGGTTCATACAACTCACAGGGTAAGTGCTTCGAGATGAGCGATGACATAGCTATTAGTGCCTCTGACTGTAAAAATGCAACATGGTTTTATTTTTACATTTTTTAGGATTAATATTTTTTGGCCACACCTATGGCATGTGGAAGTTCCTGGGCCGCAGATTGAACCCACACCACATCAGTGACGATGTTGAATCCTTAACTGCTGAGCCACCAGGGAACTCCACAACATGGTTTTAAAATCTTCGGCAACAGTGTCTTAAAAGGTACCAGTGTAAGAATACTCATTTTTGGGAACAGATCCTTTGTGCTTCTTTTTTTTTGGTCTCTGCATACACCTCTGGTTCTTCCTATACCTATCACGCTTCATTTTTTTAAAAAATTACTTTAACTTTTTATTCTTATTTCCCTTGGTATTTTCTCCCTTCAATGGGTCATAATTAAAAAACAAGGTTAACAACAAGGCAGAAATAGAGTCCCAGACATAGAAAACAAACTTATGGCTAGCAAATGGGAAAGGGGGGCAAGGATAAATTAGGAGTTTGGGATTAACAGATACACACTCCTATATATAATATAAATAAACAACAAGGACTTATGTAGACCACAGGGAACTATATTCAGTATATTCTAATAATCTATAATGGAAAAGAATCCAAAAAAATATATGCGTATACCTCAAATATTTTAAATCAACTATGTTTTAATTAAAAAAAAAAACAGGTTAACAACAATAACAATTCAAGGTTCTTTGTTCTTACCTGTGTTTATCAAGATTTATTTATTTTGTCTTTTTGCCTTTTCTAGGGCCGCTCCCGCAGCATATGGAGGTTCCCAGGCTAGGGGTCTAATCGGAGCTGTAGCTGCCAGCCTATGCCAGAGCCACAGCAACTTGGGATCCGAGCCGTGTCTGTGACCTACACCACAGCTCCTGGCAACACCGGATCCTTAACCCTATGAACAAGGCCAGGGATTGAACCCGCAACCTCATGGTTCCTAGTCGGATTCATTAACCACTGTGCCACGACGGGAACTCCTGTTTATTGAGTTTTAAATACCCTGCTCAGATTTTGAAATTGATGGACAGAATATCTTACAAATGGTGAAACCATCAAGCAACAAAGCTTATTTGTCACCAACACATTAGAATTTTTACAACAGATGTTTTAAAACTATTTGCAGAGAATTCATTCTTAGATTCTTGATGAGAGTGAAATCTTCCTGTAAGGGCAGGGTTTTAGAAACAGCCAGAAATGACCTGGATTTGCCTTTAGCAGCTCTGTCCTCAGACATTCACTTCCCTTTTCCTGCCAGGGCCAAGCTCTCCAGGTCCTGCTCTCCAAGCCCCTCCCAGGACTACCTGCTCAGGTGTGGGCTCTGGAGAGGGACTGCCCTAGACCTGCTCTCATCAGCCCTGCCCTTCCCTGGGGTGTGAGGTGCTCGTGCAGCCAAGTGGCTGTGCCCCCGGGGAGCCTGTGTCTCCCTTCTAGACCATCCTTGGGGTACAAGGAACCCCCACATTCCCCCCCCCTCCAGGGTCTCCAGGGCCAACTGCAGGGCCTGCCTGACCTCTTTCCCGGATAGCACAGCTGCTACGCTTACCTCTGGCTGAGAGGGGGCTGAGAGCAGCTGTTTATGTTTGGGGTGGGGGTGTGTGCAGGGCTGAGGTGTGAGGGGGGCATTAACCTAAGGCCCCTCGTGATGTGAGATGGAGCTAGGAGTGAAAAGAAAATGGGGCTGCTATAGGTTGGGGCTTGGGGGCTCGGCTACCACATTTGGAATTAGAACCTGGAGGAAGGTGAGCATTCTAAATCTGAGCGTGCAGTCCACCTTGTTGTGAGGATATATCTGTCAAGGTAGGAGGACAGAACATATTTATGTTTTGTCAGCTTGAGTTATCATTTTTAAATACTGAGGCATATGGTCTGTGCCCTCTGTTTGTACTCTATCTTTTTACATTAAGGTGGCCTGCGTGGGGGCAGGCCCGTGGCCGTGTCTAGTATCCACCTCTCAGCCTGGCCCTGTGGAAAGACCCCCACTTTCACCCCAGATCCTGATTTGTGGCTCCCCTTGGGGACATGCCACAGGTCCCAGGGCTGGCTCCACTGCACCCCCAGCCCTGTGTCTGAGAGCCCTGGGAAGGAAATTTCAACAACTGGGAACCACACCTGGTGCATCAGGCCAGGACTTGAGCTCAGTGTTGTCTTTGTTCATTCCCAGACGTGGGAGGCCATTTAAAGGACAGGCTTGGTTTCTTCTGCGGCCAACAGGCTGGCTGTTCAGGCAGCTCCAGAGGAGGTTGGGGGCATAGGCAGCATGATGACTGGGGAAGCTGAAGGGGGCTGGGGCTCTGTCAAAACCTCAAGTTGAGAGCTCAGGTGGGCTGGACCTGGAGATAGCAAAGCGCAGATCTAGGGAAAGACCATAAGCGAGGCCTTCACAGCTCCTTCCAATGTCAGTTACATGAGGATCCCCTGGACACTGGTGGGTACAGGGCAGTAGAACCTGCTATGGCCTGAATGTTTGTGAGCCCCTGAAATCCACTGGCTGAAATCCTAACCCCCGAGGTGATGGTATTTGTAGGTGGATTTTGTGTTGAGTTGAGCCATTGAAATTTGGAATTGTTATAGCAGCACAACATAGCCTATCTTACCTTTTACACAACATTTTTGATCCCTCAGAAATTCTATGTGCATTTACTCACTCTATATGACATATTGCTTCTAAGGAAGTATCACCGCCTTTTGGAGGTGATTAGGTCATAAAAGTAAAGCTCTCATGGTGGAGATTATGGCCTGTGAAAGGGACCCTTGAGAAGTTTCCAGCCATAAACCAGGAGTAGGACCCTCACCAGAACATGCTGGCACCTTGATCTTGGACATGCAGCCTTCAGAACGAAGAAAAATAACATGCTGTTGTTTAGGAGCTCCTGTTGTGGCTCAGCAAGTTAAGAACCAATGTAGTACCCATGAGAATGTGGGTTAGATCCTTGGCCTCACTCAGTGGATTAAGGATCTGGCATTGCTGTGAGCTGTGGTGTAGGTTCCAGACGTGGGTTGGATCCTGAGTTGCTATGGCTGTGGTGTAGGGGCCGGCAGCTGCAGCTCTGATTCGACCCCTAGCCTGGGAACTTCCATATGCTGCAGATGATGCTATAAAAAGAAAAAAAAAATGCCGTTGTTTAGAAGCCACCCAGGCTGTGGTATTTTGTTACAGCAGTTCAAGTAGACTAAGCTCAAACCCTTCTGGAAATGTGTTTCCCAACACACCTCTCTCTCATGGGGAGCACTGTGGGGCGTGGGAGGGCGCTCTTGGTCTGGGGTGGAGTGGGGTCCCTGGGGGCGTGCAGTGCCAGCAGAGTTCACGGGGGCCTTCCAAGGCAGGTCCAGCACCTGCAGGCCTTCCTTTAGCCTAGTGCCCTGTTCTCTGGGCTCCATTCTGAGATGGGGAGTCCCCTGGCAACCCAAGTGACATGGGGACCCAGAACATGGAGTAAGGCTCTGAAGCACAGGACAACTTCAACTGGAAGGGGCTGAGTTCCAGTTCCTCCAGAAGCTTCCCTGGCTGCCCCCTCCCCTGCAGAACGCTCATAGCTGACAAGTCTGGACCTTACATTTCTGCCCCCTACAGAGAGGCATTGTTTTTCCCCAATAAAATACGTAGTAAAATATGCCTCACACATCAGGCAGGAAGACAGACAAGAAAGAAACAAACAGGAGTTCCCATCATGGCTCAGTGGAAACGAATCTGACTAGTATTCATGAAGATGCAGGTTTGATCCCTGGCTTCACTCAGTGGGTTAAGGACCCAACATTGCCATGAGTGGCTTGGATCTGACGTTGCTGTGAGCTGTGGTATAGGTCACAGATGTGGCTCAGATCCTGCGTTGCTGTGGCTGTGGTGTAGGCCAGCGGTTACAGCTCAGATTCGACCCCTAGCCTGGGACCCTCCATATGCCACAGGAGCGGCCCAAGAAATGGCAAAAAAAAAAAAAAAAAAAGAAAGAAAAAAAAAAGAAACAGATGCATATACAACACATTTCAGGGAGGACTCTACAGAATGTAAAGCAGAGTGTGAGCTAGAGGATGAGGAGAGGAAGGGCTGTTTTAGATGGGGCAGGTGGGGATGGAATCACAGAAGGCCTCTCAGAGGAGGTGACATTCGAGCAGAGGCCCAAGGAAGTGAAGGACCATGTGGGTACTGGGGAGAGAGGCATCGCTGGGAGAAGACCCTACAGGCAGCCCAGAGGGGAAGGAGTAAGCGGAGGGTGGCGGAAGCCAGGGCCTGGATCACATAGGGCCACGTTGGCTGTGGTGAACCAGTGGTAGTGCCATGAGCTGTGATGTAGGTTGAAGATGTGGCACATCTTTCCCCTAATTCTGACCTCTGCACGCCTGTAGAGCCCAAGGTCATTTCATGTGCAATGGAATCCTCTAGCCACAATGTATTTCAGACAGAGATGACTTTAGAAAGGTGGCAATTTAACTGCATAACCAGAGATGTTCTCATATACGATCGCTCGTATTGATGCTAAACCTTAAACACTGTTTACCAGACACTCAAGGGTGGTTAGTAATTTTGTTCCAGACACGAAAGCAGGGAGCAGTTATGACCAACGTGACTGACTGGGCCTGCTTCCTTATCGATTATCCAAACAGCTTCAACAGCGTGGAGGGGCCATCCCGAGCCTCTAGACCAAGGTTTCCCTTTTCTTTGAACTTGTTGCCCCTCTAGTGAATGCCTCCTAATTCCAGGGACAGTTGTCATCCAGGGAGAGGCAAGGAGAATTCAGGCGACTGCCTTTCTCTTCCTGGCTGGCTGCTCTGATCTCAGAAAAGTCCTTCTACATTTGGGGTCTCCATCCTTTGTGGTTGTTTTTTGTTTTGTTTTGTTTTGTTTTTTAAGGCTGCACCCATGGCACATGGAAGTTCCCAGGCTAGGGGTTGAATCAGAGCTACCAGTAGCTGGTCTATGCTGCAGCCACAGCATCGCCAGATCCTTAACCCCCTGAGTGAGGCCAGGGATTGAAAGCATCCTCACAGATACCAGTGGGATTCTTAACCCACTGAGCCACAATGGGAATTCCCTCCATTCTGTTTTAAGCTCTTGAATGAGAAGATAAATTTTCAGAAGTGCCTGGAGAGATGAATTTCATGATTATAGAACACCTGCACATAATACAAAAAGCCCAGAAGAATCCTTTATTTGAATCACCAGAAAGTATTTCCCTAGTATTTTCCAGGAGATAAAATGCGATGTTGGTGGTGAGAATGTGGGCTTTGGAGGCAGGAGACCTGGCCCCAATCCCAGGGCTGCCACTTTTGACCTGTGCCACCAGGGGCAACTTTCCAATTACAGCTACAACTGGGTGCCCATGTGCTGGGCACTTTACAGAAATGTTTTCTTCACAGCATGATAATCACCCCCATTTTACACACGAGGAAACATGACATACAATTGTGTGCAGTTCCCCGGCTTGTGGGTCAGGGCCAGGATCAAGCTCTGCTCACTAGAAGACTCCAAGTTCTCCTCATCACTGTGGGGGTGGGGGGGAGTGCATGTGAAACACCCAGGACATAACCATTGCTCTGTGCACACCACTTTCTTCTCATTTGGGGGCTAAAAGAGATAATACAGACTCAAAAGTCCAGAGAAGTTTGTCTTCTACCCACGCTGCACCCCCACCTCCTTTGCGCATTTAATTTTCACCAGCATCAAAGCCATGGAAAATATCAGCCCCTCCCTCAGCCAGGAATCTACTTTTTCACCATGAAGCTTTGTGGGTCCAGCTTTGGCAGCCTTTGCCTCAGCAGGGCTGGGCTCTGCCCTTGAGGCACGTTTGTGCTGACCTTAGAATAAGCTCTTGAGGAGTTTCCATCATGGCACAGTGGAAACGAATCTGACTAGGAACCATGAGGTTGTAGGTTCAATCCCTGGTCTGGCTCAGGGGGTTAAGGATCCGACGTTGCCGTGAGCTGTGGTGTAGGTTACAGATGTGGCTTGGATCCCACATTGCTGTGACTGTGGTGTAGGCCGGCAGCTGTAGCTCCCATTGGATCCCCAGCCTGCGAACCTCCATATGCTGTGGTGTGGCCCTAAAAGGCAAAAAAAAAAAGCTCTTGAAGTTCCTGTTGTGGGTCAGCAGGTTAAGAACCCAACTAGTGTCTGTGAGGATGTGGGTTCAATCCCTGGCCTTGATCAGTAGGTTCAGGATCTGGTGTTGCTGCAAGCTGTGGTGTAGGTCACAGATGCAGCTCGGATCTGTCCTAGGCTGGCAGCTGCAGATCTGATGCGACCCCTAGCCTGGGAACTTCCATATGCCATAGGTGTGGCCCTAAAAAGAAAAAAATGGAATAAGCTCTTATACATGGAGAATTGACTATGGGCCAAGGACTGCAGCCAGCATGGAGGTGCATTTTGTTCCCTCACCCTCAGAGCAGACCCCAAAGTAGACACAGCTGACATCTCTATTTCATAGAAGAGGAACTGGGTCTTAGAGAGAGCCATCCACTTTCCTGGGATCTGTTACCTTGCCACTGGCAGTCAGGATTAGACATGAGGTCTGCCTTACTCCTAAATTCTTTGTGCCCCTTAGAAAATAGACATCTCTTCAGGCAAACTGGGGTTTGCCCATCTCCTCCCAGCTGTCTTCTTTAGCCTCCCCACAACCCAGTAAAACAAAAACAAGCTCAGAATAGACTATTTCTAAAATGAAGATTCCTAGGTGTTTGGGAGGATCCAGGCTTTAAGTAAACAGCCATTGTCAAAGGGAAAGCTCTATGTGTTCCATGGCAAAGGCCACGCAGACAGTCACACCCCCTGACTTAGTAATTGCACCCCTGGGATTCTGCTTAGGTTATATTTAACATCAACAAAACCCTCCACGAGTATATTTATCATAAAGTTATTTCAATATCTAAAGTTTAGAAGCAACATCAATGTCAAAATTAGAAACTGCTTGTGAACCACTATGCATCAATGAAACTGAACACTAGGCAACCATTAAAATTATGAATATTTTAGTCTATATAGAAATGGAGTGATGTTTACATACATTATCACATGTGATTAAGTGAAAATAGTAGAGTATAAAATCTATGTGCACTGTGATGGCAACTAAGCACAGTATACATGTGTGTGGGCAAAGTCTGGAATGGAATTAATGAAAATGAAAATAGTATTATTAGGGTGGTAGAAGCATGTTAAGAACAAAGTTCAAACAACAAAGAAGATGTGAAATTGAAAGTATATCTATTGCAAAAGGTAGTTACTGTTACATTTTCTTGCACCTGCTTCATAGATGCGTTTTTAATTTTAAAAAGATTGGAGTTCCCATTGTGGTGCAGTGGAAACAAATCCAACTAGGAACCATGAGGTTGCGGGTTCAATCCCTGGCCTCATTCAGCAGGTTAAGGATCCGGCGTTGCTGTGAGCTGTGGTGTAGGTCACAGATGTGGCTCAGATCTGGCATTGCTGCGGCTGTGGCGTACGTTGGCAGCTATAGGTCTGCTTAGATCCCTAGCCTGGGAATCTCCATATGCTGCTGGACAAAAGACCAAAAAAAAAAAAAAAGAAAAAGATTCTTAGTGCTATTTTTAGTTAGAAACCTAGCAAAACAAGTCATTTCTTTCACAACAGCCAGTACCTGTTTCTTTCAGATCATTTGGATTCTTTTAATTAGATTTGACTTTGGTTATTAACACTTTTTAATCTGAAAATTTTTCAGACATATAAAAATTTAGAGTATAGTGTAATGACCTTATGTGTACCCACGACCCAGCATAAAAACAAAACACTTACAATTCAGTTTTATTTTAAGACCTCCCGTGTATACCTCCCTAATCCCATCTATCCCTCCCTCCCTGTCAGTGGTCATGACATTCCTGAATTTACTCTTCGTATTTTTCTACTTTTACTATGAATATATAGCTCTGAAAAATATTTGCTCTTCTTTTGCACATTTTTAAACTTTTCTATAAATTTCTGCAACTTGCTTGTTTCACTCAATATAATTTTTGTGAGATTTCTCCATATTGACAGAAATAGTTCATTTGTATTCACTGCTGTTGAATATCCCTGTGTGTGAATGTAGCATCCACGATGGTGTCTTGCCCACTGGTGTTCTTCCTGTGGTCCCCATTTCCCTACCCATGGCCTGACCTGTATAGTGTCCCATGGAGGCCCCGAAAGGCGGGGTCTGAATACCCCTGTCTTGCTCAGTTCCCAGTCATGGGATGCCCTGGGGAGTGTACCACCCTGGGTGAGCCCGATAGGGCAGCTGAGGCAGACCCTGAAGCAGCCAACTGCTGGAAGTACCTGCTGGCCCCGACCCCAGCAGCTGTGCAGCCAGGCCTCCCTTGAAGGGGCCCTGGGCTGCAGGCCTGTGTTCACCACAAGAATACACCTTTTGTTGGCTGCTTCCTCTGTCACACATTTGGGATCACCTCCCACATATAAACTACCTGTACTTGTGTCCTGTGTCAGGGTCTGCTTCTGGGGGGAACCCAAACTAAGACAATGAATGTATCTCAGTGTATGTGTCCATTCTGCTATTAATGAACATTCCAGTTTGCCATATTTTGCTACTACCGACTATGTTGAGGTGAGCCTTTTTGTGCAAGTCTCTTTGCTTGACATGCTATGGGAGTTTTAAGATAAATACCTAGAGATAGAGGTCTTGGGTTACAGTTCTTGGAAAACAGGGTTACACGTCTTCAAGTTTATGAGGGGTTGCACCAAGATGCTGTGGCTAAGGCTAAGATTGAGAGTAAGGATACACTGGGGAGACAGCCTCCCATTAAAGGGGTTTTGTGCCAGGTGGACTTCATCAGAGATGGATCCTCAGAGTCCTTCCTCTAGGGCAGAGCTTCTCAAACTTTAATGCACATACAAATCCCTGAGGAATCTTGTGATATAGCAGATTCTGATCTGGCAAGTCTAGGTTGGGATCTGACGTTCTGTGTTTGTAAGCTTTTAGGTGCTGCTGCTTTTACTCCATGGACCTCACATTGAGTATCAGACTCTAGAGAATGAGTCTGATTAGGGGGCTATTGGAATATCAAAGTGAAATATCCATGATTCTCTTTGATTGGTTCCAAGAGAATAGGTTGAAAAGAAATGGCCTAACAGAGGGGAATAGCCTGTGGGCTGAGCCATTAAGATACTATAAATGTGGGCTATTATGCTACTAAGGGTCTAAGAATTCACCACTGATGACTTTTTGGAATTGGTGTCAATTCCAGGTTATTCCTCACTTTTGTCTTCAGGAAAGATATAGGCCTGTGGGGTCTGACAGGAGTATGTCTGTCTTGTTAAATGTCAGCTTTTTTTTTTTTTTTTTGTCCTTCTGTTGTTCTTGTTCTAAACACAATGTTTGGCTGACAATCTGAGGGTGCTACAACATTTGCCTCTAAGAAGTGCCCAGGTCAGGTGGGTCTGTACTTGAATCCCCAAGGGGATGGATCCACTGGGCTGATTTGAGGATTCACGGCCATGAACCATCCTCTAGGAAGGCCCTCTGTTCATTTCCATCAGGGCAAAGGGACTTTTAACATCAGTTAAAGGACTTCTGTTTGTATTTAACATGGAATAACAAGGATTGAAATTATCCTCCCGTGCAAAACAACTAAAACACTGAACAAAATATTTGAAACAATGAGAACACATGAGGTGGGTCCTGTGATTACCTAGATTGCCCGGAGAAAGTTTTCCATCTGTGACACATGGAGGGGAACCCAGGCAGAGCCCAGGAGACTCCTGTGTGGAGTGAACAGAGATGTGGTGCAGGGAAGCCAAGGCAGCCAGAGCTCGCAGGGCAGAGTAGCAGAGGAGAGAGCTGCACACAGAGAGGACTCTGAAGATCTGCAGAGGGGGAGTTCCCATCATGGCTCAGCAGAAATGCATCTGACTAGTATCCATGAGGATTCGGGTTTGATCCCTGGCCTCACTTAGTGGGTTGGGGATCTGGTGTTGCTGTGGCTGTGCTGTAGGCTGGCAGCTGTAGCTCCGATTAGACCCCTAGCCTGGGAACTTCCATATGCCATGGGTGTAGGCCTGGAAAAAAAAGAGAGAGAGAGAGAGATGTCTGCAGAGGGTCCTCTTTGAGTATTTATTTGAGTACTGGCCAGCCCAGGCACGAGGAGAGTCTTGCTGAGACAAAGGAAAGAATCACCCAAAAGGACTTAAAGCAGAGCTCATGGAGCCAAGAATAATGCCTGATCCCAGCTGCCAGAGTGGAAAACCTCATAATTGAGGAGGTACAGATTAGAGTACCAAGGAGGGTTTGCCTCAGGGAAAAAATTAATTCTAAATTAAATGCAGCTCTGATCAGGCCTTATGAAATAAAAACATAAGACCTAAAATGATCAAACTGTTGGGGAGAAAGAAATTTTCCTCTACCCTTCTAGGTTCTTCTGGCTGGTCTAAGAATTAAACTGACATGAGACAGATTAACAGGAGAAAAATTAAACAAAAGTTTAATAGCATGGATATATGGGAGAGACCCCATAAAACTGAATAACTTGCCAAAATGGCCTAAGCCTTCACCTTAGATATGATCTTCATCTAAAGACAAAAGAGGATATTGGAAGCAGTCGTTGGGGACTTCACAGGGGATGAAGGCAACTGACAGGAAATGGAAAAGCAGCTGTTCGGAAAAGCCGTGCAAAGACAATGACACTCTGATCTTTAGGCCCTGCTTCAGTTTCCTCCACCATCCTAGCCCATATCTTTGAAGAGATCTTTGGGGATAGCTCTATTCCAGGAACAGGGTTGTTATCTAAAAATTTTTAGGGAGCTAAGAGGGAGGTCAAAGTTTCTTCCTCTTTTGGGCCTTGGTTGTTTTTAGCTCAAAATAATCCACATACCAAAAGACATTTCGGGGTAGCAAGTTTTGCCCCCATACAAAAAAACTATTTCTTTTTTTCTTTTTCTTTTTTAAACTGATTCTTTGGGATTTTCTATGTATAAGATCATATTATCGGCAAATTATGACAATGTTACTTCTTCCTTTCTGTTGTGGATGCCTTTTATTTCTTTGTCTTGCGTGATTGGTCTAGCCAGGACTTTGACTACTACAATGAATGGGAGTGGTGAGGGTGGGCATCCTTGCTTGGTTTCTGATCTTAGATAAAAAACACTTTCTTTTTCTTTTTTTTTTTTGTCATTTCTAGGGCCGCTTCTGTAGCATGTGGAGATTCCCAGGCTAGGGGTTGAATCGGAGCTGTAGCCACTGGCCTACACCAGAGCCACAGCAACGCAGGATCCGAGCCACGTCTGCGACCTACACCACAGCTCATGGCAACGCCGGATCCTTAACCCATTGAGCAAGGCCAGGGACTGAACCCGCAACCTCATGGTTCCTAGTCGGATTCATTAACCACTGAGCCAAAACAGGAACTCCACAAAACTATTTCTGAGCAACTTAACTGCACTCCGGAACAAGGCTCAAGCATATTTATATGAATACAAAAATATTCAACGCCCAACAAGGTAAAATTCACAATCTTTTGCATCCAAACAAAAAGTGCCAGACATGCAAAAAAGCAGGAAAATATAATCCAGAATGAGAAAAATCAAATTTTACCCAGAAAGAATATAGATGATAGAATTCATATACAATATTTTAAAGTTATTATGACTACATTCCATATTTCAAGAAGCTAGAGTAAAGACTAAACATGATAAGTGGAGACATGAAAGATATAAAATAGACCCAAACTGAATTTATAGGAATGAAAACTGTGATGTCCAAGATAAAAATCGAACTAGCTAATATTAATAGTAGATTATACATGGCAGAAAGAGTGAACATGAAGATATAGCAGTAGAAACTATCTAAAGAGAAACTTAGAAAATAGACTTTAAAAATTAGAACATCATTGAACTGTGTGATAACTTTAGGTGGCCTAACACACATGTGATTTGGAGGTCAGAGTCCCTGAAACAAGGCAGCAGGGGCCAGGAGGCCAAAATAATATTTGAAGAAATAATGGTCAAAAATGTTCTATATTTGATGAAAACTATAAGCCTGCAGATCCAAAGAAGTTCAATAAACCCCAAGCACAAAAACATGAAGAAAACATCACCAAGGTATATCATAATTAAATTGCTTAAGCCAATGATAAAGAGAAAGTCAAAAGCAGCTGAGGAAAAAGAACAGATTATTACAGAGAAACAGAAATAAAGATGACAGATTTCTTGTCAAAAACAAAGTGAGCTAGAAGATAGTGGAATGACATCTTTTAAGCTCTAAAAAGAAAAGGAAAAAAAAAACCTGTCAAACTTGAATTCTATACCCAATGAAAATATCTCTCAAAACTGAGCATGGTCAAGAGAATGAGAAGACAAGTCAGAGACTGGGAGAAAATATTTTTTTTTATGTTTTATTTTTTCCCACTGTACAGCACGGGGATCAAGTTACTCTTACATGTATACATTTTTTTCCCACCCTTTGTTCTCTTGCAATATGAGTATCCAGACATAGTTCTCAATGCTACTCAGCAGGATCTCCTTGTGAATCTATTCCAAGTTGTATCTGATAACCCCAAGCTCCCAATCCCTCCCACTCCCTCCCTCTCCTGTCAGGCAGCCACAAGTCTATTCGGAGAAAATATTTAACAAGACCTAACTGATAAAGGACTGTTATCCAAAATGCAAAAAAAAAAACCCAAAAAACAAAAAACAACTCTTAAAAATGCAACAATATGAAAAGAAACAATCCAATTAAAAAGTGGACCCAAGACTTTGACACCTCACCAGAGAAGATATACAGATGGAAAGTAAGCATATGAAAAGATGCTCCATGTTACACGTCTACAGGGAAATGCAAATTAAAAGAATGAGATAGCTCTATGCACCTATTAGAATGTCTGAAATCTGGCACATTGATGACATTAAATGTTGGTGAGGGTACAGAGGAGTGGGAAGTCTCATTCAAGGCTAGTGGGAATGTAAAATGGTACAGCCACTTTAGAAGATAGTGCAGCAGTTTCTTATAAAACTGATCATACTCTCACCATATGATCCACCAATCATACTCCTTGGTATTCACCTAAAGGAGCTGAAGACTTATGTCTACAAAACCTTACACATGGATGTTTATAGCAGCTTTACTCATAATTGTCAGACCTTGGAAATAATTAAGATGTCCTTCAATACATGAATGGATAAATTCTGGTACATGTAGACAATGCCCTATTATTTAGTGCTAAAAAGAAATGAGCTATCAGGCCATAGGAAGACATGAATGTTACCAAGTGAAAGAAGCCAGTCTGAACAGACTACATACTGTATGATTCCAATCATACGGCATTCTGAAACAGGCAATATATGGGGGATGATAAAAAGATCAGTGGTTGCCAGAGGTTGGGGAAGTAGGGGAAGATGAATAGGCACAGAGGGCTTTCAGAATACTGAAAATACTTTGGTATTATAATGGTGCATACAGGTCACCATGCATTTGTCCAAGACTGTATTATATACAACACTGCGAGTGAATCCTAAGATAAACTGTGGGCTTTGGGAGATTATGATGTGTCAGTGTAGGCTCATCAATTGCAACAAATGTACCATTCGATCAGGGGTGTTGATAATGTGGGAGGCTATACATGCGTGGGGGCAAGGAGTATATGGGAAACCTCTGTATCGTCCTCTCAATTTTGATGTGAACCCAAAACTGCTTTAAAAAACCAATTTTTTTTTTTTTAAGGGCCATACCCTCGGCATATTGTTCCCAGGCTAGGGGTCGAATCAGAGCTACAGCTGCTGGCCTATGCCACAGCCACAGCAATGCAGGATCCGAGCCCTGTCTGTGACCTACACCATAGCTCATAGCAAAGCTGGATCCTTAACCCACTGAGTGAGGCCAGGGATTGAACTTGCATCCTCATGGATACTAGTCAGCTTTGTTTTTGCTGCACCATGACAGGAACTCCTAAAAAACCAAAATCTTTTTTAAAAAAAGAATTATGAGAGAAAAAAAGAGAGTTAGGGGAAATACTTTTTCAGATATTCAAAAACTGAAAAAAAATTCATCACCAGCAGACATATTCTGTCAGGAATGTTATTGAAAATCTGACAAGCAGAGGGAAACCTGAATCTACCTAAAGGAATAAAGAGCATCAGAAATGACCCTACATAGGTAATTTAAAGACTTGTTTCTTCTCAGCTAAAACTTTTTAAAAGATAATTGACTGTTCAAAGCGAAAACAACAATGACGGGATGTAGAAGTAAATATGTGACAACAATAACACAAAGGCAGGGAGGGGAGAAATAGAAATAACTTTTATAAGGTTCTCATACTGCACATAAAGTGGTATAATATCATTTGAAGGTAAACCATGATAAGTTAAAGAGGTATAATATAAGCCCTAAAGCAACCACTTAAGCAGCACAACGAAGAACTATGGCTATTAAGTCAATGATTCAGATAACAATGGAATCATAAGAAATATCCAGTTAATCCAAAAAGAGTCAGAATAAGATGGAAAAATGACAACAACAACAAAAGATGGGAAAAGTAGAAAAAAAATTAGCAAGGTGGTAGAATTAAAGCTAATTACATAAAAAAATCACAATAAATTTAAATGGGCTAAACATCCAAATTCAAACAGAGTCATATTGGGGAAAAAAAGCAAGACCCAACCAGATGCAGTCTGCAAGAAACCCATTTTATTTTATTAATATTATTTTGATTTTTAGTGCCGCACTCACAGCATATGGAGGTTCCCAGGCTAGGGGTCAAATCAGAGCTACAGCCGCTGGCCTACGCCAGAGTCACAGCAATGCGAGATCCAAGCTGTGTCTGCAACCTACACCACAGCTCACAGCAACTCTGGATCCTTAACCCACTGATTGAGGCCAGGGATTGAACCTGCAACCTCATGGTTCCTAGTCGGATTCATTTCCGCTGCACCACAATGGGAAACCCATTTTGAATACAAAAATACAAGTAGGTTAAAAGTAAAAAAAGGAAAATAATATACCATGCTAACACTAGTAAAAAGAAAACTGGAATGGTTATTGTAACACCAAAGTAGATTTCAGAGAAACAGTATTACCAGGGATAAAGAGGATGATTTCAAAGGGATAAAGAAGATAACTGACAGAGGTCAATTCACCAAGATGACATGATAATCTTAACCATTTGTATATCTCATAATGGAGCTTTGAAGTAGATAAGGCAAGATCTGATAGAACTGTAAGGACAAATCCACAATTACTGTCTGAGATTTAAAAACCACTCTCTCAATAACTGATAGAACAAGTAGATAGAAAAAATCTAAACTAAGTGGTTTAGTTCAACCAGAATGGAAGGTGCAAGAAAGGAGGGAGGGGAAAATTAGTTAACCATCCTGGAGGGCAGATAATGGGCCAAAAAGTGAAAACGGGCAAGAGAGACTCAGTGACTTGGCACCAAGGGACAGAAAGTGTTGGGTAAACATGAAGCTCTCCTATTACGAACCATAACTAGGTCAGAAGATTTCCAGTTTCCATAGTTTCAGTCTCCTTTTTATTTTTGTATAAGCAACCTGTAAGTTTATGCTGCAGGGAATACTGTTGCTCTATAATCACACAGAACCAGTCTGGAGCAGAATCCTTTGAATTTTATGAAGTCAAATGGAGGGAACAGTCTATAACAGTTTTGGTTTGTTTTATTGTTGTTGTTGTTGTTTGCTTTTTAGGCCTGCACCCGCAGCATATGGAAATCCCCAGGCTAGGGGTTGAATCAGAGCTGTAGCTGCCAGCCTACACCACAGCCACAGCCACAGAGGATCTGGACCATATCTGCAACCTACACCACAGTTCATGGCAATGCCAGATCCTTAACCCACTGAGTAAGGCCAGGGATCGAACCTGCATCCTCGTGGACACTACTGGGATTCGTTACCACTGAGCCATGAGGGGAACTCCCTTAGTTGTTTCCATTTAAAGCTCAGTCAAGTCAGTATATTCCCCTCCTTTTCTTTTCTTTGGAGCATCTGTCCTCCTTCATTCTGAGGGGCTTAAGTGTCATCGTCATAGTGGAGGGAGACACGTGCCCTTGTTTACTCCCTGAAATGTGGTGCATCTTGAGCAGCCTTTGGTCCAGAATACCCTGGCGTCTTTTAGAACATCTCATCCCTCATCTGTTGTCTGGTTATCAGAGCAGTTCTACATCAATCACTCTGCACTCTCCTGTCCTCTTTGGGGCCTCTGGGCTTTCTGGGCCACTGTCTTTAAAACATTTTAATGTTACCTTAAAAAAGCCAATAAATCCATATTGTTCAACATACAAAGGGAACAAAAAGAAAGACAGAAAAGTCTCCCTCTCAGCCTTGTCCGCCAGACACTCTCTCTCTCTGAGGCAATCATTTTTACCAGTTTATTACAAGTTATTTCAAAACTAATTTATGCATTTATAAGCACATTTATATAAAATACATAAGAGCATATAGATGATCATATATATAATCATTTATCTCTCACTGTAAGTATATTTCATATATATACAAATATATATATATACATATACTTCATGCATGCACACAAGAAATCTCATACCCACACCACATATATATTACATATTATATATTTTATATATATGCTCTGTTGTCTAAGATAAAGAAGATTATATATATATATACACACACTATATATATATGGATTGGAAAAGTGCTGGGAGGAGTAGGTCGAGGCCAGGTTAAGGAGTTTGAACTATGTTCTGTAGACCAGTAGCTGTTAACCTTGGCTGTGCCTTTGAACCACATACAAACTTTTAAAAATGCATGGCCTGTTCTCCAGAATCAGACTCTGTGGGGGTTGGGAATGCTCATGTGAATTAAAATTGTGGGTCATTCCGATGTCTAACAGGGTTGGAATTCTTGCTAGAGGCAGTGAGCAGTTACGGAAGGTGGGGAGCAAAAGCATGTTAGGGACATTATTTTGGCAATTGTGGGAGGGAGAGGAAGTAAATTGGAGGCAAGGAAACTAATGAGGAGGCTGTGGACATGGTCCAGGGATACATGTGCTAAAGCCTGAAGTAGCTGGTGATGAGGAACAGAATGAGGAGGGTGGATATAGAAGACATTTCAAGGCTTGTCACATGGGAGTGGGGGACAGGGATTGAGAGGGAAAAGGCTGGAAGTTAATGATTTTGAGCAAAAGTCACCAAAGCAAACACTTGACCTTTTCTCTAGTCATCAGTCCTTTATCTGGGAGTGGGAGTCCTGGAGCAGTGCATCAGTGTTTCCATTACTGACTCTGCCTGATGGCCAGCTTTTCAAACAGGGCTAGTTATTTTTTAAAGGTGCTCAGCAATGTGCCAACAGGTGAGCAAAAGCCACAGGAAACACATGGCATCTCTCTCTAGAGTAGGGTTCAGCAAAGATGGTCTGTAAAAGACCAGATGGTAAATAGGCTTTGTGGGCTATTTGGTTTCTGTGGCAACTACTCAACTTTGCTGTTAGAACATGAAAGCAGCCATGACAATCTCTACGTGAATGAGCATGGCTGCGTTCCAATAAAAACTTATTTACAAAAGCAGGCGTGAAGCTAGTCCGAAGACCACGGCTTGCTGACTCCTCATCTAGAGTGCCAATTTTGCAGGAAGACTGGGGGAAACATCATTTTTGCTACTCAAGGGTTCACCAGCTCTATTTCTAGGGTTATCTTCTCTTTATTATCCAACCAGTGCCAGTCTCTACATGCACAAAGGCACTTAAGCCAGGTGACAAGTGGGGCTCATACCAGCCTTTCTGTAATTCATTGCTCAGAGGGGCCCTCACCTTGCACTTTGCATAAAGGTACCATATATACTCATGGCAGCCTTGATATGCTCTCATGCCCTTCTGATCTGGCCCCACCAGCTGTCTCCCTCTCCAGCAGTTCTCAGGGTCCTGGAGACAGGTTTTGTTTGCCAGGTGATATGTGGCTTGGTCGCCAGGTGATGGCTTGCTGTCCCTCCACTGGTCACGGCTGGCTGCTAGAGAACTCCTTCTCCAGGATGCTCCCCTAATCCACTTTCCCACAGGGATGGACTCAGGCCTTTCTCTTGATTCCAAGGTACTACTCAGACAAGGCCAGCAGGTGTCCTAGACCTGGCCGAGGCTTGAGGCAAACAGAATTACAGCTCAGAAACTGAAAGCTTACATCAGGCTTTAGCCATCACTGCTATGTTCCTTGGTTGAAGTCAGCCATTTAGATTACTAATCAGTCACAGCAATGGTCAGAAACACTTAGATAGGAATCACCTGCCTGCTTCTAAACTCCCTTAAGAAGTAGAAGCCTCATACCTACTGCCCCAAAGAACTTAAGATCCCTAGAGCTTTACGTGAAATAAATTTGGGATTTTAATGGAAGTCAATATACCATTTTAACACACTGCAAAAACAAAGAACTTGGGAGAAAATTTGCATTTGCCCCAAGTAGCTTTGGGCCATGGTCTCAGGCTCCTGGGTACAAGGCCCTTGGGTTCTATCATCAGAGAAAACATTCTTTCAGTAGAAAACATTGAGAGGCCCTGGATTAAGTTCTTTTCTCTCAGTTGGCATGCCCAGGTTCTTAAGAACCGCATCTCAGGTGTCAAACATGGTTACCTGTGGCCAGTTTAAGTGAGTTCTTGCCCTCTTTCTGATAACCCATCCTCATTTCCCCCAACTGATGGGAGGGTTGAGGTTTCTGCATTTGGAAAACTCTAGCTTCCTGCCATGTCTGCAGAGTGGTTCACCTAAAAGCATAAGGGCATATTTTCTCTTGGAAATCCTGGCCCTTTTAAATTCCAGATTTGATTTGCTCATTCAGGTCTTAGATATTCTGGACCCAGAGCTCACCACGTACCTATGTATGGAACTTACTGTTCTGCTTTTCCCAGGGAGTGAGGTCCCATCATAAGAGGGCTGAAAACAGCGACATCTAGCCTCAAGGCCATTTGTCCCTCTCCCCAACCTCTGAACTTAGCCTCTCTTGTAATTGATTTGTCTGGGTGTAATGTCATTCCTAGTTGCTTTGAGATTTGCCAACTGAATGTTGCTGTATTTTTTCTTTCTTTTTTTTTTTTTTTGGCTTTTTGGCTTTTTAGGGCCACACTGGTGGCACATGGAGGTTCCCAGGCTAGGGGTCTAATCAGAGCTACAGCTGCCTCCACAGCCAACAACAATTCCAGATCAGAGCCACATCTGTGACCTACACCACAGCTCAAAACTGAGTGAGGCCAGGGGTTGAACCCACAACCTCATGGTTCCTAGTTGGATTCATTTCTGCTATGCCAAATGTTGCCTTGTGAATATAAGGCAAGAACCATGGCATTTGAGACTTAAAACATAGAACAAAGTTTTGACATCAGAGGAAGAATTTTTGGGTGGAGAGGACACATGGCCTCTGAGCTCCACTTTGAGGCCTTTCATTGGGTCCAGGGATGGGCTTATTAGTCCCCTGTGCCCAGGGCAGCCATAGCTTCTTGGTGTCCCAGTTGACAAGGGCTGGCATTGGCACCTGGCACTAAATACAAAGCCAGTATTAGCCTTAGATCGGAGCAGTTGAGATCCCTGTCCTACACCCTCTGCTTTCAGGACCACTGGTTCTGGTCTTCCTCTGGCTGGGCCCCTCCCCCAGGAGTGAGAACAAGGAGCCAGGGGGAGCCAAGGACAGGGGGTGCCTTCCAGATCAGGCTCGGGGACCTAGGGCTCTGGAATTCTCCTCTGGAATGACCCCAAGCCCTCTACTAGGGCTCTGGTGAACCCTTCCTCAGATTCCTCCTCCCAAAGGTGGGCCCTACGTGTGGCCAAGGACCTCTGGCGGGAGCATGCAGAGGAAGTTTGGCCAGGGTTGTTTGCACCCATGCCTGCAAGGCCCTCTGTAGTGAGGAACAGAACCAGAGGTGTGGGAAGAAACAGCATGCGCTGTGGGCCAGGGAGCCTCATTTAAGAAACTCTTGTCTTGACCTCCGCAAGTACTGGTAGTGGGCCTGCCCAAAGAACAACAGATGGTAAATATCCAGAGAAAATACAAGAATCATGAAACCAACACATTTACTAAACCCCGGTTCTGGTAACCGGGGAGAAAAGGGTCCCCAAAGTTACTGCACTGATAAACCGGGACTTAAAGCTTAATTTATTTTTTCATTTTAAAAGTCAGATAAAAATGGGTTGTTCCAATAACTGAGATTCATTTTTTGGAAAAAAAAAAGTGGTGATAATAGGTCCCTGCATTGCTATAAGGATATAATGAGAATTTGGGCAGTATCTAGTGGAGGAAAGTGCTTAATACATGCTGATATGATTGTTCTTTTGCTGTTTTCCTCCAGCTGGTCCCTAAGATAATGTTCAAAGCTTTACTTTGTCCTTCATTTGTCTTAGACTGTCTGGTTGGATACAGTCAATAAAAAACAGACACTAAAATGTTTTTAAATGTCAAGTTGGCCAAGTTAATAATTGTTCACCCACAAGAGGAGAGCAAAGTGTAGTCCAGGATCAAAAGCAACTGTGTTGCTACTATTCCAAGCCACCAGAATCCTTTACAGTGTGCATCAGATAAATGTGGGGACAAACTTAGGGTCGGAATGATGTCACCATCACAGCTCATGCCAGACTCCAGCTGGAGGCATCCATCCCACCTGACGAGGGTGTGATTTAATCTGTCTCGTTTGAAAAGAAACACAGAGCTGAAAAACCACGCTAATGAGCCAGGCAATCTGCTGAAATATCAAACCGCACTACCTGTGGATAGTCTTCAAAGGCTGGTGAGGTCGTAGGGGATGTGGCTCATGCCAGAAATCATAGCCATCCTCCCTTACACCTTTGCTGTTTCCACAGGGCTGTCACAGCCAGGGTTCCTCATCATCCTCATATGGAGACAATGGTGCTCAGCACACAGAGCATCCAAGGGCTGAATTCCACAAACTCCCCTTTGCAGAACATCTGGAGAAAGTGACACCAGCTCTGGAGGCTGGGCAGAGCATTGCGTGCTCAGTAAGAAGCCTATCAGAGGCTGCTGGACCCGCTGTGAGACCCCTAACCAGTGCAAAAGCTGCAGTGCCTTCAGGGAAACTCTCATCTCTAGATCTCCGGGTACAGCCCCTCCCATCAAAGCCTAAGTAACGGGGAGGCTATTGTGCTTGTACCTGTGGATACGGGTTTTTCTCTCTGCTGCCTGCCTTGGAGGAACAGGTGCTCCCCACACAGGTGGGCATCTGGAGACTGACATTTTGGGCTGTCGGTGTCTGAAAGGGAGCTCGGGGCTGCAGATCTGGTCAGAGGAAAGGGTCCTGGACATGTGGTACCTCTCAGGGCATGGGGCCAGATGCTCAACCACCTCATGGGTGTTCAGGCTGGTGCATTCAGAAGAAGTGCAGAGGCAGGCAGCTGGCCAAGATAACCCAAATGATCATACTACCATTTGTGGAGGATCTCCAGGCACTAAGTACTCTCTCGATATTATCTCATTGAAGCCTCAGAACACTCTGCATTGGTTTTATTATTCCCATTTCACAGATAAGGAAACTGAGGCTTAGTAGGATGAAGAAATTTCCCAAAGGTATGCATCTGGAAGTGGTGGAACCAGGAGATTTCTATCAAAAAGTCTGCTTATAGAAAGTCATAAGTGCAGCCCTAGGCTCAAGAGTGCTCCAGGGCACTGTCCAAGGAGACATTTCACATCGGAGATTTTCATACTTGCAGGCACTATCATCTAAGATTCCACAAAATTCACTATGCAGCAACTGTCATGCATCACGTCCTGGTCTCCAGAGGCAGCCTGGCATGGCTCACTCCCACAGTATGGGGCTCTGGGTCCAGGGTCTTCTCCATACCTTCTGGAGCCTTCCCTGTGGTTACCAAGACTGAGCTTGGGAAAGCGCCTGCTGCTATTTGTCAGCTTTTGCTTCTTTCGGCAGCACACGGGACTCTGGTTGGGGACATGCCAGGAGAAATATGATCCTTGGAAAGGCTTATCAGCTCTGTGGGGCAGAAACATTGCCAGGGGCCTAGCAGCTCTCTAAGGAGCTTTCTCACCTTGAGACACCCATCTCCGCTATAATTATATTGTAGGCTGCTCCGCTTTTTCGTGGTAGAAGAAGAAAGACACTGTGGCTGCTTCCCTCCCAGTCCTGTGGTTTTTAACCCTCTTTGGAAGACAAAGAGAACACATCCCCGAGGGGGCCAAGGTAGGGCTGTGGCGGGGAGTGCAGAACTGGAGGTCCGGTACCCAGGATTAATGCTGGGTCCTGGAGTGGTTCAGGAGAACGGAGGGCAAATCAGAGGTAGACTGAGCCATGCCATGCGCTGAGAGTGGATGGCATCTGAGGAGGGGGAAGGACCCCGGGATCCAGAGTGTGAACTGAAGATGGGATGATGAAAGGGGAGGCAGGTGGGCAGGGACCACAGGAACCAGACCAGGTGGAAATGAAGTGAGGGGGCAGGAATTTGGTAAGAGAAGACAGGGGGTCCATGGACTCTCAGAGTATAAGGGAGTCAAGCTATCCTAACTGTTCATTCCTACAAGGCGCAGTGTACAAGTTAAACTAAAAACACTGAGATTCCAAACAAACTTTTGCACACGCTGGCCTCCACTTTCCTTTCTGGCCTCACCTGCACCAGTTCTCTTTGTGGTCCACTCTATGCCCCAGCCACAAGGTTTCTTTTCCTTCCTAAGTTGCTCTCTCCTATCTCTCTGCCTGAGTAAGCAAAGCGCCCGCTCAATGGCTCTCTGCCCATGGAAATCCTGCTCATCTCACACGCAGGTGATGTAAGAGTTATGGCAGGGAAGGATATGGAAACATAGTTATCAGAGAAACAGGAATGCAAATGTGTTACAAGGCATCATTGCACAGCTATGACATCAGCAGGTTAAAAAAATAAAAAAAAAACAAAAAAACAAACCCAATGCTGACACTGTTTTGGCAAAACAAGTACACCTGTGGCTGGTGGCGTGGTAAATGGGTCTAACCTATGGGGATGAACAATGGAGAAATATATCTCAAGAGAAATAGAAATGTCCATGCCGGCTGACCCCCAGGCTGACCCCCATCAAGCCCACTTAGCAGAGGGAAGCTAAAGAAAATGATACAAAAGAAGAAAAAAAGCTACACGCATAATAACAATACCCCTTACATCACAATTTTTAACTGTGAAGACACTGGAGAAATAGCCCAACTATTCCACACCAGGAGAGTGTAAAGGGAATTACATTCACCACCAGACAGAAATTATGATGAAAACTACTGGCAAAAGGAAATGCGGATCACGTAATGCTTAGGAGAGCATGAAATTGTACTGTGAATGCAGTACTATAAAAATCATATAAATGTATGAATTAGGATGTGTAAGGGAACACAGAGAAAGGAAAAAGCACTACTTATTAGGGTATTATTTCTATTACAATGTTGTTGATATAATAAAAAAAATCTCCCATAAAAAAGGCTACCCTTCTTTCAAAACTCCTGATTCACTTTGTGCCTACCTGGTTTGTGATCTTTATTACATTATGCCCTGAATGTGATTCTTACAGGGTATGAGTTTTGGCCTTTGGACCATAAACTCTTCAGGGGCAAGGATTATGTCTTATTTTTCTGTCTCACCTGAGCACATGTATTTGCCTGGCACACAGTAAACGCTGAATAAATATTAAGTGAATTCAGTCCCAGCTAAGGATGATATTATGCTTAAAAATAAAACTCATCAGAGTCTTCTCTCTTTCTTGTCTCCTGGCAAAAAGCACTCAGGTAAATAGATATCTATATTATTTTTTAAAGGCTTCCTGGGAAGCAGAATTCACATTTGAAAAGTTAGCATTTGAGGAGTTCCCATCGTGGCGCAGTGGTTAACGAATCCGACTGGGAACCATGAGGTTGCGGGTTCGGTCCCTGGCCTTGCTCAGTGGGTTAACGAGCCGGCGTTGCCGTGAGCTGTGGTGTAGGTTGCAGACGCGGCTCGGGATCCCGCGTTGCTGTGGCTCTGGCGTAGGCCGGTGGCTACAGCTCCGATTCGACCCCTAGCCTGGGAACCTCCATATGCCGCGGGAGCGGCCCAAGAAATAGCAACAACAACAACAAAAGACAAAAAAAAAAGAAAAGAAAAGTTAGCATTTGATATCTGGAGTGAAACATAACAGCAATGCAGGCAACACTTGGAAATCTACTGAGACTCTTAAAGCCACAAGATGTTTAAACATGGAAGCCATAGTAAGCTTGGCCACTTGGGGCCAGGTGGATCCCGGCCAGAAGGAAAACTATTCACCACACACCTTGGGAGGCCCAAAGCTTCTGTGCCTAAATCGGGGCCTGTCCTGTATAAGCTTAAATGTCAAGGCTGGGCAGGAGGGAGGGAATGGGACAAACTGGGAAGAGCTTACCCTGCCCAAAGAGAATAATGGGAATTTACTGAGGAATTATTTCTAAGCATCCAGGCTTTTCTGAGTGCCAGGCACGCTGTGGCCCCATTTTATAGCTAAAGACTTGACCTTCAGAGAGATTACAGGATTCACCCAAGGTCAAATAGCTAGTGAGGTCAGACCCTAAAGCAACCAAAGGCACGGAATCTTCCTGACCTAGCATGCCTTGCAACTCTAAAAAACTCCATTTTGAATGTTTGTCCAGGATGGTAAAGTTGCAGGGTTTTCCTTTTCTTTTTTCTCATTTTTAGAAGATCAGTTAACCTTTTTTCAGGATAAGGTGGTAGGGAGGGAGCAGGTAGATTCTTACATATACAGGTAACTCCCTTTCCAGCAATCTGCAAATCAGACTATTTTCACCAGGCTCTCACCTTCAGCCTGGCTCACCAAGCTTGTGATTTTACTCCTTGCTTTTTGAATCACTGTGGTCATCACTTATTTTCTTCTTAAGAAAATCACACACTCCTTTTTATCCAGTTATTTTTCCTGTTTGTTTCTTTTTCTGCGCCAGGCTAGGGATTGAACTGATGCCCCCACAGTGACCCAAGCCCCTGTGGTCGGAGTATTCTTAACCCTCTGCTCCACGGTGGGAATGTCTGTTAGTGACTTTTCTGATGCCTGAGTTTACAAATCATTTCTCGGACATGTTTTCTTTAGCAGACTTTAGTCTTACATACTGAAGATAAAGTGTGGGATTAAAATAGCAGTTGTTCCCGAACAGTTTCCTCCAAAATTATATGAATTTTCTCTTTTCTTGCAAGTAACACTTTTTCACAAATTGCACTTTTTAACATTTAATATCCTCCTACTCTCAGTGTATTCTTTCCTTTTTCTTCCATGCATTTTGTTTGGGGTGCAAAACTGACATTTTTTCCCAGTCTCTCTTAATGTGAGTGGCAAGAACATTTAATAGCCAGCTACAGTCAGGCAGAGGTAGAACCCCCTCCACCTGCTTTCCTATAAGAGCTGCCGTCTGTTCTGCTCATTTCTATTCCTCTTAGCTTTATTCTGTGCCTTTCAAATTGTCTTCCTAAAACACAAAATTCCACATCAACTAAAAATTAATTTAGAAAATAGACAGTATTTAGTAAGTCCCAAGCTACAAAATCCCACACATTCCCATCATCTGGGGTTTAAACCGTTAAATATTAAGTGGTTACAGATGTTCCCTGCTGGAGACCTAATTTTCAGGACTGTGTTTCATCATTTCCTCTAAAAGATAGTCTTCCCCCAACCCCTTTTATGCTTTCATCAAAAAAGAGCATTATCTAGGCTTAAAAAGAATAAAAACTTCTGTATTTGGAAGGAAAGTTTAGGATAGATACTTTTCCTTTTAACTAGGTAAGGGACATTGTGGAAACTGAGATTTTTTTGTTTTCTAGGTTTGTTGTGTATATTTCAAAATAGTAAATGAATATTTTAATATATGTATCTGGTGGATGAAATCTGGCCACAGATTCTTTACCAAGAAGAGGAGTCTATTTTCCTACCTTTTTATCTAATCTGGCCTTGTCACTTGCCCTGACCAATAATAGGTGGCTGAACTGGCATCCTTTGAATTCAGGGGCACACACCTCCAGAGGACTTACAGCTTCTGCCTTTGTCACTTGGAATGCTGTCCTGAGACTGTCATATAAAGAAGCCAGTCTATGCTGCTGGAGGGTGAGAGGCCACCTGGAGGAGAACCCAACACCAACTGCCAGACATGAGTGAGGCCACTTTGGAACTTTCAGCTCATGAACCCAGTGAGACCAGCAGAACCACCACCCAGCCAGTCCGCAACACTGTGAAAAATAAGAAATAATTTTGTTTTAAGACACTAGGTTTTGGGGGTGGTTTGTTACATAGAGGTAGCTAAGTGAAACAATGTGGCATCTTCAAATCACAGTGAGTGTGTGTGTGTGTGTAAATCCATATAGGTGTATTTTAAAGGAAAAGCAGTTGCCTAGATCTTAAAGGCAACTTCTCTCTTCGGATGTTCCCAATATTCAGGGTACAGATTAGAAATGACTTTATTTATTTATTTATTTTTGTCTTTTTAGGGCCGCATCCATGGCATATGGAGGTTCCCAGGCTAGGGGTCAAATCGGAGCTACAGCTGCCGGCCTACACCACAGCAACGCAGGATTCTGAGCCTGGTCTTCAACCTATACCACAGCTTATGGCAATGCCGGATCCTTAACCCACTGAGTAAGGCCAGGGATCTAACCTGCGTCCTCATGGACGCTAATCAGATTAGTTTCCACTGAGCTACTACAGGAACTCCAGAAATGGGCTTTTTAATTGAACACCCATTTATGAAAAATCTCTCAACAAAGTGAGTACAGAAGGAACACACATCAACATAATAAAGGCCATATATGACAAACCCACAGCCAGCATCATAGTTAATGGTGAAAAGCTGAAAGTTTTCCCTCTAAGATCAGGAATAAGACACTGTTCTCCATTCTTTCCACTTTTATTCAACATAGTATTGAAGTCCTAGCCATAGAAATTAGACGAGATAAAATATATAAAAGGAATCCAATTGGAAAGTAGGAAGTAAAACTGTCACTGTTTACAGATATCATAACACTATATATAGAAAATCCTAGAAGTTCCCATTATGGCTCAGCAGGTTAAGAACCTGACGACTATCCATGAAGATGTGGGTTTGATCCCCAGCCTCACTCAGTGGGTTAAGAATCCAGTGCTGACACAAGCCACAGCAAAGATCATAGATGCGGCTCAGATCTGGCATTGCTTTGGCTGTAGCACAGGGCGGCAGCTGCAGCTCCAATTTGACCCCTGGGTGGAAAATTCCATATGATGCAAATTTGGCCCTAAAAAGCAAAGAAAGAGAGAAAGAGAGGAAGAAAGAAAAAGAAAAGAAATACATAAAATCCTAAATATGCCACCAAAAAAGTATTAGAATAAATGAATTCCCTAAAGTTACAGGATACAAAATTAATATACAGGAATCTGTTACATTTCTGTACACTAATAACAAACTATCAGAAAAAGAAATTAGGAAAACAATCCCATCTACAATTGCATCAAAAAGAATATATACCTAGAAGTAATTCTAACCAAGGAGGTAAAAGACCTGTAATTGGAAAGATGTAAGGCACTGATAAAAGACATTGAGATGACACAAACAAATGGAAAGATATACTGGTTTCACGAATTGGAAAAATCAATGACCATACCATCCAAAGCAATCTACAGATTCAATGCAATCCCTATAAAAATACCAATGCCATTTTTCACAGAACTATAACAATTCCAAAATTTGTATGGAACTACAAAAGATTCTGAATAGCCAAAATAATCTTTAGGAAGAAGGACAAAACTGGAGGTATTGTGCTCCCTGGTTTCAAACTACACTATAAAACTGTATGTTGCTGGTGCAAGCAGAGACACAGAGATCAATGTAACAAAACAGAAAACCCAGAAATGAACCTACACTTATATGGGAAATTCATCTATGACAAAGTAGGCGAGACTATATGATGGGGAAAAGACAGGCCCTTCAGTAAATGGTGTTAAGAAAACTGAACAGCTACATGCAAATGCATCAAACTGGACCACTCTCTCACAACACACACACAAAAAAATTCAATATGGATTAAAGACTTAAATGTAAGACCTGAAAACATAAAACTAGAAGAAAACATAGGCAGTAGCTCTTTTACACTGGTCTTAGAAATATATATATTTTTAGATCTGTCTCCTCAGGCAAGGGAAACTAAAGCAAAAATAAGCAAATGGGACTATATCAAACTAAGAAGCTTTTGCACAGCAAAGGAAGCTACAACAAAACAAAAAAAGCAGCCTACTGAATGGGAGAAGATATTTGCAAATTACATATCCAATAAGAGGTTAATATAAGAAATATACAAAGAACTCATAAAGCTCAACATCAAAAAACCAAATGATGCAATTTAAAAATGGGCAGAGAATCTGAAGACTTTTTCCAAGGAAGACATACAGATGGCATACACACCACAGACACAATGGAATATTATTATTCCGGTATAACGATCAGTCATTGAAAAAATGAAATCTTTTTCAAATTTACTTTTTATTTTTTTGACCACGCCCCACAGAGGCCCTAAAAAGCCCTAAAAAGCAAAAAAAAAAAAAAAAGGAAAAGAAAACCAAGGACTGAACCCACATCATAACAGTGACAATGCTGGATCTCTAACCCCTAGGCCACCAGGAAACTCCTGGAAAAAAATGAAATCTTGCCATTTGCAACAACATGAATGTATTGTGCTAAGTGAAATGTCAGAGAAAGACAAATACTGTATGATATCCCTTATATTATGTGGAATCTAAAAAATGAAAATAAAAGGAAGCAAAACCAGACTCGGATACAGAGAACAAACAGGTGGTTGCAAGAGGGGAGGGAAGGTGAGGGGTGGGTGAAATAAGTAAAGGGAATTAAGAGGATAAATACACCATAGGGATGTAATAAACAGCATAAGGAATATGGTCAATAAAATTGTAATAATTTTGTATAGGGAAAGTTTGTTACTAGACTTGTGGTGATCATTGCATAATATAAGCAAATATCAAATCACTATGTTATCTACCTGAAACTAACAATATTGTATTTCAACTATGTTTCTATTAAACTCTTTTCAGAATTCCCTGGTGACCTAATGGTTAAGGATCCAGCACTGTTACTGCTGTGGCTCGGGTTCTATCTCTGGCCCAGGTACTCCCACATGCCACAGGTAAGGCCAAGAAAAACTAAAACAAAATGGAAATTTAAAACACTTTAAATAATAAAAAATAAGTTATCCCTCTCCCTTGGAAGAAAAAAGAAATGGGCTTTTTAAAGGAGGGTAAATAGTGAACAGTATAGGAAGTTCCAAAAGTGGTATTAGGCAAATGGAATACACTTAACATAAAAAACATATGCTGTCTCTTCCACTACCTAAACATGTGTGAAAAGTAGGCACCTTACTTTTATTATGAAATATTTCCAGTCTACACAAAGGGTAGAAAATAAATGTCAGGGATATTATAGATAGAATGAAAGGCCTTCCCCAATCACATTCTCCTCCTTCTCTCTCCAGAGGGAGTCACTGTTACGAACTGATATTTAAAATTTCTATGCATGTCCATATTTAATATATAGCTCTGCAGTTTTACAATTTTATGTAAAGTGACTCATCTGTATGCAGCTACAACTTGCTTTCTTTGCTCACTGCCAGGTTTTTGAGCTTTATCCATGCTGGCACAGGTGGAAGCCCCCTGGACTCTTACTGTTGGAAAAGTTGACCCTTAGCATCATGGGGGGAATGGTTCCAGGACCCCTGGCAGTTACCAAAACCTACAGATGCTCAATTCATTTATATAAAAGGGCATAGTATTTGCATGCACATCCTTCTGTAAGCTTTAAGTCATCCCTACTTATGATACCTAGGACAACGTAAATGCTATATAAATAGTTGCAGCACATGGCAAATCCAAGTCTTGCTTTTTGGAAACTTCCAGAATTTTTGTTTCAAATATTTTAAATCTTAGGTTGGTTTAATCCTTGGATGCGGAAACTGTGGATGGGGGGGGGCACTGTACTCACCCTATGAGAGCACAGAAATTGGGATTCCTGAGGAGACATGGAACATTCTGTCCCATTTCACAACTCAGGTCACCAAGGCACTGCTCTGCTTATCTCTTTCCCTCTCTGACTGTCTGTCTCTCCCTCCCTCCAGTGAAAGTATGTCAAATGCATGTACATGAGGTGATTTCACTCTGATATGATTTCTTCTTCTTTAAAATAAATTTTATTGGAGTATAGTTGACTTAGAAAGTTGTGTTGCTTTCAGGTGTAGAGCAAAGTAAATCAGTTATACATATACATACATCTGTTCCTTTTCAGATTCTTTTCCTATCTAGGTTATTGCACAGTATTAAGTAGATTACCCTGTGCTACACAGTAGGTTTTGTTCTGTAATATGATTTCCTAGATGCAAAGCAGAAGGCAGAGTCTCTGTCGCATATCTCAGTGTTATGGAAACATAGTGTGAGTCACAGATGTCATTGTGAATGCTCTAGGAGCCACATCTTCTAAAGTAAAGGGAAACAGATACTTTCAACCTAATATATCTAAAATGTTACCATTTCAATATGTAATCAGTATAAAAATTATCAATGAAACCATTTACATTTTTTCACACCATATATTCAAAAATCTGATGTGTATTTTACAGTTATGACACATGCTCATTTGTACTGCTCCTATTTCAAGAGCTCGGTAGCCCCATGTGGCTAGTAGCTACTATATTAGACAGCACCCATGTACCTTCAAAATCTGATGGGAAACCACACCGAGCAATCCTTGGGGTGTCCATCTTCATATCAGTGAATGAATACTGTGCAGGCGTGGGTATCTTTTCCTGAGCCTAGAGAAAGAGTCTGCACAGGCGTCTTCAGGGCTGCTGGGATGATGCAGGGGAAGCAGCATCAACTCGGCTGGGGAGCCAGCAGGAGACTCGAGAACTATAAGCCCCTTATGCAATTTTAGAAAGGTCACTTGACCTCCTCACCTTTTGGAGCCCCGGCTCCCCTCTCTATAAAATGTGACATTAGACTAGAATTGTTTTCAGGGTCCTTGCAGCACTGATGTTCCTGAGCTCACCATCTCCCATGCCCAGTCTTCCTTGGTGTAAGGACAGGGGCTGGTCCTCTGCTGAAGGGATGGGTTGCTATTTGTCTTCCAAACATAGAGCACCAGAGAGCCTTTCATTAGAAACCGACTCCTGCCTGTCTCACAGAGACAAAGTGTAAACCTTTATTCGTTTAGGGGAACCATGATTCCGCCTGAAGCCAGGCTGGCACCATAGAAGTCCACAGTCAGAAAGAACCACAAACCAATTCCACTGGGTGGCATGGTCTGGGTGTTGCTTTATTTAGATGAATGTACCCAGAGATGCTACAGTTTGGTCTGGGCATATGATTATACAGTTTGTATGCCGTGTGGTCTTACAGGAAGTCAAGAACACCGAGTCCCAGCTCACACCGAATTTCTGTGTTTCCTCAGTTTCCCCTTTTCTTAAATTGGTGCATAGCTGTCACTTATCTTGCAGGTATGACCATTCTATCCTGGTCCCCAAATCCCTTTTCGAACCCTGAGTCTTTACTGCAAATGCTATATAAATTCAAGTTTCAAAGTACCTGTGGGCTGAAACCAGCTTTGAAGTCATGTGAGATCTCAGGCTCCATCCTCTTTTCTTCCTTGAAGATCCAGGGATTCAGAGGACATATGACCACAATTAGCCTGGGAGAGCCTAGGGAAACGAAGAGAAATGGTAACTTGCATTTTGTTCATCAAGACCTTATTGAAAGAGAGGTGGGTGAGGGAAGCTCAATGGCCGTTAGCATTTTCCATCCCTTTGGAGGTGGGCACTGAGGGAAAGACTCTCAATAATGGGTGGAAAGGAAAAGGAAGCTTCTGTTTCTAATGTAAATCTCAATCAACAGTCAGGAGGGGACACTTCTCATTCTGATTCTTGGCAAATTATCGCTGGACATAAATAGAAAGTTAACACTCCAGCCCTGCTGCATTATCTCTTTAAAGAGACACAATGCCACCCAGACCCTGCAGGCTCATTTAGAAATTACTTTCTCTGAACACTTATCTTTCCTCTGTTTTTGATTTGATCCTCTCAGTGTCCTGACATTTGCAGATATTATTTTTAACTTTGAAAGTAATTTTGAATTGAATTTGATTTCATACACTCTGAATACACACCTTCATAAAGATCTGGTAAAAACTCAAACACTATAAAACCATATTCAAGAAAGGGAAATGTTCATTCCATCCCAGCCAAACACCAAACTGTAACCAGTTTCCTGTGTATTATTTCAAAGACATTCTAGAAATGAAACGTGTATTTTTCCAGGCTTAAAAAAAAATCGCACTGTTTACTTTTAAAGCTACTTTAACTCAAGACAAGGTAGAAAGGTAGAAACCTGTGGATTAAAAAAAGAAGAAGAAAAAAAAAGGTCTAAGTATAATTGTTCTAAGTGCTGTGTTGATGTGTTGAGTTTAAAAATATTTTGATGTGTTCCAATGCATGGAAAACAAGACGCCGTGAATCATTCACTGCCCTGAATAAACCATCCCATATGATTACATATTTCTGTGTTCACTTGGCAAGCTCACCTTGACAAGTTTATATAATAATATAGGGAAAACAGAAAGCCACCACATGGAGTGGAGTGGGGGGTGGGCAGGGGCAGACTGTTCAACAACTACTGCTTAGAGAGAGGTGCTGAGAAGGAAAAGAGATGAGAGACTGGAGAGGTAGGTCAGCCAAACTCTGGGCCAGCACTTTCCTGGAGGATTTCCTGGAGTGATGAAAGTGGTCACCTTCTGTAGTGTCCAATACGGCAGCCACTGGGGCTACTGAGCACTTGGAATGGGACTACTGTGACTGAGGGTTGGGAATTTTCCATTTCGTTTATTATATTTTTTTGTCTTTTGTGTTTTTAGGGCTGCACCAGTGGCATATAGAGGTTCCCAGGTGAGGGGTCCAATCAGAGCTGCAGCTGCCGGCCTACACCACAGCCACAGCAATGAGGGATGCAAGCCACATCTGTGACCTACACCACAGCTCATGGCAATGCTGGATCCTTAAGCCACAGAGCGAGACCAGGGATGGAACCTGAGGCCTTGTGGATACTAGTTAGATTCATTAACCCTGGAGCCACTATGGGAACTCCTTATTTTGTTTAGTTTTTTTTTTTTTTTTGGTCTTTCTAGGGCGACACTCATGGCATATGGAGTTTCCCAGGCTAGGGGTCTAATCTGAGCTACAGCTGCTGGCCTACTCCACAGCCACAGCAACGCCAGATCTGAGCCGTGTCTCGACCTACACCAGGGATCATGGCAATGCTGGATCCTGAACCCACTGAGCAAGGCCAGGGATGGAATCCGCAACCTCATGGTTCTTAGTCGAATTCATTTCTGCTGTGCCACAACAGGAACTCCTTATTTAGTTTTAATTCATTTGAATTTAAATAGCCATATGGGTTGGTGGTCACCGCAGTAGACAGTGCAGCTCTGGGGTCTGCAGCATCTTCCAGCGGCAACAACGAGCACAGAGAGAGGATTGAAAAGGAGGGGGGGAAGGAGGGGAAAGTGAAAGCAGATGAGGAAAGAAGGAAGCGAAGGAGAGAGGAAGAGTGAGAGAAAGATAAGCCACTGGGTCTTGCCAGAGAAGAAAAGAGAATAGAATAAAAGGACAAGTAGAAGAAGTGGGGGAAGGGGATGGGGAAAGAGTAAAATGCAAAAGAAAGGCAGACAGCTGAGAACAGAGGTCTAGTCCTAAGTGACAATGAGTAACCTAGGGTACCCCCTCCCCTGGCATTTATTCTGAGGTCTCTGCTAGGACGGTTCCTGAAGAGTTAAATTTTAGAACAGCATCCCACCCACGCTGGCCTCAGAAGGCCTGCGGGGCCTCGGCTACTTAATCTATGAAGGAAGTGGGGGTCCGTGATGAAAAAGGACTCCTCCACGGATGTAAATAAGACTCCAAGGAAAACCCATGGTTTTGATATACCACTAGGTGTCACCATTAACCAAAATGAGTTTTTATTTTTTCAACTACAAAATTTGGTAAAAATTCCTTCTCTGAATCTATGTCTGATCTACACAATTTATTTGGCTCCTTTCTCATTTTCCTCACACCAAAAGCAAAGGGGTTTGTGCTCTGGGAGCCCACTAAACAGGGAGACTCGTTCTAATTTGGTTTCTTTTTCTTTCCAAGTAAAACTCTGCTAAATGTTACAAACATAATGTGTACACATGCACTCATCCTCAGTTGCTTGCTTGCTCATCCATTCACTCAACATTTACTGGATGCCAAGCAGGGGTCTCACGTATAGCTGCATAAGTTGTGCACTGCACAAGTCTAGGGGGCACTGTTCACACAGATGTCACTGATGTCACACAGATGTCACAGATGTTCACACAGATGTCACTGTGTCACTGCAAGACTCTGGTCTGGGCTTGGGGAGAAAAAGATGGTTCCTGCTTTTCCCTTCCTCTCTTTTCTCTCAGGGAAGTCTGTTAGTCTAAAACCTTCTTTGTAACTAGAAATATCTGTCCCCTCTATACATTCTGAGAGTTAAACACCCCACAGGTAGCTTTACCTTCCAGTCTCATAAGAACTCCTAAGAACATAACTTTTCACTCCTTTCCAGAAGAGTCATACCCCTCACTGAGTATATTTTATGACTAAAGCAAGGTATTGCTTTAGCCATAAAATATAGGCATGGCCTTTGCCCTTGAGGAATTCAAGAAGAGGCCTGATCACACCTAAGATACAAAATACCCTTACATTTGCATATCTCAGCCTGACCTTTGACTAGAAGAGTAGCAGCAATTAAACATGAACCTAGGGGCCAGGGACCTCAAGAGCAAGCTCCAGTAGGCTTTCTTGGGAAATGGACCAGTTAGGTTTTGCTGTGTCAAAAACTACCTGCAACCTTAGTAGCTTAAAATACCAAACACTTGTTATTTTTCACGATTTCCTAAGTCATCTGGACAGTTCTGATCTAGGTTGGTGTGGTGGGTCTCTGAGGTCTGTACATGGCTCACCTGAAGGTGGCTGGCCTCACTCACGTATCTGGAGATTGACAGGCGGCTGGTTAAGGAGGAGTCAACTTGGATGACTCAACTCTGCTCTGTGTGACTTCTCATCCTCAGCAGGCTAACCCAGGCTTCACATGGTGGTCCCACTAGGGTGGACTTAGGGGACCACAGGGCAGTAAGAGAGGGCAAGCTCCAATATACAAGCAGTGAACATTGTCAACTGGTGTCATATTTTCTCTTGTCTCATTGGTCAAAATAAGCTACAGAGCCAAGCCTGGGTCAGTGGGGAAGGTATGACTCGAGGGGGGTGGATCCAGGGAGATCTGAACACCTTGAGGGCCATTGCTGTAGCAATCTACTGATGAAAATGAATTTAATTTCTCTTTATCTCAGTTTTCACCAAAATGATAATAATACCCTCTATACTCAGTGTCCAGGGATGCAAAAAGAACAAACACGCCAAAGAAGCTACTGCATATCAGTCAGAGAAAAGGAACAATGTAAACATTATTATCTTTACTTCACTTGGGGCCGCACCCGTGGCATATGGAGGTTCCCAGGTTAGGGGTCTAATCAGAGCTACAGCTGCCGGCCTCTGCCACAGCCACAGCAACACCATATCCTTAACCCACTGAGCAAGGCTGGGGATCGAACCCACAACCTCATGATTCCTAGTAGGATTCATTTCTGCTGAGCCACGATGGGAACTCCCCATGTACCTTTTTCATGTCTCCTCCATATCATGACTAATCTAGCCCACTTATTGGAAATTCCTATCAAAAGCCAAGGTAATTATTTTCAGAATAAATTTCCATTTGTCTCATAATCTTCACCTATAAATAGATACATTTCAAGAGCTGTGTGTAAGGATACCCACCTAACAGTGCAAGTAGGAATATTATTCAGGAACAGAGACCCAGGAATGTCTGTCCACATGCTAACTTCCACAACTGTCCCTAAATGTTAGAGTTTGCAGGTACATTTTGTGCTAATAGTTGCTCAGCACTGCACAGGTGGAATACCTGTCAGTATAGCACTCAAAAGATCTATCATGTATACATGTAAATGAAACTTGGTCCCCATGCTGTAGAGTAGAAAAAATAAAAATTAAAATAAAAAATCTATCAGATAATAAAGAGAATGACTAGGAGTTTACAGTGTCTGTTCTCATTCCTATTTGCATGTTGCTGAGTATTACTGAAGATACCTCTGCACATTCACACTCAATCTTACTGGAACCAAGATTAGGCAAGAGCACTACTTCATCCTTATTAATGACTTTTTTTTCCTATAATTTGTGACTTCTTTACCTTAATTTGATGAAAAGAAATTTATTGAGCATATTCTATTATGAAGAACTGCTGTGGAGATAGAGATGAATAAAACACAGTCCTTGTCCTCTGGAGGTCACTATCTAATGGGACAGTTAGATAACTAACAACGAAATATAAGGCAAATCTGACAGAGAAGTGCTATGGGGACCCCTGGGGAAGAAATGATGGACAACCATGGGATGAACTTGAGAAGACTTCATAAGAATGACGAGTTGTTCTGAGCCTTGATGAATGAGGAGGACTTCTCAATGTGGATAAAGGGTAAGGAACTCTATGCATGGTAACTCTATGGTAAACAGATTAGGTTCAAAGTACACATGTTCAGGAAAGGCAATCACCCAGAGTGGTTTAAATACGGGATAAGTTGTGGTAAGTGGAAAAGGAGGTAAGGCCAACCTGTCAAGACCTTTGAATGCTCTTATTAAAGAGCTTACAATGAGAGCCTTCAATGGCCTAAGAGAGCAGTCTCATGATCATAATTATTTCAGAAATATCACTCATGCTTCTGGATTCTGACAAAATGGCAACTTATTTTAGGCTACTGTTTATCTACTTCAACCCAGCTTTGGGAGTACCTCAGAAATTGGGAATTGGTAGATCTGAGTATTTAATGTAATAATAGTGAGAATCCTCTAGAATGGCAGCAAATAGTTGGGTTCCAGGGTGTGTATGGGAGTTCCCATTGTGACTCAGCAGTAACAAATCTGACTAGTATCCATGAGGATGCAGGTTTGATCCCTGGCATTGCTGTGAACTGGGTGTAGGTTGCAGACACAGCTTGGACCCTGCGTTGCTGTGGCTATGGTATAAGGCTGGCAGCTGCAGCTCTGATTCGACCCTTAGCCTGGGAACTTCCATATGCCACAGGTGTGGCCCTTAAAAAAAAGAAAAGAAAAAAAAAAAACAGGGTGTGTATGTCTGTGATTGCAGTTTACAGAGGAAGAGGAAAGATGTCATAGGTGGGCAAGATCTTATCTTGGGATCTTTAACTCCCTCATATTTTCATGGACAGACTCCTGTCTATCCCAACTCCACTACAAGACAAAATAGAATCATTAGTTTAACCAATGGGGATAGGAAGGAGATAACAGGTGCAGATAGGCCTACGTTCCCTCTAAGAACAGGAACCGCTACTACTCAACAGAGTACTAGAGGTCTTGGCCAGTGTAATAAGATATGAAAAAGAAGAGGTAGGTATAAAGATTTGACAGGGAGTGACAAAGCCATCATTATTTATAAGTGATATGATTATCTATGTAGAAAACCTCATAGAATTAATAGGAAAAAATTTTAGAGCTACCATTTGTTGTTTGCAAGGATGTCAGGGACAAGATCTGCTTATAAAAATCAGTATCGTTTTTCTACCACAGCAATATTCAGCCTGAAAACATAATAGAAAATAAGATAACTTGCACAAGAGCAGCAAAAAAATAAAGTACCTAAAATGAATTTTTGGTGAGAAATGTAAAACTCCAATTAAAGGTTACAATATAAGACTTGAATAAGCAAAGAGGTAGGCCACGGTGCTGGGAAAGACTCCTTAACATGTAAAAATATCAATTCTTCCAAAGTCATCCTAAAAATTCAAGGCAGTTCCAATATGCTTCCAACAAATATTTTTAGGAAATGTAAATGCATATTCAAAAATCTATATCGAAGAATAAAACCAAAGTCTACAACCAGTTGAGTCAGTTTTGAGAAAAGAGCAAAGAGGAAGGACTTGCCCCACTCTACTCTATATAATAAAACACTATGGTACTGGCAAAGAAGCATGCAAATAGGCCAACGGTCAGAAAGTGCTCAGAAGTGTACACACGCACGTTTATACATTTGGGTGTGAGTGTACCCGATGAATGGAAAAAATATATCACAAATCAATGGGGACAAGATAGGCCACTTAGCAGATAGCACAGGGAAAACTGATCCACTAGATGGAAAAAAATTAAGTTGGATCCCTAATCCATAAACAAAGGTGACCTTCAAATGCATTAAAGATATGAATGTGAAAGGCAACTCTACCAACAAATACATGGAAAATATTTGTAGGAGAATATATTTATGATCTTAAAAGTGGGAGAAGGATTAAAAAAAAAAGCCCTAAAAAGTGCAGCTGTAGGCTAAAAAAAAATCAAAATTAAAAATTAAAATTAAAAAAATTTAAAAAACTAAAAATGTCAAAATTAATGCTAATGATAACGATGGGTATCATTATCAAAATCACGTGATGGGTGAAAAACTGAAACATTTGATACTTTTAAAACCAGCAAGGGACTATTACCTAGAATATATAAGAAAGTCCTACAAACCAATCAGAAAGAGAGAGAGAACCCAGTAGAAAAACGGGCCAAGACTATGAAAATGTGACTCACCCAAGAAAATCCACTCGTTTCGCTCAACCCCACTGTTATCAGGTAAATGCTCACTAGCCATTAGATAAATGGAAATTAAAACAATAGAAATCTTTGTTTCACCCGTGAGGTTGGCAACAATTAAGAGATGGTATAATATGAAACTGGCAAGATGGTAGGGAAGCAAAAACTCTTCTGTTCCTCAGGTAGGAAAGCAAACTGGTAGCAGTATTCTAGGACATGTCACAGAGAAACAAAGCCAGGAACTGGTTGAAGCAGTGAGGACAGGTTTAATTCAGTAACCACTGCATGAGAAAAAATAAGTTCAGCTACAGCTCTAATTTAACCCCGAGCCTGGGAGCCTCCCTATGCTGCGAGTGTGGCCCTAAAAAGACAAATAAATAAACAAACAAACAAATAAAGTTCCCATTGTAGCTCAGCAGAAAAGAATCTGATTAGTATCCATGAGGACACAGGTTCGATCCCTAGCCTTGCACACTGGGTTAAGGATCCAGTGTTGCTGTGAGCTGTAGTGTAGATAGCAGACCTGGCTCGGATCTGATGTGTTTGTGGCTGTGGTGTAGGCTGGCAGCTACAGCTCTGATTCGACCTCTAGCCTGGGAACCTCCATATGCCACAGGTGCAGCCCTAAAAAGACAAAAAAGAAAAAAGAAAAAGAAAATAAGTCCTGTGTCAACTGAACTCTACCCTCAAAACAAAAGCCTGGAGACATTTGAAAGGATGTGCTAAGAGAAAGGCACCGAGGGGTGTTCGGAGGGGTTAGTCCACATAACTAGGCCCCTGGATTTTTCCATTGGTGCTTATCCAGGAGAGAAACAAACTTCTCCTACCTTTGTGATAAGAGGCAGTGGTGCAAGTTGAAGCAAGGTGCCCAGTGGGAGGGAGGGAAATGGAAGGGACAGGGATAAAGCCGGGAAAGATAAAACAAGAACAGCTCCTTATGATGAGTGAGACATCAACCGCACTCGTTGAAGTTCAGCCAGAAGAAGAAAGAGGGAAAGAGGAAAGGACAGAGGCTGAGGGGGGAAATAGAAAGCATCTCACTTTTGTGTGTGTGGCCATGCTCATGGTATGTGGAAGTTCCCAGGCCAGGGACTGAACACGCTCCATAGCAGTGACCCAAGTTGCTGCAGTGACAAGGCCAGATCCTTAACCGGCTGTGCCACCAGGGAACTCCAAGTATGTCACTCTTCCAGGGTGGATGGAGTAGGAGAGGCCAGGGCAAAGTTGACGGGGCAGTGCAGGTAGCAGTCAGTGCTTATAAGTAGAGCAGAGGTAATGGAAATAAAAACAGACAATCTGTATTGATCAAAGACCTAGTAGAGACAGGTACTGCTGAATTCTTTGATTCTGTTTGGGATCCTAGAAATCCCCTGAAGGTAGAAACATCTATAATGTATGATGACACTGAATGTGGGGGAGTCCAATTTGACCCCCTAAAGTTTCTAACTTGGGCACCTGGGAAGATGATGGTGCCATTAACTAAACTAAGAAATAAGATGAGAAACACAAAAATTTGTGGCCTAGGATCTCCCAATCCATCACTTTGAAGTCAAAATTCTAAGGCATTCCTACTCAGGGGAAGGAAAAGTGACATCCACTGTGCTCCTAATAATAACTGATGTTTCCATAACAAACGAAAATTTGAGTGCTTATTGCATATTGGATTCTATGCTTAAGACGTTTACCCCATTAAACTCATTCACAACCCTATAAAGTGGGGAGTTCCCTTGTGGCACAGTGGGTTAAGGCTTCAGTGTTGTCACTGCAGCAGCTTGGGTCGTTGCTGTGGCGCAGGTCTGATCCCTGACCTGGGAACATCTGCATGCTGGGAACTTTTCTGGGTGCAGCCAAGACAAAAGAAAAAAGGGAGGGGGACTACTACTAGCTCCATTTTATTGATTAGAAACAATTAGCAAAGTTAAATTCTTGCCCAAGGTCACAAAGTTTCTACAAACCCAAGTCTTCTGATTCCATAGCCCCACAATGTATCACATATTATGTCACTGGTTTAACTGTCATTTAATTCTCACAAATTTCCCATGAGACAGGCTTATTCATTTTGCAAATGAGCAAAGAGAGGCTCAGAACACCTGAATGACAGGTTCAACCTTTCTCAGCTAGTAAGTAGTAAGAGTGGGATTTCAGACCCAACGTTTGTGGTCCATTCACAATACACACCTCACATCTCTCTGTGCTATTGCTCAAATGATTCCTCATGCTAGCAATTCAAATTCCACCTATAGATCAAGAGCATCTAAAGAGATGGAGTAACCTGGCACTGCCCATTTCAAACAAATGGTTAGTAAAACCACCAAGATGACATCAGGGAAAATGTGATATTAAGGAATCATTATTGATTCTTGTGAGTGATAGTAACATCACGATTATGTTTTAAATAAGGGAGTCCTTTTTAAAAGTTCAGAAATATGCACAGACGAAATAATATAGTGGTTCTCAAAATGCGGCCCCTGGATCTGCAGCATGAGTACGATCTGGACACTTGTTAGAAATACAAATTCTCAGCCCTACCCAAGACATGCTGAATCAGAAACTCTGAAGGTGGGGCTCATGGATCTATTTGAACAAGCCCCCCAGGGCCCTCTGGTGCTCATGTTTGATAAGCACTGAAAAAATGTGATGTCCCAAATTTGTTTCAAAACACTCTGGGGAAGGGATAATGGGATGGTGAGGGTATAGAGGACACAGGGTTGGTTATGAGCTGGTAACTATTGAAGCTGAGTGATGACCACGTGAGGGTTCATAATGATTATACTCTACTTTTATATATGTTTGCAAGTTTTCCACAATATAAAGTTTGCAAACATCCAAGGGTTTTTGCACAGTACCCCTTCACTGCTCTCCTCTCACTCCTTCTGGTCTCTTCTTTTCCAGCTCTCCTCCAACTAAAACTTTCCTTCCATGTGTCTCAAGTTTTCCAAAATTTTAGGACTCCTTCTACTCTTGAACTCTTTTCTTGATAGTATGGTTGATTTACAATGTTGTACCAATTCTGCTGTAAAGTGATCCAGTTGAACATATACCTTCTTTTTCTCATATCCTCCCCCATCATGTTCTATCCCAAGAGATTAGACAGTTCCCTGCACTATACAGTAGAACCTCACTGCCCATCTACTCTTTGTTTTTTTTCTTTTTGTCTTTTTAGGGCCGCACCTGTGGCATATGGAGGTCCCCAGGCTAGGGGTCGAATTGGAGCTGTAACCACACCACAGCCACAGCCACGCCAGATACGAGCCTTATCTGTGACCTACACCGCAGCTCAGGGCAACACCACATCCTTAACCCACTGAGCGAGGCCAGGGATCAAACCTGAGTCCTCATGGATACCAGTCAGATTTGTTTCGGCTGAGCCACGATGAGAACTCCTGCCCCATCCATTCTAAATCTAATAGTTTGCATCTACTAACCACACTGCCCTCTCTCCTTGTCCTTCCTACTAACATTTCTAAGTGTCCTATCTCTTATCATCCACCATCGTTTCTCTCCTCTCTGTTCTTTTTCATGCTCACTCTAGTTTCTATTCACTGTTTGTAGAGCCAGATTTCTTGGATGCACTGAGAACCACCTGCTGTCCAAGACCGTTCCTCTGCACTTGCCACGTGTGATCTTTCCGGTGCTTTTGTTGGCACCATTGATACCCTCTTCTCCTTAGACAGTCTGTCATTTCTTTCTCTTAAAAAAGAAAACATTTGCCTCCTTTTTATGACTTAACTTTTTTAAAACTGAAGTATAGTTGATTTAGTTTTAGGTGTACAGCAAAGTGATTCAGTTATATATATATATATATATACACACACATATATATACACATATATATTCTTTTCCAGATTCTTTTCTATTATAATTGGAAGATATTGCCTATAGTTCCCTGTGGGTCTATTTCTGTTTTGTATATAAGTTCATTTACATCATTTTTTAGATTTCACACGTAAGCGATATAGGATATTTGTCTCTGACTGACTTACTTCACTTAGTATGATAATCTCTAGGTCTATCCGTGTTGCTGCAAATGGCACTATTTCATTCTTTTTTATTGCCGAATAGCATTCCATTGCATATATGTACCCCATCTTCTCTATCCATTTCTCTGGTCGATGGACATTTAGGTTGCTTCCATGCCTTGGCTATTGTAAGTAGTGCTGCATTGAACACTGGAGTGCATCTATCTTTTCAAATAATGGTTTTCTCCAGAAATATGCCTGGGAGTGGGATTGCAGGCATTTGCCTCTTTCAATTTTTTTAAAAAATTGAACTCGTTTCACTGTTTTAATATGTAACAGAATTGCTGTTTAAATAAACCCAAACAAGACAGAAGTGCAACAATAAAAACTGTTATCTTGTTTCCTGGGGCACCGTCTTTATGGTTTACTTCCTAGTGACCTCAAGGATCCCTCTGCAAGGTCTGAATTCATTCCTTCCTGGCCTCTGCCTCATGTTCCCCAGGGCACCACTCACTTGAGGGAGCCAAAAGACCACCATGCACTGATTCTTCAGGCTGAAGGATGGAGAAAGTTCAAGGGGAGGAAAGAGATGAAACAGAGAAGAAGAGAGCAGAGGCAGAGCCAGAGTGAGTATGAGGAGGATGGCTGGTAGCCACCTGGAAGTGGGACAAGGACTGCAATGTCTCTTGTGGACGTCCAGCTCAGATGACTCCCCAGACCTTCCCTTCACTGAGTGTCTTCCTTCTTGGTCATGGCTCTTGGACTCTATGAGGAGCTTTGAGGCCCAGAAGCTTCTTCAGAGGGACTATTGATGAAATACCATTCAGCATCTAAACTCAGAATGAAGATTCATTGTCATGCATGGTGGCTGCCTCTGCCCTGGGCAGTGAACTTGGGCCCATCCTGGGGGCTTGCTCCTCTCCATGGCCAGCATTGTGTGTGCACTTGTGTCCCCTTGTTGTCCCCGAAGTCATCAAGCTGCTGACTTACCAACAATCTACCCATTGTCATGTTTATCTGAATCTGTCAAATTGTACCATTATTGCTCTCAAGGAGTTTTCTAGCCTTCTTGAGGAAGTCTCTCAAGAAACTTGGCTCCTTATTTTAAAATCGCTTCATGACTTAGTGAAATTTGCCTTAAAATGTTGTCAACATTAAAAATTTTATTAAGATTATGCAGAAATGTGGAAATACGCTTATGATCCAGTGTTAGTTTCCAAAAAAAAGTAGTAAAAAAAATACAGTCTATTTACTTGTTGGTAACTGTAAATATTTTTTATTGACTTGGACAAGAACAAAAATGGAAGGTATAAAAATGAAGTCACTGTTGGGTAGGATGGATTCACAGGCAGTTTTTTTCCTTCATAAGTTTCCTCTAAATAGCTTTGTATATAAAAATCACTTGGCTGAGATGTTTCTCTGCTCTAGTTCAATGTTTAAAGTTCCATTTTCCATGCACGGGATAAATAAGCTACAAGGATACATTGTACAGCACAGGGAATACAGCCAATTTCTTACAACTTTAAATGGAGTACTGGATTACTGCTCTGCACACCTGAAACTAATATAATGTTGTAAGTCAACAATACCTCAAGGAAAAAAAAGTTTTGTGTCCAGTCTTGGCAGATATGCTTTGTGCAGCATCAGACTCTCTGTTTAATCTTCGCAAGACCACCCTGCTGCTCTTACCCTATGTGGTGGCCCACAGCACCATCTTTCACTTCCTTCATCTCCCCTTTAGTCTGGACAACGGCTACAAGTTAGAAGTCTTCCTTCTGTAATTTTCTCTGCCCTCTTCCCCAGTTGGCATTTCTCTTCTTCTGATAGCTAATTATATGAGACCTATTATGATGGAGTTTGTCTACTTCACTGCCTCTGAATTGATTTCTTTCCTATGAACTGGGCCTATATCAACTTGGTTTTTCTCTCAGAGGTAGAATTAAGTCCAGGGATCCTTTTTATCAGACATGTCTGATGCCTCCACTAAAAACAAACAAACAACTCAAGAGTTACGAGCAACAGTACACTTTGTAATTTTGAAGTATAGTGTCCTTCCTAAACATCTCAAAAATTTTTACAAGAAGATATGATACATATACACAAAGGAATACTATTCAGCCATGATAAAGAATGAGATAATGCCACTTGTAGCAACGTGGATGGACCTAGAGATTATCATGCTAAGTGAAGTAAGTAGAAAGAGAAAGACAAATATCATATTACTTAGATGTGAAATCTAAAATATGACACAAATGAACAAATCTATGAAGAAGAAACAAACTCAGAGACGAAGAGAACAAACTTCTGGTTGTCAAGTGGGATGGGTCTGGGAGACAGAGTGGGAAGTTGGAGTTAGCAGATGTAAGCTATTATACATGGAATGGATAAACAATAACGTCCTATTCTATAGCACAAAGAACTGTATACAATGTCCTATGATAAACTATAATGGAAAAGAATATTAAAAAAAAAAGAGTGCTTATTAGAATTGTCACTGTGGCTCAGCGGGAACGAAACTGACAAGTATCCATGATGATGCAGGTTCAATCCCTGGCCTTGCTCAGTGGGTTAAGGATCCAGCATGGCTTGGATCCTGCACTGCTGTGGTGATGGCTGTGGCCAGAGGCTACAGGTCTGATTTGACTCCTAGCCTAGGAACTTCCATATGCTGCACATGTGGCCCTAAGAAGCCAAAAAAAAAAAAAGTGTATATGTATAACTGAATCAGTTTGCTGTGCAGTAGAAATTAACACAACATTGTAAGTTTTTAAAATTTTTACACATTCTCACTGGACTTAAGTGCCACACAGTCTATGATAAAAATGGAAGGACCTAGGTATTGGAGGTATTTCCCCTTCCCCCCTCCTCCACTGAGGAAACGGAATTTGAAGAGTGAGCCCAAGTTTCTAATTAATTTCTGATTCTTTCTTTTTAGGACCGCACCCGTGGCATATGGAAGTTCCCAGGCTAGGGGTTGAATCTGAGCTGTAGCTGCTGGCCACAGCAATGCGGGATCCGAGCCTTGTTTGTGACCTTTACCACAGCTCATGGCAACACCAGATCCTTAACCCACTGAGCAAGGCCAAGGATCAAATCCACATCTTCATGGATACTAATCGGGTTCATTAACGCTGAGCCACAATGGGAATTCCTGATTCTAATTTTCTGATTCTTTGAACATCCTTTAAGGACTCTCACTGTATCACTGTCATCATTTCTAGTGCTCCCAAAACCCTGTTAAGTAGAGAAAACAGAAATATGTAAAAGAGAAGTTTTGCATATCCATGTTTAAAAAAAAACTAGGATGAAGGAGTTCCCTAGTGGCTCAGTGGGTTGAGGATCCAACATTGTCACTGCTATGACACAAGTTCAGTCCCTGGCATGGGAACTTCCACATGCTGCGTGTGAGGCTAAAAAAGAAAAAAACTATGATTTTCAGACAGAAGTAATCTAGTTGTAACTTATTCTATTACAGAGTGAACCCCAAACTCAATGTGGAGGGGGATGGACATGAAGATCTTAGTACCATAGTTAAGATTTCTTTACTGGTCTCTCCACAGGGAAGTATCTCTCCTTTGCTGGCTGTGTTGTCTTGGGTGAGAGAACTATGAGACCCTGGCTGTCTACCTTCTCTCTACTTGTCACCAGATACACCTGAGCCCTTTCTCAGGGCTTGAGAGGAAGCTGGATCCTTGCCAGAGCTGGCCTCTGGCCAGAAGGCAACTCAACCTGAATGATCTATGGGGAAACTCATTGACCTTCACCTGTCCAGGCTACAAAGCCAGCAATGTTGTCTGCACCAGGCTTCCAGCCCCCTGAGCTCTCTGCCTGGCACTGGAGCTAAAACAAGATGGCCCAGCTCAAGGTGCAAAGTCCAGCTGGCTGAGGAACAAAAAAATCATACCATACGTTCCCAGTAGCCTATAACCAGGGGAGGGAAGATAAAGCCAAGTTGACATGCCAGCATCTAAGGATTTGTTTGCCAGATTTCTTTGAAAGGAATTGCAATGAGGGATCAGCTCATAAATTCCTGCAATTGCAGAAAATGAGAGCATCCAAGCAAGAGGAAATTACCGGCTTATGCCAATAGTATGCAGCATCTCTGAGCTCAGGAATACCTCCCAGCCCCAAGATTCTTGTGACTGGGCATTTCCTGTGGGAAAGTAATTCTGAGTCTACTGGTTTAGAAGGCATCATTGTTTCAGTAGGGAGACTGGTTTGTTACGACAAAAGCTACGATCTTTGGGAGGGAGGCCCCAATGGGTAGAATTGTGGGGGAGAGTGATACTTGGAAATCTCCACTCATTCTTTTCATAAGGTTCACAGAATTTGCTGTGATTGCACAAACCAGAGAAGTTGGTGGGGTTGCCCAAACTAGGAACTACAGGATGGAAGAATTCCCCTACAGCCAACTGAGACCTTTCCACAGCAGAAAACTACATTTACATAGTGCTCATATGTGCCACTGTGCTAAGCTCTTTACATGGCCTAGCTCATTATATTTTTCCCCCCTATTGCTCCTTGGGGTATACTTAACTGCTAGGCCGCCAGGGAACTCCTTCATCTCTTTACAAAGTAGGAAAATGGAGACTCAGAGAGGTTAAGTGACTCACTCAAGTTCACACAGGTGGTGAGTGGTGGAGTTGAGTGGTCAAGTGCAGTTCATTTGATGCCAAAGCTCTTCCCCCTAAGCCATCTGGCTTTCCTAAGCCTTGGCGGAAGTTGTCAGAATCAATATTAGGGCTATCTGCTTTAGGCTGGCCCCTGTGAACTTGATGGAATGCGGTCTGTGACTGCATTTTGGTTTAAAAGACAGGGGTGAGAGAGGACAGAGCCACAGACTGACCACAAGAAGAACAGGATATGGACCAAACTTTTGAGGTTAGAGGAGAGTGGATCCAACCAGCAGGTATGAAAGGAGAGATGGACGTAGAAAGCTTAAGCTATCATAGTCTAATTCTACCTCCTAAGCAGTCTTGGTGTCAGCAAACCATGGTTTTCAAAATAATTTACCTGGAATGAGGTAAAACATACCGCACCAAAGTTTACTTTCATTTAACATCCTAACTTTCCCTGTGCATAGGATTTTGATTTATTTGCACTTGTATCAATCATGCAGAGTGCTTTCTAAAAGTCCTGATGACAAGCTGCAAAGAAGCAGCTGAGGGATTCCAGGGACAAGTAATTGGTCCAGCATCACAGGTTACCATGATAACTGGCGGCAGGGGCCAGGTAAGAACTTTTGGTCCCTTGGTGGAATTTAGATTTCATTTTCTTAGGTTAGTAAACCATGGCTGAGATCAAGACACTAATCCCCAGGGGCTGTAAGAATCAAGTGCCAAGCACAGGTAAGGCAAACAACAGGCACTCAATAAATGTTAGTTCTCCTCCCACTAGCCTTTTCTTTAGCCCTATTCAGAGAAGCATTTCTAATGGAGTGACACTATTTGAAGAGTTAATTTTTACCTTAAGAAATAAAAATCTCTATACTCTAACCCTTGTGCCTGAAAGGCCAATGATTAGCTTGTGTAAAGGGCAAGAGGAGGGAGTTCCCATCGTGGCTCAGCAGTTAATGAACCTGACTGGTATCCATGAGGTTGCAGGTTCGATCCCTGGCCTCACTCAGTGGGTTAAGGATCGGACGTTGCCCTGAGTTGTGGTGTAGGTTGAAGATGCAGCTCAGATCTGGCATTGCTGTGGCGTAGGCTGACGGCTACAGCTGCTATTTGACCCCTAGCCTGGGAACCTCCACATGCCACAGGCACGGCCCTAAAAAGACAAAAAACAAAACAAACAAACAAAAAACAAAAAAAGGAGCCTGGTATTAGCTGTGCAATTCAAAGGTTTTTATGAAGTCACAGGATCTAATCCTTACATTGCTGACACTTCCCCCCACGGCCCCAGGACAGACTGGAATCCTCCCAGTTATATATCAACCTTCCATCAAACTTACTACAATCATAATTATATAGTTATTTACGAGATACTTTGTTTTATGTTGACACACTCTCCGAAAGGAAGGACTATGCCTAACACAGTGCCTGGCACATAAAAGGTGAATGAATGAATGAATGAACAGGAGAGTTTCTATCCACCTCATCTCCTTCCAGCCATATATCAATTCTGTCAATGACCCAGGGGCCAAGATGACAATCTGCACTTTGGAAACAAGAATATTGGAGTTCAGAGAGGTGACACCACTCAAGGCCATTCGGTAAGTGGTGGGGCAGACACTTTGGTCCAGACCTCTTGACACACCCCTCTGGCCTTTGACTCATCAGCCTCACCCTAGTGTTGATCTAGACAGTGACATTTTAGAAAGGCTCTCTGCTCCCTGGAGCCTTCTGGGTGTGTCATCTAGTGCCAACCTTTGAGTGCTGAAGGTCCACTTTCTACCCTAATCCACTGAGTGATGGGGCTGTTTATCAGCTGACAAGAGCCCCATCTGCTTGCTGGCAAAGCCAGTGCACTATGCTCAATCACAGAGGCCTGAGGAAACCCCTGGCAGGGAGGGTTTCCAGAGTTGGGGGTCTCAAGCTGGTTAGATTTGTGCTGTTTCTTGGGTGGTAGGTAGGAGGCAGAGGCTTGATATTCGGCTTTGATATTTTAGAAGTCTGGTGATTCTATTCACTTTGGTTTGTGTTCCCCCTCTCTAATACCCTAAAATTAAAAAAAAAAATTTCACTCTTATAAGTCAATTATACTTCAAACAAGTAAACAAACTCACAGAAAAAGAGATCAGATTTCTGGTTACCAGAGGTGGGGATTGGGGGATTGGATGAAGGCAGTCAAAAGGTACAAATTGCAGTCATAAGAGAAATAAATACCAAGGATGTAGTACAACATGAATAACAGAATGAACACTGCTGTATATTATGTGGGAACATGGCAAGAGTAACTCTGGAGTTCTCATCACAAGGAAAACCATTTTTTTCTTTTCTTTTGTATATCAGATGATGGGTGTTCACTAAATTACACATATTGCGAAAATCATTTCACAATATGTGTAATTCAAATCACTATGCAGTACATCTTAAACCTATACAGTGCTATATGTCAATTACATGCAATCAAACGAGAAGAAAAAAATTCTCTTAAAGTGCTTAGAACACTTGGGTCTCCATTTATGTTCTCAATTCTCTTTTAATTGCTCTCTGTTCCTTACTAATTAACCAGGTTTTTGATCTAGTTACTCAACGACCATCCTTGATCCCCTCCTTTCTGTCCATTAAACCCAGTTCACAATCTTGCCTTTCTCTTCTATTAAACCTATCCCCCTTTTAAACTTTTCCATCCCTGGGGATCTCTGGGGAACACTTAGAGGTGCATGTTCAAGACTTACTGTTTAGCTAGACATAATGGGAAAACACGTGGAGTCGGAGTAACAAAATGCTTGTGCCCGGCCCAGTTTCCCTTGAACTAAGCTGTGAGATGTGGAGTGAGTGACTTCGCTTCTATGGTGTGCCTCTCCGAACCTACAGTGGCTCCTCCCCATCCTCTTGGGTTCCTCTAGTACAGTTCATCTTCTGAAGACCTTGATGACACATCAGACACATGGATGTCTTAAGAACTACAGTGCAACAATCACTTGCTCACCTCCCTGGAGGTATGGCATTTGATTAGAAGCTGCAGGCAGAAAAGGTCATCCTTAAGTCTACCATGGTCTCAAAGGGCTTGTAACAAGATCATCTTTGTAACTACTTCCTTAAAAAGATTTCAAAGCCCTTTATTATCTCAACAAAAGCTGAGCAGATAGGGACAGGACAGTAGCGCTCCTTGAAATGTGGGTGGCACGTGCTTCCTGGAGGCTTTCAAGCAGATCTATCCCTCCAAAACTACCACAGACAAAGTGGCTTCACTGGTCACTGAGGCCAGCCTGAGAGGCCACTTAAGGATCAGCACAGACCTGAGAGAGGTGAGGCTGGTCAGGTCGCCATGGCCAAGAGGAGAGAGCAAGATGGTCCAGGTCACCAAACCAGGGTTCATGTACCAGGGCTGGGGTTGGGCAGCCTTTAGCAGACCATGTGATCTGCAGGCAGCAGGGAGCCGAGAGAACAGGCAGGGTCACAGAGCAGGAAGGAGACAGAGCCCACAAGGGGAGCAGGGCAGACAGGTTCTGAAGGCCCAAGGAAGCCAGAAGCACGGTAGTGGGAAGAGCAGGCAGCAGTAACAGCAGCAGGATGATTTAGTGAGTGCTAGGGGCAGCAGTGTGATAAGACCTTTGACGTAACAACTGAACATGGACTAAATACAGAGGGGATTAGAAACACTGGTATAGGGTGTAAATACATCTTTACATCCAGTCACATAAGAAATACAAAATACAGATGTGTGAGGAAACTGGGCAGAAATGAGCAACAGGTGATGCTAATATTCCCTGGAAACAGAATTCAGACTCTGATCTAAACCAAGATGCAAAATGCCTGGTACAGGGCCTTAACACCAACTAAGGTGCTCAATATTCAATGTAAGTCCTTTTCGTCCACTGCTACCCCAGAGAAGCGCCCTACCCCAGCTTCCTAGAGAACGAATTGATAGTACGAACTAGTATGAGCCTTGTCGACTTATCTCTTATGAGAGGAAAGTCTAACCGCTTAGTAAAGTTGTTCTAGTTATTTATTCTATTTATCTATATTTCTATTTCACTGTGATATTTACCCATTCATTTCTTTGCGTTAAATTTCGGGGGTAAGATCTTAGAAGGACGCGCTGTAGAGTCCGCAGACATTCTGAATTTGAATGCAGCCCCCTCCCCCGCGCAGCTGCCTCGTCCAGTCCCCTAAGATGTGCCCAGTCCAGGTAGACACACGACTGGGACCCAGAAAGAGGCTCTTGTCCGGATGGCCTTGTACCTAGGGGGCTTCTCAGGAAGGGCAGTGAAAGACCAAGGCCGTGGCGTCCCTACACGCACCCTCCCGGATGGGGCTGAGGCAGGCGGATCTCTCCCACTCCTGCCCGCGGCTTCCACCAAGAACTGGGTTCCCAGGTCAGCCCCGGCCGGAGGAGCGCGGTGCCGCTGCCCGGTGCGGGAGCCGCTGAAGTCAGGGTTACAACTCACCTTGGAACTGGGGCACCAGACCTCCTGTAGGCAGGGCGTTCTCCCCCCTACCGGATGACATCATGTGTTTGGGGCTGGGTCGCTCCATAAAAGCAGCCGGCGGGGAGCCAGGAGCCCAAAGAACAGACGTGCTCTGCAGGGCGCCCGGGACGCGCGCACGAGCTTCCCGTGCGAGCCCCGCCGACCCCAGAGCCCGAGACCGAGAGTGAGGAGCCCAGCCGCCAGTAGCCCGCGTCTGGCCCCGAGAAGCCGCCTGAAGATGCCCCACCGCAACCTACACGCGGCTGCCGTCCTCCTGCTCCTGGTCTTAAAGGAACAGCTTTCCAGCCCAGCCCCACTCAACGGTAAAGTTCCTGCCTCTTTTTTTGCTAACAATCCCGAGCGCCCAGTCACACCTGAAAAGATTTCCCACAGGGCTTTTTAATAATAAAGTAAAACTATTTGCGGGGAGCCGGGAAGGACCTGCATGGTCTCAAATAGCACGTTTTTTACAAGGGATGCTTCGTTTTCCTTTGGAATGGAGGATCAACTCTGGTTTGGGGGGCGCGGGGTGGGAGGGGGGCACGTTGTCTTCGCATTAAAATATGTTCCTGTGTTCTCGGAGCACACCCCCCCCCCCGGCCCCCGCAGCTCTGGAGAGGTGGCTTTGGGAATTTGCTAAGTGGGGAGGAGAAGGAGAACCAGGATTTAAAGTATTGTGCCCCCGCGCTGATCCACGTGCAGATGGTGAAGTGACTGGGGGATTCTGAGCCGCTTCTTTACCAGGGTGGGTTTGCCCAGAGGTGGGTGCTATTCTTTGGAGAAGAGACTCTTTACCATTAAGTTTTACCTCCAAGTCAAAGGGGTGATGCATCCTATCCGTAATCATTGTTTTCTTCCAGAAAGGCTCTACTATTCTGAAGGTCCACGTGTGTGTACGTGCAGTCAGGCGAGCATACACGCCTTATTTCTGAGTGTAATTAGGGCTTTTAATCCTGAAGGGCTGGAGGCTGGTGGTGCCCAGCCAGTAGCAGGAGGGGGTGGAGGGGCCTCAGGTCTGGATGGTGAGTTGCAGGTGAGGAGCCAAGGTCAAGGCTTTCCCCCGCCTCTCCACAGTTGGGTGAGTGCTTTTCTGGGGGAGTAGATGGTGACTTGTGGAAACTTAGAGTGATGGATGGTGGCTCCTGACCTTGACAGAGTTTGCCCCAAGTTGTAAGGACATTTGTAGGTGTGACCATTCCTGGACTCAGGCTAGGTTGAAACATTTATAAAAGGGCCCCAAATGACTAGTTTGGCTGAAAATTCATCCTCCCAGGCTGGGACCTCTCCCCTCAGCCCTCTCCTCTTGGAGGATATGGTGCCCAGGGGGTAGGGGGTGGGGAGGAGGGGGTAGGGGGTGAGGGGCTAGGGGCAGGCTGCAGGGGGAGCCCGGCTGTGTAGGCAGCTTTGCTGTCCCTCTTAATTCACTTGGAGCCCACCCACCTGGCATGATATGTTTGGTAGTATCTCCCTCCTCTAGCTGGGAGAAATAGACAGTAGGTGGGAGAAAGGAGTTACAGAAAAGTGGAAATTAATTTTTGAAACTGCGAACTTTAGCATGTATTCCCTTTTCACTAGAAACCTCCCTTTTAGCTCCAAGAGGAGATGGGGGGGCGGTGAGCAGAAAATCCCCTCTGCTTCCATTGCTCCTCCCCCCTTGCCCTTCTCTTGGGCTTTGGGAACTTTGTAATTTATTTATTTATTTATTTTTTGTCTTTGTTGTTGTTGTTGTTGTTGCTATTTCTTGGGCTGCTCCCACGGCATATGGAGGTTCCCAGGCTAGGGGTCTAATCGGAGCTGCAGCCACTGGCCTACGCCAGAGCCACAGCAACGCGGGATCCGAGCCGCGTCTGCAACCTACACCCCAGCTCATGGCAACGCCGGATCGTTAACCCACTGAGCAAGGGCAGGGACCGAACCCGCCACCTCATGGTTCCTAGTCGGATTCGTTAACCACTGCGCCACGACGGGAACTCCGAACTTTGTAATTTAAAAAAAAAAACAAAAACAACACTGCTTTCATCCCCCACTGAGTAGCCAGCCTGCTTACTCCTTGATTCTAAGAACACAGCTTTTATTCTGTTACTCCTCAGGCAGTTTTCTTGAATTTTTAATTGCCTCAGGTTACAAGGTCAAAAGCAAAAATCACTGAGGTGTAGAGTATCAGCAGTAACCCCAGGTTCAGGGTGGGGGTGGGGTTAAGCTGGGCCCTGGAGTGAGCATGTGGTCTGCCCTTTGCCTGGAGCACTTAAACATCCAGCTGTTGGCACTGGTGAACTTCAGGGTTAGGGAGGAAGGGAGCATAGTAGGGTGAAGTCAAAACATCTTCCAGAAACAACCTTGGAATTCTTAGTTGCTGTAGGGCAACATTTCAATGAATTCTGCGGCACCTGCTTTACCTAAACCTGATGTAGAGAGCTGGGCAGTCTTGGGCTGCCCGGATGAATGTTGGTTACTCTGAGAAGATTCTAACACCCAGGAAAGGAAGCAGGCAGGACCCTGAACCCCTGACCTGGATCTTTGGAAATAGCATTTCCTCTGCAAGCACCCAGGACACTCTCCCTCACTAGTATAAGCTGGGTCTGCAGGTTCTAACAGGCATCCAGCTGAGCCTCCCAGGTTTCCAGATGAACAGATGACCTTCTTGGAAAGGAGCATTGTCCTCAGGAAGCTACTGAGGTGTAACCGCAGGGACCTTGGTCTGGCCTGTCTGTGGGGTCAGTTTAACTCTGTGAAGACCCTTGCCCCTAAAGCTAGAGGTAGGAAACCAGGAGGGGCCGTTTCCAAGTAAAGAAAACACCCACGTACACACACACAATCCCTTTATTTTTATTTTATTTTATTTTTTTACACACTCCCTTTATAAAGTCTTCCTGACTTCACTTCTCAGCGGACGATGAACCAGGCTGGGCCCTGACCTTCATCTAGTGAAACCCCCTGACTCAGACCACCCTCCCCTTCATTTTTCGGTGCCTCTCATCCCCAGACTCCAGCTTCTGAGCGCCTCCAAGACACTGCCATTTATATTGAAAGCGCCGTGTCTTGAGGGCCAAGCAGGCTCACTCAGAGAAAGGTAGGACAGGAAAGATGGCTCAGATGCTGCTGCTTTTTAAGAACAAGTCTCCACTGGAGTTCCCATTGTGGCTTAGTGGTTAAGGAATCTGCCTAGTAACCATGAGGTTGTGGGTTCGATCCCTGGCCTCGCTCGGCAGGTTAAGGATCTGGCGTTGCCGTGAGCTGTGGTATAGGTCGCAGACGTGGCTCAGATCCTGAGTTGCTGTGGCTGTGGTGTAGGCCGGCAGCTACAGCTCCGATTCAACCCCTAGCCTGGGAACCCCCATATGCCACGAGTGCAGACCTGAAAAGCAAAAACAAAAACAAATACAAAAAAACAAGTCCCCAGTTCTGTGTCCCCATCTGAGCTCTACAGTCCCAGATGTCCCCTCTATCACACACATCCCTGTGCTTTCCAGAGTGTTGTGCTGTTGCCTCATCTGAGAATGAGAGCTTCAACAATAGGGGAAACCTCAGTGAACTTTGGGGAAAATTGCAGAAGATGTAGGCTTTTAGGGCTAAGATTTGATTTTGGTGCAGGTGCAATTAAAATTTCTGGCCAAGGCAGGACTGCTCAGAGGTAGCAAATGTGTTTCCTGGTGCCCTCCAGGATCGCCAAGTGGCCTGTGTCTCTCCAGGAAAGTAATGGATAAACTTCCCTGTTATTTGTGAAATTTTACGTTCTGGGTCTCCAAGCGTTCTGCCGGGCTAAGCGGCAATAATCTGGCTTCCTCTGCCTCTGAAATCTGTAGTTGTGTGTTCATAGAAACCTTCAAAAAAAACCGCTGAAGGAAATGTTCAGAAAAAGGTTTGAAGTCTTCCGTAGTTTAGTTCCAAAGCCATGCCTTTTCATCCCTTTTCACTATTGTTTCAGCAAAAGGCTGGCAGTAAACTTAGGAGTCACATACAGGTTTGGTTTCCCCGTGGCTCTGAATGTCTTCATCCAATTGCTAATTCAGAGGAGGTTCATTTGGGGACTATTCATCCCTTATCCATAGCAGGTTTCAGGGCGTCTGTGGCGTCCTGGGTACCATCACCCTCAGCATTGTTGCCGCAAACATTTTGTGTTAGTTATGCTATGCGTTTTGCATAACTAATTGGCCCATAAGGCAATTCTGCTGTAGAAAATAATGAAAAGTAAAAGAGGGACATCAAAAAGGACATAATGAAACATAAGAAATAAAATTTCAAAGGCTTTATTGCAAAATACAAAATATTTGAATACATTTAAAATATGTGTAGATCATGGCAATACTGTACAATTGACTGATTTATTTTGTGGGTTGTACTGAAGCATTTGTCTTCCACGTCTTTCATTTATAGTATTTTATACACTTTTTTTTGGTTTGGTGATTCATCTTTGTCCCGCATCACATTTTTTCTTGCTTGCTAATAATTTCTTCCTTCTTTAAAAGAGGTACCAGGAGTTTCTGTTGTGGCACAGCGGAAAACAAATCCAACTAGGAACCATGAGGTTTTGGGTTCAATCCCTGGCCTTGCTCAGTGGGTCAAGGTTCTGGCGTTGCTGTGGCTGTGGCATAGGCCGGCAGCTGTAGCTCCGCTTAGACCCCTAGCCCGGGAACTTCCATGTGCCACAAGTGCGGCCCTAAAAAGACAAAAGACAAAAGACAAAAAAAAAAGAAGGAGGTATTAGTTTCCAAATACTAATATGCATGTTTGCACCTGAGCTCTCTATTGAGCTGTGAGAGCCTCTATATTGTGGTCTATTCTTGGCATCTTGACGTATGTCCGTTGATAGATGTACCAAAGTCCTGTGGGCAGTGTTGCCTCAACTCTGTATCTTCAAGGCCCTCGGCCTCTTTCTCCTCCAAAGTAGTGTGTTTCAAAATAAGAAAGCAAATTTTAGGGCAAATCATCATCATCGGTCAGCTGAATAAAGCCATCAATAATGAAACTACTGGAAGAAATGCTCACTCATTTCAACCTGTGGAAACCCAACTATCAAACCCCCAGCTGTCGACCAGTTTTTTATTTTTTGGTCTTTCACAGCAAAATTGCCTTATGGCCAATTAATTAGGCAGCAAAAATGCTTGTGGCAAATATGTTTATGGTAAAGAAGCTTACGGTAAAACAAACAAACAAACAAAAAACAGGAGTTCCCTTAGGGACTCAGCTGGTTAAGAACCTAATTAGTATCCATGAGGATTCAGGTTCGATCCCTGGCCTTGCTCAGTGGGTTAAGGATCTGGCGTTGCTGGGAGCTGCAGCATAAGTCACAGACACAATTGGGATTCTGGCATTACTATGGCTGTGGCATAGGCTGGCAGCTGCAGCTCCAATTAGACCCCTAGCCTGGAACTTCCACATGCCGCAAATGCAGCCAGCCCTAAAAACAAAAACAAACTCGGCACAGTTCTATGGACCTCCTGACATTAACCATACATACAATAGAGGGGCTAAGCCTATGGGCATGTTTATGGGGGAATGGTCCATAGTACTTATCAGATACTCTAAGGAGTCTAGACTCCCCTCTCTATCCCAAAAGTTGAGAAGGAGATGCCAGGATTCTCTAAGCTCATGGGAAGTGGTGGGAAATATGGAGACTCTTCTTAGCAGGCACTAATCTTCCACTTCCCTTCGTGGACTTTCATCTCTTCATCGCTAAAGATGGGTGATGGGCTGTAGTGAAAAAGCCCTCCATCCTTCTCTCTCAGAGTGGGATGTCAACAAATCATGCCTAAACCAAAACAAATCATGAAGACACAGTACAGGCATGTCTTATAAAGCCAAAAGGGTCATTTCCAAAGAATTCACAGTGGTTTGCCATCAGCAGCAGGAAAGAGGCTAGGGGATGTCAGGGGACAAATATTTTTGTAAAGAGCCTTGTAGAACCACCTGACTCTTTAAATCATGCGTAATTTGAAAAAATTACCAATTGAATTTGGAAAGTTAAAAATGAGGCCAAGAATTGGAACAGAAAAACAACAACAACAACAAAAAAAATGGGCAATTAATCCAGCTTAATCAACAGCTTTAAAAGAAAAAAAAAAAGCTTAAAAAGAAAAAAACAAGCAAAATCCTCTCAGTGTTTCAAAACCCACCATCGGCTTGAGTAGGAAGTGCCCAGGTGTGATAAATGACCACCACGTGGCTGGTCAGGTAGGTTTTACTGCAAATCAATTTCCAAGAGAGAAAGGAGATGGGCGTCCTTTTCTCTGGCAGCTGGATCCTGGTGCCCCAAGCATCCTGGAGGCTCTGGGAGAAGCTGGGAGACAGGGACCTAGGTGTTGAACAGCCAGCTCACAGTTGCTCTGAGAAACAGTTGTTCTGACACAGACTCTGAAAAAGTTTTTTATTTAAAAATTGTTTTCATCCAGTTTTGAGATAGAATTGACATACAGCACTGTGTAAGTGTAAGGCACGCAGCATTACGATTTGACTTATGTACATCATAAAATGATCGTCACAATAAGCTTAGTGAACATCCATCATCTCATATGGATGTAAAATTACATAGAAAAGAATCTTTCCCTTGTGATGAGAGCTCCTAGGATTTACTCGGAACAATTTTCATATGTAATGCACAGTAGTGTTCATTATATTTATTATCGTGAACATCACATCCCTAGTACTTATTTAGCTTGTAATTGGGGGTTAGGACATTTTCATCACCTTCATCCAATGCCCCCTTCCCTCACCCCTGCTTCTTCTCATAACCGCAAATATGATCTCTTTTTCTAGGAGTTTGTTTTTGAAGTATAATTGACCTACAACACTATGGCAGTTCCTGTTATACAACATAGAGATTTTTTTCTATACATTTAAAATAAGGGAGTTCCTGTCATGGTGCAGCGGAAACGAATCCAACTAACATCCATGAGGATGCGGGTTCGATCCCTGGCCTTGCTCAGTGGGTTTAAGGATCCAGCGTTGCCGTGGTGTATGTAGGTCATGGACGCAGCTCAGATCTGGCGTTGCTGTGGCCGTGGTGTAGGCCGGCAGCTACAGCTCCAATTCGACCCTTAGCCTGGGAACCTCCATATGCCATGGGTGTGGCCCTAAAAAGCAAAAAAATAAAAAAAGTCACCATCCAAAGATATTAGTTATTGACTATATTCTCCACACTGTACATTTCATATTGGTGACTCATTTATTTTGCAACTGGAAATTTGTACCTTAATCTCCCTCACCTATTCTTCCCCCATGTACCTCTCCTTTGGCAACCACCTGTTTGCTCTCTGGATCTATAATTTGTTTCTGTTTGTTATGTTTGTTCATTTGTTTTTTTGGTTTTTTTAGATTTCACATGTAAGTTAAACCATACATTAGTTGTCTTTCTCTGTATGACTTATTTCACTAAGCATAATACCCTCTAGGTCCATCCATGTTGTTGCAAATAAGAATATTTCATTCTTTTTATGGCTGAGTAGTATTTTACTACATATATATCTTCTTTATCCATTCATCTATTGATGGGCACCTGGGTTGCTTCCATGTCTTGGCTGTTGTAAATAATGCTGCAGTGAACACAGGGGTGCAGAGATCTTTCCTAATCAATGTTTTTGTTTTCTCTGGACAAATTCCTGGGAGTGGAATTGCTGGATCATATGGTAGTTCTGTTTTTAGTTTTTTGGAGAAACCCACATACCATTTTCCGTAGTGGCCACACCAGTTTACAATCCCAGTAGTGCACGAGGATTCCCTTTGCTCCACACTGGAAAAGGTTGAAGTTTGGGGCGTCTACCTCCTTTTCAATCTCACCCATTTAAAAATAAAATCTGTCAGGTTTTTGTCAACTTGTTCAAGCTCAGCTATACTTACTTGCTTTGTTTTGTTCTTTGCAGGATCCAAGTGGACCTATTTGGGTGAGTAGAGATCTTACATGCTTTTTTGAGGAGATGGCTGTAATTAATGAGAATGCCAGAAACTTCTTGATCTGTGGAGATTATTGGGGGGTGGGGGTTGGGGGTTGAGAGAGCAGTTGTGGTATTGTTAAAAGAGATCACAAAGTCCCCTCTAAAGACTTACTCCATGCAGGCAGCAGACAGCTCTTTCTCTGGACAGCTGGGCCTGCTTCGTGTATTTAAACTTTAAGTTGTACTGTTAAGGCTTCCAGACCTCTGCACACTGCCAGGTGACGATGCCCAGGTTAGCTTTAGACTGCAAGAGCCCTAGGCAGGAGAGTGCCCTTTTCCTCTGTAGGACATTTATCCTATAATAAAGAATAAAGAGATCCTTTCTGAAAGCCAGGCTCAGGTCCCGGAACTTAAGCTGCCATTGTGTCTAGAATTAACTTCTTGTTGCCATATTTGTGAGCAAGCAAAGGACCAAGTGGTGATGTCAGTTTGGAGTATAAGAGGGATGCTTGCTTTTTTTTTTTTTTTTTGGTGGAGGGGGGAATTTATTTATGTTAAAATTTTTTTATTAAAGTATACTCGATTTACAATGTGTCAATTTCTGCTATACAGCAAAGTGACCCAAATGCATATATATATATATATACACACACATATATATATATATATATATACACACACATATATATATATATATATACACATTCTTTTTCTCATATTATCTTCCACCATGTTCTATTATGAGAGATTGGATACAGTTCCCTATGCAGTACAGTAGGGATGCTTGTCTTAAATTGAGAGACAGGGACATCAAATGTGCAAAAGGGTTTCAAGATGAAGCAGCTTGAAATTGGCTCAGCTGAATGGGAAATTTGGTCATCAGCTGGAGTCAGGATAGGGGCCAAGCACCAGGGTCTGCTGGCAAGTGCAGGAATATTAATAATGTCTTGTTTGAAACTAAAGTGACAGGGGTGTGGAAGAGAGATTGTTATGGTGAGCCTGATGTGGAGCTGGAGGGCTAGGAACAGGCAGAACGGTTGATTCCTATAGAGGAAGCAGAATTCAGAGAAGGCTGATTTCGATTTGCTAGTTAGCCTTTGGATGTTTCTTAGCCCAAGAGGCACAGAAAAATCCCTGAGCTAATCACCCAGCCACCTTCAGGCCAAGGTCTCCTTGGCTCTAGCACTGCATGTCTCCATCGGTACTAATATCCCTTAAGTACTTATTATGTGCAAGGCACATGGCTAAGTGGGTGGGAAATTAGAAGCGTAGGCTGTGGTCTGTAGCTGGGAATTACCTAAAGCTCACAATTCAAAGCAGAATAGAGTAGGCAGTAATAACAGATAGCAAATAAACACGTCAGTGCTCTGAAGGTTCAGAGGAGGATTAGAGTGCTAGGGCTGGATGGCTAAGGAAGCCTTCCTGGAAGAGGAGGGCTTTCCCTGGACCTTGGAGGATGGGGAGGATTCAGCATGGTGGGAAGGAAGTGCTATTGGCAAAGCTGATGGTGGTATCACATGAGAGGAGGCAAGAAAGAGCAAGATGGCACTGGAGGGAAGACATTTAGAGAAATTGTTATGGGGGGACTCTAAGGTCAGGAAGGTAGGTTGGGTCAAACAGGGGCAGCAGGCAAGGGGAGGCCAGGCTCTTCCCACTTTGTCCCATGGATGGAGGGACAGGGCAGGGAGCAATTTGTGTTTTAAGGAGAGGGGGTGGTAGGGGTGGAAGAGGAAGGATGGGAGGGAGGCAGGAAGGTGTTTGGCCTTTGTAGAAACCCCACTCTATGTCCCGATGTCCAGTTTACAGTAATGGCAGTAAGAGGGAAAGGAAGGCAGAGCAAGAGCCCCGCCAAGGGAGGAACTGGCAGAGTCTGGGCGTCAGGGCCCCTTGGCAGGTTCAGTGTATGGGAGGTGACAGGAGCGATGATACAGGCATGGAGAGAAGGCAGGACTCAGGCTCTGGGCCTTATTCCATAGAGTCTGGAGGAAGCTGTATGAGCCCCTGGGGGGGTCTCACCTGCTCCCCATCTGTGACCGGGGGAAGGGGCTGTCCAAATCAGAGCTCCTCAGACTATGGCTTGGGGTCACCTGCATAAGAATCACCTCGGATGGGAGTTCCTGTCGTGGTTCAGTGGTTAACGAATCCGACTAGGAACCATGAGGTTGCGGGTTTGATCCCTGGCCTTGCTCAGTGGGTTAATGATGCCGTGAGCTGTGGTATGGGTCGCTGTGGCTGTGGGGTAGGCCGGCAGCTACAGCTCCGTTTAGACCCCTAGCCTGGGAACTCCATATGCCACAGGAGCGGCCCTAGAAAAGGCAAAAAGACATAAAAAAAAAAAAAAAGAATCACCTGGGATGCTTTCCAGATATGCAGATTTCTGGGCCTCAGCCTGGATCTGGGGGAGAGGGGGAACCTGAAAAACTTGTCTATTTCAGGTGATTCTTGTGGTTCCCAAGAATTTCTAACCTGAATCAGAGGTAACTTGTCCCACCTCTTCTACTGGCTTCCCAGGGAGAGGGGACACACAAGTCACGTCTCTCCAGAGCTCTCTGCCTCTGTCAGACAGGCTCCCTAGGTGCAGCCACAAGGTTATGGAGAACAGAAGACACTGAGTGAACAAGATGTGGGAGGAAAATCTTATTGCCACTTAGGGCATGACATGGTACTCCCTGAGGGAGGGCTCCTCCGTCCAGCCATATCAACCAATCCAGAAGTGTTTCCTCCTGACCACTAGCATTGGCCAGCCCTCTGTCCTTGCTGCCTTGTGCGATGAGAGCAGCCCTTTGCTAAGGAAGCAGAGGACAGAGTCTAATGATACATGACATGCCCAGGAGTGAGCACAGAGGCAAATCTGCCTTTTTATTAGCAAAATGAGCACACCCACAGTGGAGTCAGCCCTCGGTCGGGGCCAGTGAAGGAGGCCGGATGGAGGATGGCTAAGGAGGCAACAGGTCCAGGCTGGCAGCTGGCACCAGTGCTCCGAGTGACACAGGTAAATAGAGAGCCTGGCAGAGGTGCTTGGGGGAAATGGTTTCCCAACAAAACAGGCTGCACTGAATGGGGCAAGTCCAACCCAAGGCCACATGCTGGCTTTCCCAGGGTGCAGACCTCAGCTACTTTGCACGTAGATGCTGCTGAGTCATAATGCTCCAGGGGCCTCCGGCTTCCAGGAACACATGGTAGGACTTCTAGAATCACATGGAAAGGGAACTTTAGCCCTATCCCCCTCCGTACTGAGTCACTGCGCTGGCCTCCTGGATGGCCCCCCTGCAGACAGGAGGACCATCTGACAGCCAGGATGGGGCCAACCCCTGTTCCTGAATGCTCCTCTTGCGGGACGGGAGCAGCAGCTGGATATGTGCTGGCGTGTGTTGGATCAGTGCCCTCCTCACTGAAAGCAGCCCCAATTCTATCCTGCTGAGCCACCAACTCTGAAATGGAAGGCAGCTGAAAGTCAGGCCGACATGTGAGATGAGGCTAAACTCCAGCCTGCTCAAGTGCATCTAGGCTGTTAGAAGGCAGGAGAGTGGGTGTTCTTGGGGGTGGAGGAAACTGATAGAAGGCACGAGGGGGAGACTGGTCACGTTCAGTTCCTTGATGGGGGTGCTGTGTTCGGTCTGTAAAAAATCCATCAAGCTCTTCACTTACGACACATGCACTTTTCCATATGTACATTACATTCAATAAAAGAGTTTAACAATTCCAGCTGGCTGGGAGAGTCATCCTTACCCCAGTAGATTTTTTAGCTGTCCCACAAGAAAAAAACCAAAACCAAAACCCCTCAATGTGTTCAAAACAACAGAGCAATCAGAAGGGATGCCTCTACTGAAACTTGTGACCCAAGAACATGTCATGTGAGCTGAGAATGGATGCAGGGCTGCATCCCTGAGGATGCCAGATGCTGCTCTGGTGCCCCAGTATGAGCCTCACTGTGAGCTGGTTCAGAAATAGGCAGACATCACTGTTAGCTATTTGGGAGAACTAAGACAAACCCTCGGGGGAGAAGGGATGTAAGGGGAACAGGAAGCCAAGCCCTGCTCCTGGCAGGTGAGCGAGTCCCACTTCTAAATCAGGGCTCCACAAGGCATCCACCAGATCAGCCCCTCCATCCTGGAGTGAGGACTCTGGAAGGATGGGGTCTTAGCTGGAGTCCTGGGCACTGGGCTTGTCGGCCCTCCTGCCCAGCTTCTCAGCCATGGCTGGACTCTCTGTGACCAGGTGTTGCCACCACATTCCTCCAGTGGCTCTCCTTTCTCCCAGACAATAGATACTCTGTCTGAACAAATTTCCTTTGGGAATTAAGAAGTGATCTTCCTTCCACCTGGGCAAACCTCATTGGTTCACCAGGATCCCACCTCCACCCCGCCTTCTGTCCTCAATCTGCTGGAATATTGAGTTGCTATAAACCAACAATCCCTGGGGTTCATGATCTAAGCTAGAACTAGACATGGAACCCATGGAAGGAAGATAGGAGGAAAAACTCTGCCTTCTATTCTTTAGTGGCAGATAAAGACACCGTGTGACTTTAATAAAGAATGGACTAGGTTAGAGCTAAAGGGAGCACTTAAAACAGCAGCTAGGTGCACATGCAATTGAAAGGCTGATTTAATTAAGGAAAGCTTTCATCTTTATCAAAGGTAGAAGCCTGGCCAACTCAAAATACCCCAGGGATTTCTCCCCTACTCCCACTGCCATCTGAGGATGAGTGACAAAAGGCACAGAGCACTCTCAGTAGGGAGAGAGAGAATAAGAAAGGCCAGAACATGTTTTTCATACCAGGGAACTGAATCCCTACCCCTGTGTCTTGAGGATTTCCCTTGAGGCTTAGTGATCCAACCCACTATGACTTATTAAATCTGTGCTACAGTTCCAGTTATTCGAATTGAAGTTGTGACATCCAGGGTCTCTCTGGATGTGGTGTGGTCCACCCACTCATAATTTTTTCTCTTCTATCCCGCGTTGCAGAATTGAGGTTTGTGTGTTCTGGAGGATATTAGCCTGTAGTTGGTACAATGCTTGCATTTGCATGTTGACAGCTGGGTGAAAAGACCGGGAAAGCTAGTACCAGATCCTTCAGACGTGAGTGGTGTCATGGGGGGAAGGGGCAGATGAGGCAGAAAACCAGGAGGAAGAGGTGGGAACTGTAAAAAGCTCAGCACCAGACCGACCTGGAAATATCAGCTAGACCACTTTCTGGACGAATGGCCTTAGAAAAGTAATTTAACCTCTCTGAACCTTGGTTTTCTTAGCTACAAAACGGGAGCAGTGATAGCATCTACCTCAGTGGTACCTGGATGAGCAGCACCAGCATCCCTTGGGGCTCAGGATGCATCCCAAACACTCAGAACTACAAGTGAAACGCAGGGGAGGAGGCAGGGGATGTGTGTGGGGAGAACCCAAACCTTCACCTTCTGTTCTTTAGCAGCAAGAAAAGCACCGTGTATGACTATGTTAGAAATGCAAATTCTTGGGCTCATTCCAGATTTACCTCCAAATCAAAAACTCTGGGGCCAGGCCCAGTGGCCTGTTTCCACATGCCCACCTCATGATCTGATTGATACCCACGTAAGTTTGGGAAGCTCTGCTCTGCCTCAGGGTCATAGTGAGGACTAAATGAGATAATGTACAGCGAGAGGCTTGCTGTACCCATCGCAGAGTAAGCATGCAGGGTAGCTTCTAACCCTTCACTTCCCAGAGTTGTGGCGGAAAACTCTATTGGCTAATATGTGGGGAAATGCCTCGCCAATGCTACAATACCAAACAAACCTGAGTTTTGTTCGAAAGAATCTACTTGCTTTTCTGAATTGCCTGAGTGTTGAAACAACAAGGAGATATTCCTTTTACATTTGGAACAAACAAAAGGAGTTTCCCTTGTAAGAAAAAAAAAATGAGCAAAAACCACAGGAGCTCCAAGCTCTTGTCCCATGGGCCTCACAGGCCAGAAAGTTCCTCCCAGCCTTGTCCTTCAGACCAGGGCAGAGTTGGAGCTAATCACCTGGCATTTTGCTGGCATCTAGGGAGCAGATATCTGGATCCATAGCTGAAGCCACCTCAGTCATGCTGGAGTGCCCCCTGCCTCCCCCGAGTCTCTGGGCTGAGCCTTGAAGTCAGGAGTGGAGCTGGGAAGAAATCTGAGGCTGGGCTCTAGGGTGCTGAGCTGCCTAAGCAGGGACCCTCACTCACCTGAGGCAGAGATGGGCCTTGGGGCTGCAGGCTGGTGAGAGCTCAGGGGGGTCCTGCCAGGGGCTCTTAGGACTCTGGCTGTGCTCAAACTTGCCTCCTCTGCTACGTGCTCTGCTTCCAGGGAGACAGGTGAGGGCAGGGCACAGCTCTCCAGGAGCCAGTTAAAGCTCTTGGCAGCCCATCCCTAGCACTGGGAGAGAGAGGAGCCTCCGCAGTTAACCAGCTCAAAAAGGAGACTGAAAGCAGAAAGGCTGAATCCAGAGCAGGTGTGTGAAGGTGCCTGGGGCAGAGATTAAAATGGTTTTCCATGAATAGAATGGATCAGAGATTGTCTCTGCAGGCTCCCAGTCTCTGGGATGGAGCAAGAGCCCTCTTTCTTGGCCTGTTACCATCTTCCTCTGCAGGGGCAGCCACAGGGTGAAGGATGCAAATGCCTCCCGGTGTTACTGCCTCATGACCAAGAAAGAGAGCCAGCACTTGCTGTGGACAAAGACCATGTTTCATTGATTCTCGGATGCAACTTTTTTTTTACATGTAATTTTTTATTTTTTTGGTTTTTAGGGCTGCACCTGTGGCATATGGAGGTTCCCAGACTAGGGATTGAATCGGAGCTGCAGCCGCTGGCGCTACACCACAGCCACATCAGATCTGAGCCGTGTCTGTGACCTACAGCTCACAGCAATGCCAGATTGTTAACCCACTGAGCGGGGCCAGGGATCGAACCCACATCCTCACAGATACTAGTCTGATTTGTACCCCAACGAGCCATAATGGGAACTCCTTTTTCTTTTCTTTTCTTTTTTTTTTTTTTTAAACCATTTTAGCATCTCTGTATTTGGGATATCTTGGCATCTAGAAGCAGTGAAATATGGTAGCTGGACCACAAACACTGAGAAACACCCTATTAGATACTAGGAACATGAAGAAAGGACCTGAAATGATTTAATTTCAGCATTTAAATGGTGAAACAGTGGGGGCAAGAAGATGTAAAAATAATGGCTAGTATGCACACTGTCCATGATACAGCATATAGAAATGACGGAGAATCATATTAGATTTTATTTATTTATTTATTTATTTATTTATTTATTGCCTTTTCTAGGGCCGCTCCCATGGCATATGGAGGTTCCCAGGCTAGGGGTCTAATCGGAGCTGTAGCCGCCCGGCCTACGCCAGAGCCACAGCAATGCCAGATCCAGATCACATCTGCAACCTACACCACAGCTCATGGCAACGCTGGATCCTTAACCCACCGAACGAGGCCAGGGATCGAACCCACAACCTCATGGTTCCTAGTCTGATTCATTAACCACTGCGCCACAACAGGAACTCCTCATATTAGATTTTAAACTGTAATTTTGTCCAACTTCCAATCAAGCCACAGTTCACTTATACTTTTTAGTGTAAGTGAACCTATAGTGTGGATCTATATTACAAGTATTTATAAATGAAATACTTTTTAGTGTAAGTGATCCTATAGTGTGGATCTATATTACAAGTATTTATAAATGAAATAAATTAGGTGCTTTTTTTCTTAATTTTTAATTTTTGCTTTTTAGGGCCGCACCCACAGCATATGGAGGTTCCCAGGCTAGGAATCCAATCAGAGCTACAGCTGCCAGCTTTAACTCACTGAGCAAGGCCAGGGATCAAACCCACAACCTCATGGTTCCTAGTCAGATTCATTTCCGCTGCGCCATGGCGGGAACTCCACCTTTTTTTTTTTCTCTTAAGTTTACAAAAATATTTCTTTAAGAAGCAAGCTTTCCAGTGACCTGGCAAGCATCTGATTTTCGTCAACCAGGAAGGAACAAATACAAGCTGCCACCTCCTTGTGTCTGTAAAGGTTGACTCAGAACTGGCATAAACTCTAAAGAAAAGAGTTCATTTAGCTTATCAACTTTGTAAATGATTTTGCAATCATTAACTTGTGACTAGATCAGCTGTGTAACTTCTGGGTGAACAGGAGGAGACCCATCCAGAGCTCATAAGAATGCCTGTGGTTAGTTTCAAGGCAAATGGTCATGCTGCCCCCTCTTCTGGGCCAGCTGGCTCTGGAAGGTCCCTTTGATTATGAGGAGAATGAGATATATTTATAGCAGGAAATGGTGACATTGGCAAATGGTGCCTGGTGCTTTTATAGGGAGACCCCTCCTTGGTACCCCACCTTCTGGGAACTGCAGGAGAAGTGGAGAAAGGAGAAAAGGTGACTCTGAAGGTTGTGGAACAAAGATGTTTTGTAACAAGTCTGAGGCAGTCACATAAATGACTGTTTACCCTTTTGGCTTTGGCCACCAGGAAGCCCAGAGGCAAACGGGTAATTTTGACTAGAGTAACTATCTATGCTCCTGCAAATCTACAGATTCTTCACTGACAGTGCCCTTCTAGTTTACAGGTATTTTTCTTGACCCGGAACCAAAATGTTAATCAAATATATTTCTGGAAAAATTATCTAGAAAGGCCCTGAGGGTCACGTACCCGACATGTTCCTCACTCTTTTATTCTCCGTACCTGCCCCCCATGGATACCATTGTTTAAAAGGCTTAACTTTTATATGTTAAAAATGTAATAGTTATTTTTTCCCATTTGTTATTAATCAAAGACAGATATAAAAACCAGTTTTCAGTTAGCCCGAGAAAACTGATTCACATTTATTCCATGAACATTTATTGAGTAAATACAAAGTGCCAAGTATTAGACGAGGTGCTAAGGAAATAATGGATAAGACATAGCCCCTATTATTATAGGACTGAGAATCTGGGAGGAGACAGTGCATTAGGGCCTTACAATGCAATGAGACGAAGAGCGGAAGAGAGAGACCTCACTAGTGTCTTGGGGAAGGATTCGAGAGGGCTTCCTTGAGGAGGTGATGTCCAAGCTGAGACCTGAAGGACATGGGGGAGCCAGCCAAGCAAAGGGCAGGGGTGGAAAGGGCCTTTGGGACAAAGGGACAGATTGTACAATGATCATCTAGGCTGATAGATTTTGGGGACCACCTAAGACCCCAGTAAGGAGGGAAGGAGCTGGAGAGGGGGCAGGGCCAGAGTGGGGGGCGATTCATGGACCAGCTGAGGAGTTGGGACCTCATTCTGGAGATGGTAGGAGACGGTTAGAATCTTCTAAGTAGAAACCTGAGATAAGCACTCTAGAAGGATCTTCCTGGCTACAGCGTGGAGAGTGAATTGTGAAACCCTGGAGGAAGAGGGGCCAGAGGGATGTGGGAGAAGGGAGTAGGGGTCTGAACCAGGGGAGGGGCCTTGGGGCCCTCATCTGTTGACAGACCTCAGCCAGAAACACAGACTCCTTACGCTGTAATGGGCCAGAGCAGCCTGATCATGGGTGAGTGCCCCTCTCCACTGGGCTGCATGAGGTATTCACATCAGCATCCAGACTGCCATTGCTGCCCGAGTGGGACCACAGTGGGGAGCGCTGATGCAGCCCAGCCCCAGCCCGTTTACAGATGAGGCAAGGAAAACTCAGAGCCGTCAAGCAACCCACGCAGGAGGAGCCAAGACGGGACTGGAATCTGTGTTTCTGGATTTCCACCTCCTGCATTTCCCCAGTCATCTGGTGAGTGTTCACTTTATGCCAGGTGTTGTGGACATGACACATCACAACACTGTGCAAAAGCCATTGAGGAAATGCAGTCATTTTTTTAGAAACAGTAAATAATATAGACTTGCCAGAAACAAATTATGCCGAATTACCTTGCACTTCTTCCCTATATCAGAGTAAAAGGCTTAGTGGTTCAAGAAAGTACAATAGACTTAATACCTGTTGACATAAATAAACATTTGATACAGTCCCTTTCGACGCGCTCATGGGAAATGCAGATCAAAGACCAGTGTGGCTGCTAGAGAAAAAAAAAATCAATAGAATACAGTCATCGTTACTGTCAGCAGCTCGTGGCTGGGAGAGACATCAGGGGTCCTCCAGGGACAGTGATGGATCAATACTGTTTTCAGATCCTTGGAGCAGGATGGACAGCTGAAGGAGTATGGTGGTTGGGATTGGCAAGACTTGAATTGGAAAGGAGAACAGGGAAGAGACAACACGCTTAAGTTAAGAAAAGCACATGAGAGAGAGTGGGCAGGCTGGGGGTGGCAGGAAGGAGTGAGGGACACCATGTGAGCATAGCCCTGTGGCTACACGGGAGCCCAGGCAGCAGAGGCTGAAGGAAGAGAGCTCCCTGGCCCCATGCTTAGCCCCAGTGATTTAGGAAAGAGGTGTATGCAGGAGTTTACACTTGCATGCATATGTATGCACATTCACTCCCATGTTCACATATATCTACAATCTTACATGCGTCCACGCCCCCACACACTCACACCTCCACCTCCTACACCATGAACGTGGAGTGAGTCTCTCCGCTGGTTTCTGAACTGCGGGAACATGCACTGACATGTCACTACTTGGAGCAGTGCTTAGGGGAGATCTTACAGCTGCCCCTCTCTGCTTCATTTTGGTACTTTTCCAAGAATCCCCCAGCTCTTGATAAGCCTTTTGGTGTAATGCTTAACATGTCCATCAACAAGGATGGAGTGGGAAAGGTCCCATCACGGAGTAACACTGGTAACACTGAGCGTGTTGGCAAGACTGTGTGTGTGCAAAGATGTTGGGTCAGAACTTGTCATGCCCTGGGGAAAAAATTTTGAAAACTGCAGGAATTTCATGCTCTCCCTTCATGTAACTGCCTCAAGAAGCACCAGTACCTCTTGGGTTAATAAACCAAGTGCTCACATTCCAGCTAAGGCTAACCTGCCAGATTGTCCCTGGAGAAAATTTTCCCTCCATGGTGGATTTTGAGCACGAGCCTGCTGCAGGCAAGGCAGTGTTATGGGGCCTCAGAGGGGCAAAGGGGGGTGAGCAGGAGCCCTTTCTAGCCTCAAGGAGAGTTTTCTAGAAGGACGACATCATTCATGCACAGCTTGTGGGGAGTGACACTCTCCCCAAAGGGGCTGCTCCCAGAGGCACAGAGACCAGCCCAGGAGGGCACATTTGTTGAGTGAATGAGGCAAGAAAGGTTTGTTGCTCGATTTTTGGCTCTGGGAGTGGGGAACGGCACCAGGGAGAAGGTGGCACTTGATCTGGGATGGTAGGATTTCAGAGGAGAAACCAGTCTGAAATGAAATGCCACCTAGGCATACATATCTCATTAGAAGTAAAAGGAGATACGCAGGTCACCAAGATTTGTTTTCCGGTGAGATGAAAGGGAGAACTTGCCCTAAAAGGTTGGAAAACAACCCCTAGGGAAAAGACAGGAACTGAGACTATTCTATTCAAGAAGGGCCTGGAAACCAGCATGCCTTGGGAATCCATCATGAACAGACACAGATCTCAATGCTACCATGTTCGTTCCTCCCAACAGCCCTGGATCCTACCGGGTGGGTACTGCTACTTTCATTTTGTAGGCAAAGCTCAGGGTATTTGAGATGCATTCAAGGTCACACAGCCAGTAGGTGGAACGGCTGTAACTGGCAGCCTGGTCAATGGCTCCAAAGCCCTTGACCTTCTCACTGTACTTCAGGCCCCTCTGGAAGGGAGACAGAAGTAGCCTGGAGGAAGGTCTTCGGGTATGAGAACCATCAAACTGTTTTCTCTCTAAAAGGGAAAACTGAGGGAGCAGCTTTAAACAATAACAGCAAGAGTGCTGTAGGTGAACTCTCAGAAAGGACTTCCTCTTTGTGACAGTTGGTAAGTGAAAAATGGGCTCAGAGTTCCCATCGTGGCTCAGTAGTTAATCAGACTAGGAACCATAAGGTTGCGGGTTTGATCCCTGGCCTCCCTCAGTGGGCTAAGGATCCGGCGTTGTCGTGAGCTGTGGTGTAGGTTGCAGATGTGGCTCGGATCCCGCATTGCTGTGGCTGTGGTCTAGACCGGCGGCTACAGCTCCGATTAGACCCCTAGCCTGGGAACCTCCATATGCCATGGGAGTGGCCCTAAAAAAGGCAAAAAGACACACACACACAAAGAATGGGCTCAACAGCAGGTCCACTTTAGGGGCCCATCAGCCTTTTCTTAGATCAGGTTCCACCCTGGGTCACTGCAGAAAGCTCCCATCTTTTATCAGATCCCCTCTTTTTGTATTTGGCAGACCCTCCCAGGAATGTTTACAAGGTCACAAATCCCCCCACTGCTGCTTCTCCCCTTTAGCTCTGGACCATCACCAGGGTTTATCTGCTGGTCACCTCTGACCACCGGCTACCCATTGCCTCTGCCCAGGCTGCAGAGCCTCCAAAGGCTGCTGTAGGAGAGGGGAGAGCAAGAGAGGCAGGGTGGACGGCAGCCTTGCTGCTTACCGGCCCTGCGACTTTGGGCCTATATTCAACCTCCGTGCCTCAGTCACCTCAACTGCTAAATGAGAACATAAAGCCTCTGCATAGGGTTATGTAGACAAAAAAATACCCGTTAAGCATATAAAATGAGGGTTGGTGAACTATGGCCCTTGGGCCAATCCACCGTCTGTTTTTCTAAGTAAAGCTTTCTTGGAACAAAGCTACACTCATCTGTCTGCACATGCTCTATGGCCACTTCTTTTACAACAGCAGAGTTGGGTAGTGGCAACAGAGACCATACCGCTCACAAAGCCCCAAATACTGACTGTCTGGCCTTTTGCAGGAAATGTTAGCCAACTTCTGATACACAGTGATGCTTGGCATGTAGTAAGCACTCATTAAAAGGTAGCTTAAAAAAATAAAACAAAACAAAACTCACCAGGCCGTGGAGTTTAACAGAATTTGACTGAGGTGCTGGGATGGCACAGGCAACCACAGCCTAAAAGGAACATCTCGAACATGCGTCTGCTCAGTCCTCCCTGAGGGCAATGATCATTCGCTTCCCTGGGGATCTCCTACCAGTGCCTAGTAGGCGCCAGCCTTGCTCTCTGGCCTGGAGTCCTGACTGTGTTTCCTCTTTCCTGAGATGAGGTCCCTATTCCTCTTTCCTGCCCCAGAAGGACTGATATGGAAATTACCCCATTCTTTCTAGAAAAACCTCCTCCACGGTGTGTGACCTGCGCCTTCCTGCATGGCCTTGACAAGGCAGTCACAGGAGTCTGGGCCAGGGCTCCTCAGCTTCTGCACTGGCTACATGTCGGGCAGGATAATTCTTTACAGGGGTGAGGGGGCTGTCCTGTGCCCTGTATGACGTTTAGCAGCATCCCTGGCCACCCCATACACCCACTAGATGACTGTGACCCCAAAAATGTCTTCAGACCTTGCCAAATGTCCTAAGGGGGCAAAATGACTCCTGTTGAGAACCACTGGCTTGGTCTGACATACCATCACAGGTGGGGCGGCAACATTCCAGCCCAGGACAGCCCCATCCATATTTAGAAAAAAGTGGCCTTTGCAAGGACACAGCCCAATTAAAGGTGCATTCCACTTGTATCACTGGGTTGAGAAATGGAATGCTTAGCATCTCAACCTGAAGCACCAGCCTCTAAACTGTTATGGGGCGGGGGGCTGTGCTTTCACGGAAACGCTGGGGAATAACCTGCCTTGTGTCTGTGTCACTAAGAGGGTTTATCACACACACACACACATAGACACACACACACAGCTTCCTCAAGGACAAATTTCTGGCCCCTCCTTCAGAATATAGAAAATGCTTATGAACCCCCCCCACCCTGCCCCTTATGAAGCAACTTTTCTAGCTTTATCCATTTTTACATCCTACTCCTCCTCAAGTGACAGGAAGAAACTGCTGGTAGCTTTACAATAACAGTGGATTCACTTATTCACCTACTTTTCACCAGTCATTATGGAGTCCCTTTGTGGGCTGGTCACTGGGGATCAGAGACAAGCAGGACACAGCCCTGGCCTTCCACGGACTGATGGCCGAGGGGCAAGCAGAGGTGTAAACAGGTAATGACAACAGAGCAGATTAAGGGCTGTGAGAACATACACCAGCGCTGTGCACACAGAGGTGGGGCAAAATCCTACATTTGGGGGGTGACAGTGGCTGTCAGGCCTGCCTGAGGAGCTGATTCCTGAAAGGTAAAGGAGTCAGCAGAGCAAGGAGAGTGCCTGAGTGTTTCCCTGCATGGATGGTGTGCATTTTAGGGATGAGGAAGGCATCCCATGGTAGGCAACAGGGGTCTAAAACCAGAGGAGAGGGTGAGCTGCAATTAAGAGAAAGAGGCAGGCGTTAGCCTGGGGTTGCAGGAGTGGTAGAGGGAAAATAGCTCCCGGGGTCTGAACAGAGGCACCAACAGTTTTTGCTCCAGACCATCTTTTCAAAGATGTTTATGTAGCAAATCATAAGATCCAGTGTCTCCTTCCTGGGCAGAGAACAGATTTGTGTGCTGTCCCGTAAAATAACGCTGTCTCTCTTGGAGGCAAAGGCTGGGCTGTTTTGCTGGTTTGCCACCCCCTTTCCACAGCGGGGTTTCCTAAGCTGGGAGGAATGCTCATTATGCTGCACAGTTTGCAAGCGCTGGCGTCCCAAGGCCCTCATTACCTCACCCTGTGGGACTG